>NC_051848.1:85519057-85527638 GCF_002237135.1 Teleopsis dalmanni
ACGGTATCAATTTCTACTGTTTCGAAAACGTTTGTAGGTGTTGTTGTAATTTCTAATTGTTCTTTTGTATGTTTCGTTTGTTTGTTGATTTGACATTTGTGACATGTACTGATATATTTATGAACCATTTGTTTCATTTTGCTCCACGTATACCGTTGTTTTAATTTTGTGAAGGTTTTCCTTACACCTAAGTGTCCGCTGTAAGGAGTATTATGATATTCTTCAATGAGTCTGTATCTTTTTATTGTATCCGTGATTTGTTCTGGGCTTTTATAAATTAATATTTTGAGACGTTTTTCATTTTTATTTCTTCGTTGCAACATATTTATAATATTCTTAAATTCTTCTTTTGGCATGGCATCAAATATTGTATCTTCTTCTGCTAGCGCTAATTCATAGATTTTAAAATTTTCTATTTTGGATATGAGTTTCTCCATGATCGAAATCGGCTTCGTAGGTACCTCGCTCATTTCCACTTTTACTACATTTTTCACAATGTGTAATTTTTCTTTATTATTTTTATTTATATTAAACTGCAGTTTCATTGTATGTCTGATATCACTAATGGATGTACAGTCCCAGCAATAGAGTTGATCAGGCTCATTGGAACGTGTGTTTCGGATAGGATTATCATTCTTTTTCATCGCGCGTTTTGTGTTACTCCTCGTTGTAACATATACTCGAGTATCGTCTCTTGTTTCTAATTGTCTCATTAATTCTTCTTCATTAGCCAGACTTAATTTCTTTGATACATTTTCGTCGTTGTTGAGCGGTATAAGAGCTTTTAAAGTATTGGTATCTATCTTGATTCTAGATAGTGCATCTGCATTTGTGTTTATCTTCCCTTTTTTGTATATAATTTCAAAATCATATTCTGACAAGTCTATTCTTATTCTAGTCATTTTGGATGAGGGGTTCTTATGTACGAACAGGGAAATTAGGGGTCTATGGTCTGTTATAACAAGAAAACGTTTGCCATAAACATATGGGCGAAAATAATTGATTGCCCAATGTATCGCTAGCAACTCCTTCTCTATAATTGGCTTATTTAAATCGTGTTTTTGGAGAGCTTTGCTTGCATAACAAATTGGAAGGTCAGATCCAATCTCACCTTGTGAGAGTACAGCACCTAATGCATAATCAGATGCATCAGTGGTAATTATAAATGGTTTATTGAAATCGGGGTACTTGAGTACTGGTGGGTTTATTAGTTTTGATTTTAAGTTTTCAAATGCTTTATCACAATCTGAATTCCATTCAAACTTCTGGTTTTTCTTTAGTAAACGATTTAAAGGTTTTGTAATGTTTGCAAAATTTCTTATGAATCTACGGTAATAATTACAGAAAGCTACATATCTTCGTACTTCATCAGTAGTTGTGGGTTTTGGGTAGTTCATTATGACTTGATGTTTGGCCGGATCAGTTTTTATTCCGTGCTCTGTTATCAAATGACCTAAGTAAGTAACTTCATGCTTTAAAAAGTTACACTTGTCTGGATTTAATTTAAGATTGTATTCATTTAGTCTCTCAAAAACTTTCTCTAGATTTATATTATGGTGTTTCAAACTATTTCCAAAAATTATTATATCATCTACATATAAAAATGCTTCCGTTTCCAAACCTGTTAATGCTAATGTTAACATTCGTTGGAAGCTATTAGAGCTAATCTTTAATCCGAAAGGTAATCTTTTAAATTCGTAATGACCATCATTTGTTGAAAAGGCGGTTTTTTGTCTTGAAGAGGCGTCAATTGGTATTTGATGAAATGAGCTGGTCATATCTAAAGTGGAAAAATACCTAGCTCTTCCAAGCTTATCGAGAACATCCTCCAAACGTGTTAAGGGGAATTTGTCGTTGACTATCCTTTCATTGAGTTTTCTGTAATCAATGACGAGTCTCCAATTCTTGTTATCGTTTGTTGATTTCTTAGGAACAAGCAAGATTGGTGAATTGTAGGGGCTTTTTGACGGTTGTATTATATCGTCTTGTAATAGTTTTCGAACTTGTGTTTTTATATCATCATTATGACAATGTGGTAATCGGTAATTTTTAATGTATATTGGATTATTGTCAGTTGTAGAGATGTGTTCTGTATAAAAATTGTTTGTAGATAATGGTTCTGATTCGAGTTGAAAAATGTGTTGGTATTTTGAAATTAATGGAATTAGTGTTAGTGCATCTTCTTTCAGCTGTACCTTGTCAAGAATTTTAGCTAATCTTTGATCAGTATAAATTTTTGATTTGTTATTTATACAGTAATAGTTATACAAAGGTTGTGACTTAATTTTTAAATCAGTTATGTTGATATCTGATTCGTTTGTATTTATCACATTTATGTGGCAAATTCCGTTTGCTGGTACTATGGTATTGGCCATGTACACTCCTTTGTTGATTTCGTTACTGAACAGAACAGTATCTGTATCAAAACGAATGTCTATAGGTAATATGTTTTGAGTTCTCGCTTTAACTGTAAATGTTTTAATATTTATTGGAATTGTTGTGGACTGTAAGTCCGAAGTTACTGTTAGAGAAAATGTGTAGTAATCTATATTACATTTAAAATGTGTTAAAAAATCTCTACCTATTATTCCATCCACCTCAATTGGGAAGTCTGTATCGACTACTGAGAATATGTGATTTAGAAATAATCCATCAAAATTTAGGCTTAGCTTTGAAATACCTAAAGATAACTTGTGACCATCTGTAATACCAGTTAATAAGCAAGTTGTTCTAGAATCAAAATTTAGATTGTAGTTATTTTTTATAATAGACACATCAGCACCAGTGTCAATTAAAAGCTTTAAACTTTTATCAATAGTATTGCAAAATACTATTACATAATTTGATATATTAAGGTTTATATTGAAAATTTTTAATGATGTACCAGAGGAGAATTCCCTAAGTTGTCCTCTGGTTCTGAGTAGTTTTCCTGGGCATTTAGTATCTGTACACGCCTGTTTCGGTTAGAGTTGAATTGACTCCTTGGATTCCGAGCTGTATTGTTGTATCCTGTTCTATTTCTATTCTCAACGTTTGAAGTATTGTTGGGGTACGCGTTGTTTCTGTTTCTATTGAAGTTTCTCCCATTATTGCTTCTATTTTGAGAATTGTTGTTAATTCTCTGGTTATATTGGAATCTATTTTGATTCTTTCTATGTTTGTCGTATCTTCTTTGACTATGAAAACGTTGTTGGGTGAAAAAGACTTGTTGTTGCATTGGTATATGCATATTTTCTGCAAACAATCTAGCTTCTGTAAAGGTCTTTGGTTGAGCTGCCTGTACAGTTTGTGTATAAACAGTATTTAATCCCTTTTTAAATGCTAACAATGCTGTTTCATCATTTACTAAAAGTACGGCCTTTCCTTCCGGAGATGACTTCTTAAAATTATTCTTTAGTAATGTCGCATTGTTTAAATTCGCCAGAATGGTTGATATCTTTTCTGTATATTCGTGTATTTTCTGGTGAGGGCCTTGTTTTACTTCTGCTATCTTTTGGAGCAGTTGAGGTATGGTATCCTTTGATATGAAGTTCCTTTTTAGATTCTCTATTAGTTCAGGAAGTGAATCTGGAATTCCTACGGGGCTGACTTTGGCTCTTACTGAATGTTGTAACTTGCATTCTACTATAAAATCTAAAAATGCTTGTTTGTCAGAGTCACGTAGGTTGTCATGAATTATATTCAATCTATGTATAAAATTGTTTAATTCTTCAACTTTACCGGTGAAATTGGGTACTAATTTTTCCACAGTTTCGTAATTTAATTTTTCCATGTTTGTGCTTGTATTACTACTGTTTTCCTGGCTAACTATGTTTTCACTAGTAGACATACTTAATAAATATTGTTTAGTCAGGTTATATTTGTCGAAAAATGTTTCTGTTAATGAAGTTATTGTTTCAAACTTAGAAGTTGGGTAAATTGTTTTAACTTTACTTGACAGATATTCTAATCTTTTTAATTTTTCGGATACTGTAGTTTTTGAATATCCTCTTGAAGCAGATTTTTTTGCGTTTCTTAATATGATATGTATTTCAGATATACACTCAGATATAGTTTCCATTAACTAAACTAGTTGCTATTGTGTATTGGGGACATGAATATAGCTAACGATTTCTATGTAGGATCTATTTTATATTAAATTGAACGAAGTGAACGATAATACTGACACAAGTGAACGAGTGAACAAGGGACAGAGATAAAAGATAAAAGAACTTTTATTTATATATATATTTATTATTATATTAGTACATGGTTTAATATAATTAAAAGTTTTTAGTAATTTTTGTTTTCATACATGTAAAGTAATTTTTATTTTCATACATTTTCATAAATTTTATTTAATACTGTAATATAATATGTTACAGAAATATTATATAATTTTTACATAAAAAGAATATAATCTATTTCAACATTTTAAATTTTCAACATATTTTTAAACATTTGATGTTTGTTGTTGATGAACATGTTTGTGTACATAACTTTTGAAATATTTATTTATTCTAAATATTACATATACAATACATATTATAATTATAAGTGTTATTATGGCTACCTGTTGTTCCGGCATGTTGACTTCTAGAATCTGGTTCTGGTTGTTGTTGACTGTGTTTGTGTCAGGTGCATCCGCGGAAAACCAACCCATGATGTTTCAGCTGCAGATGAAAATGTTTTTCCTCTCTTTTGAATATATAGTTTAAAATATGCGTCGATAGTTGCAATGAAAAAATGTTTTATTCGTACACGAACACACGCTTGTAGATCGTCGGATCTTTCAGTTAATTAATTAATTTCACATATATATATAAATTTAAATTTATTTATTAATTGTTTTTGCCATTGAGATTTGGCATAGTTCACTTAGTTTTTAGTTGTATTCACATAATATGAAAATTTTAATATGAAAATTTTATTATTTTTTTTTTTTTGTTTATACGATTTTTAAAATTCACTATATATTCATTTAAATATATATAAATTTAAATTTATTTATTAATTGTTTTTGCCATTGAGATTTGGCATAGTTCACTTGGTTTTTAGTTGTATTCACATAATATGAAAATTTTAATATGAAAATTTTATTATTTTTTTTTTTTTGTTTATACGATTTTTAAAATTCACTTTATAATCATTTAAATATATATAAATTTATATAAATTTATTTATTATTGCTTAGTTTTCACTTAGTTTTTCTTAATTGTTATTTAAGTAATGGTCCTTGCCAACGAGATTTGGCAGGATCGCCATGTAATGGTATAGTTATACAAAGGTTGTGACTTAATTTTTAAATCAGTTAAAAATTATGGCAGGATAAGTGGAACAATTGAATGTTTTGTGATATGTGTGGTCTCATACCCATATCACATTACATACCTCAATTAGCGAGTTTATGCAGTTCTGCCACTACATTCTTCGCAAGAACCCTAGTATAGAAGAGAAGAGACTAAATCCATCCCGCCGAATTTAGGTTATTTAATAGGTCTTTCATCTTCACCGATGAACAGTCTGATAAACTATCAAAGAAGTATTTTCCTAAGAACTTTTATCTTCGGGACGCTAAAATCGGGCATTCACAGACACATTATTTTATAGTTTCTTTCTCCTGCGGTTTTCCACAACTTCTGCAGTGAGGGTTATGGAGAATGCACAGTTTCTCTGCGTGAGTTCGTACACATCAATGACCAGTAACCCGTCTCTTTTGATGAGTTCCGAGAATTTATTTTTATTCTAGGTGAGCCATGTACACCTGGAAGCCGCACATGACTTACCATAAGTGCTTTCCATCTGTTATTGCCAAGTAGCAGAAAGTAGAGAAAGGTACTTCTCTTAACGGTGTTTAGGGTATTATAAACCGCACCAGAGCGGGCTAAACTGTCAGATTGGTCTTACAATCTTGTAATTCGTAGTGAAGGATATTATGGGTAAGAGATTTTAGTAAATGTATTTACTAAGATCAAGAATAATTTAATTCAATAAATAAATCATTTATAATGATTGTGTAAAATAATTGTGTAAAAATAATTTTTGTAACTTTATGTTCGGTAAGTAGTTTTATACAAAGAAAAATTTTGTTCCTCAATACAATATTTGTACCAATCCAGGACAATTTGATATCCACTAACGTGTTCTTCATGTTCTTGTTGTTAAATAATTTCAAGCATTCATATTTTCCTTATAGCACATACCGCACTCGGTCTTGGCACTTCTAGTAACTATTAAACGCCTCTCGAGCATTTCTCACTAGCATTTAGTGGAACTTTTAGTTGTTTCCATTAATTACGCCCAAAATAAGCAACAATTGTTCCCACTTAAAGAGATACCTGCTACTAATAGTACTGCATACTCATGATCACACACTTATATACTAGCTCTGCAGTCAGGAAAGTTCCTTTTTATTTCCTCATTTCTTGTGTGCAGTGTGCAGTGTGTAATGTGTAATGTGCAATGTGCAGTGTGCCGTGTGTTGTTTTTTATTTTTTGCTTGCATTTTAAACGCTTCCTGTGGCGCTCATTTGGCAGCAGAGCATTCAACTGGATAATAAATTAAAGTTTTGTGGCAGGGTTAAGGACCCTAATCCTTGTAAATATGTAGGAGCAGAACGCGCGTGTAATCCTTATTTTTATTTCTCATTTAATGCATTTTCTTTTATTTTACTTTTTCCTGCTTGTGTTTTTGCTTTACTGCTTCAGTAATGAAATAAACAACAATTTACGCTTGTAAGACATGCAACTTGTGGATTCCGCACTCCTTGGTTGAAACAAAGAAACTTCCAGATACTTTAAAAGTTCCGGAATTATGCACTTGCATAGACAGACACTCACAAGTGCACACTCAGCACAATTGCGTTTATATTTTAACATTAAATGATGATATACTCGAACTTTAAGAAGTTGAAAACGTTTATGTCGGAAACTTAATAAAATTTACGATTCGCGATTTACGATTTACGCTTAATGCTAAGGCAAGACCACTGGACGCTAGGATCATAAAATAACGTAATTATTAAAAATATTATTCATATACGAGAATGTAAGAAAATGATTTCATATGCTTCGAATGGAAAGGAAGAAGTAAAACAGATTAAGGTTTACGTGTGGAACATAAATATAAGTAACACTTGATTAACTCAGAAAACTGAAAATCGCTTGTGTAGTCCTGTCAGAAATGTATTGCAGGAATTGAAGTTTTATGAGTCGGAACCTCACGGGCTGGATTTCATCAGTTAGAATTTCATAAAAATCATAAAACTATTAATGTATAATATAGTAATCGTAATACAATTGTGTTATAACGTGCAAACTCTGCCTCAAGCCGCTCTCATACCGTGTAGTTATAACAGAAAGTGTGATTTGTGAACTACAACTTTGATGGTTTGAGTTTTGGGCTTAAGTTAGACGAGAATGATGTCTTCAACAAGTTGTGAACACATCGGTAAAGTAAAAAAGTACTAGTTTGTATATATAATTTAATAAACAAAATATAGACTTCTATTTAAAACAATTACCAACAAAGCATTACCTACAACAGGACTGTCGTAAGTACGGTCCTAATGTTTGTGCGGCCCGCGACAAACTTTTGATCTACTACAATTATGCAATTTTTCTTTTGGTATACTGGTAAAACCACATTATTTTATTTTTGCGGTATAGGAAATAAATGAATTTAAATCAATAAATTAAGAAAACTAAATTTAACATTATAACCGTATTTATAATGTTATTATATATTTACAGGTATTAACGTATCCCTCCAATCTGTATAGAAATTTGTCTTGACCCTGACCTACAACATCATATCGAGCAAAATAAATTTACTATCTCCCATTGCCAAAAAGCGAATCATTTTGGGACAGCTTTTGAGATAGTGGGAATTCAGAGTCAACAATCCAGGAGTGCAGCGTCAATTAACTGAATCTTCTTTCTTTATTATTCCAGAGAATACAGAAACTCCAAGCAAACTCAACAAAAGCAGGCTTAAAGATTTATAAAATTCATTGAGCCAATCTTTTCAAATATAGCAGATATATACACTTTTCAATGCCATGAAATGTCCAAAGATCCGAATCTGAATGGAATGATAAGACATCTGATCACATTTTCTTGGATATCTGTGACTTAGCAGTATCAGATTTATCAATAATCAATACCCAACTTTTTAGAAATATACATGTTAGTTAGTTATACAGTTCGTTAGTTGGCCATTACTAACGAAGAATTATTCATAATGAGAAAAGACAGCTGCCCGGTAATTAAACTTAATAATATAATAATTCCGGAATCAAACAGCGTAAAATACCTGGGCATGCACTTGGATAGACGTCTGACAACATTGGAAAACACACATTTTTAACAAAAGAAAATCCCTTGGGATTCAACACCGAAAAATGTTTTGGCTACTGAATTAAAAATCTTCAGTATCTCTAAAAAATAAACTTATTTCATACAAATGTATGCTAAAACCAGTATGGACAAATGGTATTCAACTATGGGGAACAACCTCAACACCCAACATAGAAAATCTTCAAAAACTTCACTCTAAAACTCTACGAGAAATGGAAAACGCTTCATGGTATGTAACTAACAT
>NC_051848.1:85527738-85602728 GCF_002237135.1 Teleopsis dalmanni
CGAGCGCCCTCAAATCGTTGGTCACCTGGTCCTTCCACCGATGATGCAGACGTCCTCTACCGCGTTTTCCACCTGCGGGTACCGAATCCAATACTTTTCTAGCCGGAGCACTTTCTTTCATTCGCACGACATGACCAAGTCAGTGTAGCCGATTAACTATGCACTTAACTATGTCAATTTCGCGGTATAGCTCATACAGCTCATCGTTCAATCTAATTCGATACTCGTTGCCAACGCGTATGGGACCATAGTTCTTCCGAAGAATTTTTCTCTCGAATGCTCCTAACGCCTTCTCATCACCGTTGGTAATTGTCCAAGCTTCTGCACCATACAGCAAGACAGGCATAAGAGATTTGTAGAGTGTGATTTTTCTTTGTCGAGAGAGGGTTTTATTTCTCAATTGCTTACTTAGCCTTAGTAACATTTGTTGGCAAGAGTAATTCTTCGTTGAATCTCAAGGCTGACGTCATTCTTGGTGTTTAAGCTGGTTCCTAAATAAACAAAATCTTTCACAACTTCGAACTTATAATTGTCAACAGTGACGTAGGTCCCAAGACGCTCAGGAGATTTGTTTGTTGACAGAAAATACTTTGTTTTGTCCTCATTTACCACAAGACCCATTTGCAACTAAGGGTAAGATAAATTTTAAGCAAAAAATAAAGGGACTTTTTTTTAAATAAATGTCATGACAGTTGATACAGATAAAACCGCAAAATATTTTGAAAGTAGTATTTTTAGATTTGAATATAGAGAAAAAACTGTAACTGTTTAATTTAATTTAAAAAGCTAATATAACTACTGAATGCCATCTAATATAGTTATAATACTCCACTTTTAAAAAATTTCAGATACAGATAATTCAGATTTCAGATACTTTGGGGTAGTATGAATACTTTCGAAATTAACTTAATTTAATTTTTACGAAATTAAGGAAATTTGGCTCTCTGAACATAGCATACGTAAAAATTAAGTGAAATTTTTGAAGTTTTTATTTTGACATTATATTAATAAAAATATCTTAAAATTTTTACAAAGTTTTTCGAAAAAGCACTTATTTATTCAAAATAAAACGAAGCTGTTATACTTTTAACCACATTTTTTTAAATAAACATAATTAATTTAATATATAAGTGATTTTCAATTAAAAAAAATTGCATTTTTTAAAGTTATGAAACTTTTAACATTTTTTATGATACTTTTTTTATTTCTTTTTAGAATTAATTAAAAAATAATAATAGGAGCAAAAAAGTAAATAAAATTAATATATACTAATAAAACCGTATGACCGTATGGTGCCAACTAAAATTATCTAATGGTCTGATAGTAAATTTTTTGCCAATGGTCCTGATGTAAATCAATTGTCACAAGTAACATTTCTTGAACTTCCATGAATTGTTTTGGTCAATTCTTCTATATATAATATTCACCCAAAAGGGCACTATTGGTATTAGTATATGGTATTGCTTAGATATGATATTGCGTCGATCATATACCTTGGCTTGTTAAATACGTCCGAAAAGGACATCTTCCTTGAAAACTGACTAGTTGTTTATCTATGGTAACATAGGATTTGGAAATATAATTTGCTTTGCATCGAGCAATCAGTTTTACCCAAACCTTTCGCGCTGGAGCAAAGTAGTCTGTGCATCATTTTTCAGGTTGTATCAGTTATCATCCATATGCAAACAGTGCAAGAGAAATCGATCATTGCTCGTGATTGTCATATATCTATTTCTAGATAATTCTGTATTAAATAGTTCGTAACAGTTTAGTTGGTTATCTTCTTCCGGACTCTTTTTCTTCCAAAACTGAAACTATTTCGTCAATATTTAGTCGCTTTGACATACGCAAAACTGAGCTATTGACTGACGGAACGACAGACTATCATTCATAACATGTTCGCAAGAAGGTGATTGTTGTGCTCATCAAAATTTTGGTCGAGTGTCATTCAAAGGTGCAGACCTGCATTTTTGCTTACAGTTATGATATTTTCTCTCTTGACTGACAGTCAAATCTGCAAATCTGCACCATGCTTTACGCAAGAGTTAGATCACGATGAAGCATATCAAGAGCGCGAGAGCCATATATGTACACAAAAATGAGATAACTGAATAAACGAAAAGGTGGACGTACAGTATATTTTCAGGGTTAAATACATTTTTGTTGAAAACATGAGGGAGCTTATTAAAATTTATTTTAAGTCATGATTCCATAATTATTATGATGAACTTACTTGAACTTGAATGATTGTGCAAAGTTTTATTCAATTAATTCTAGAACTTATATTCTAGTTTATAGTTCTAGTCCTCTCTTTAAGCAGGCTTCGAATATGTTTGCAGATATATTATTCACAGTAGTGGAACGTCTTTTTGGTAGTTTTTTTTTAAAGCTGATATTGTAATTCATTAGAGAAGAGAAGTGTCAATTATTTTGTGTGAACAAAAAGCTTTCGTGAAATAATTTTGGATTGCAATAACAATTTTAATAATACCACTTATTTTATTTGTTTTTTTGTCGAAAATTTTGTGCTTTTTTCAGATACAATAATTAGTACTTAATAAAGGTACATAAATCAATAAAGAACTTAACTATTTTGTTATTTAAAAGCAAAGAAGCAATTCTTTGGTAAAAATTCAGACAACTAAAATATTTTGTGGTCTTGTGTTTCACATGTTAGTACAATCAACCGAGCTACAATCCTCAGAATACATTCTCCATTAGTTCCAAAATCAGAGACGACTTTTGCAAGCAAAGTGTGTTTAAAGCGCATATACACATAAGAATTTTTTGTCAAATTTTTTTGTGAAATACGAAATTTGTGCCAAATTTGATGTGTAATAGCAATATTTGAGGTGTTGGCAAAAAGTTTGATAGAAATCAAATAATTTTGATTTTTTCTCAAAATAGTGCGTATTTTTAGTATACAATGGAATTTTTATCGACTTACATGCAAAATTTCATTCATTTTAGGGGTGAAAGCGAAAACATCGTTTCATTACGGACGTAATATCGTTAGAAGACGAGGGTTAGAAGTCCTTTACAACTATGAATGAATTATATCCAAATTTAAGATATAATACTGTATATTGTGAATATAATTTTCTTTGTTAAGAGAATAGGTTTAAAAATTATTAAGAAAAGTTAAAATATTACTAAACTTGTAAATTACCAAACATCTTAAATAACAATGAGTCATTTATTTATAATATTAATTGTATTGCCTATCTAGGGAAAATTCTTACTTACTAAAACATGTCATTAAAAAGATTTTAAATAATAAATTAAATATAATATATGAAAAGAAATATAAATATATAAATTAAAATTATTAATTAAATATAAAAAAATTATTTGTCCTTATAAAATTACGCAGAGCAGTTACTGTTGTGTTACTTCGGCGATTGCTTTAATATTGACGAGTGAAAAATGTCTGTATTTTTTGCTGGGGGTGTGTTCAAAATAATGTCGACTATTTTGATGTGTAATAGCAAGCGACGACAAAAAAGTTTGACAAAAAATGCTGATGTGTAATACGCGCTTTGAAACTCTTGTTGCTTTTAATGCAGTTCAGATATATCTGTTCTTTCTGATTGAGCATATCTCATTCTGTAAATAGGAATAATAATAATAAATATAATAAAAATAAATGTTAATGTAATTCGCTAATGTTGTGAGGCTGCTAAGTAGAAGATAGATATAATAGAAGTGGAGGTGGAGGTGAGATCATCCTTTTTTGACTGTAGAATGTGAAAATTTTCATTAGCTATTTGCTAACTTTCATTCGGATATGCAAAACAAAAAAAAAGTCATCACATTCGTAACTATATACTGGCACATCATTGATTAAATCCTTTGTAACATAACAGGCAGCAAACATTGAAACATGTCATTCAAACAATTAACAGGTATTCAGAATTAAAGTCATAATATATATTTTGATAATTCTATACATACTTACGAGGAAGCAAATTTCATCATTTAATATCACTTTCTACTTATTTCTTTCTATTTAGCATATCTGTCAATTGTTTCTTATTCGTTCATCAATTAAAACATTGGCATGATATAAACTGCTACAAAAACTTCGGTTCCAAATTTTTAATCTGCCATTATAAGTATCGTATAAGTATCCTAGGCTTAGTATTCCATATATTTAGTCAGCAACTTTAATTACCTAGTAGTTGCCTACAGCAGAATAACTGATATGTTATGATATGATATGATATAAAAAATTAAATAGAAAAATCAAAAAAAAAAAAAGGCACTGCTCCTGTATAGATAACTTTACGTAGAAATAACTCATAATTTTCGGTTTTTATCGCTGCTACCATGAATGCCAAATTAAACCTGCGGGATATGTAAAATACAAACACTATCATCTGCCGTACAGCATGGAATGTTGAAAATCATTTAGCCAGAAATCAATGTTTCGACAAACATTAAATTAAAACAAGTATGTAAGGACAATTAATATATACAAATTGTAAATATTTTCACGAACAAAATTTTAGACGCAACTCCTCTTTTTACAGGTTTCTAAACGACGTCGTAAAATTTCATGTCGAAGTTAAACTTTATTTGAACTCAATTTAATAAGTTCATTGTTTTAGTCTTTGAGCTAAAATTAAAATTTTAAAAAGAATACCTTGACAGTTCCCATTATTCTTCCATTTTTGAAGGAACTATGTGATCTAGACTTCGAGAAACAGGCAAAAGTGAAGGGAAATCGTTACAAGTATATAAGTGCTAGTTTTTAAAATTAGTTATAATTCAAACAAAAGATAACAGAATTAGTTCAAAGTAACATAATCTCTTTTTACTTATTTCTCCAAACTTACACTTATCCAGGTTTTAAGGGTTTACTCATCACCTGCTTATAAATAAAACGTTCAGATATGCATATTGCAAATTATTTTTATTTAAAACATTAAGACGCGTATTAAAAGTAATTTTAAGTTATGATTTTATAGTTATGTTACCCACACATGATGAAAAAGTTTTTCTTGACTTGCTTTTAACAGTGTTATAAAATGCCATAAAGTATTACAAAGAATAACTCTTTATTCAATTATATCTGATGGCTTTGCGTTAATCTATATTATCGTCCTTATTTTAATAATGCTGTCTCAAGAACTAAATGGCTCAAACAGGAACTGTAGGTTGGATAACAATAACAAGTGTAACATTTGCCCAAAGGCATGGATGCAAAAACAAACAAGCAAAAACCAAAGTAAAAGCAGAAAAAAAATTAAACCAAACAGAAAAACACCAAACAAGGATAAAGGATAACAATAAAAAAGTGATACGCATTCATAACACGTGCTCTTTTGCCTTTACTGTTGTTATAATGAAGTCAATAGTTTCCGTTTGAAAGCGGATGCAATGGAGTGCGTCATTTTTATGACCTACAAAGACTTTGTTGTATTTGTTTCAAAGCATTAAGAATCGGACGTACGTGGCTTGGCGGGAGGTTTTTGGTTCAGTTTGCGTAAAGAAGGATTTTGTAGAACTTAGTGCTTAGATATCTTCGCAACTGTGATACGGGGAGGGTAACATTTGTTTAATAAGGCTGTTGCTTGTATTGACAAAGGATAATGATGGTTATATTTCCTAATATTCAGTTATTATAGATAGGATCAAGATGTTAAAAAAAACAAGGATTTGAAGTCCTTAAGTTGCTCTATCAAAATTGTTAGTGTAACAGAACAATTTATTTCATTTACCATTTTTAATAGAATGGTAATGTAAAAGATTTATGATAGCCGTTGTAAATGATGCTTATAGATTTTCGTGTTTTAGCACATTATGGATAATAAATAGCTTAGACATAGCACTTAAAAAGCTAAAGAAATGAGTTAGATTTTTTAATAATTTTTAATTTGAAAGTACTTGCTTCAAAAGTATTTGCTTCTCATCATTGGCTTGAATTTTAGTATATGCACAAATTATAAACAATACTCTTTTTACAAGGTAGAGATAGTAAATTTACTTATGTGTTGAGAGATATACTGTTCAACTTTGATGGAATCAGTAGTTCTAGAAATAAATAAAAAACCAACTCCACATTTAAATAGCCGTACCTTGGTAAATAAAAAATTATTATGTGGTTTTAAGCTGCTCAGAAAATGGAACAGAGATAAGAAAGACCAGCACATTTCATTTATACCAACAAATAAGAAATAATGGACCTATAAAAATAGAACTACACAATTAAATTTATATCAATTAAAAATTAATTTCATGAATTCATAACACATTGCTTTAATAAAAATTATATTACTTAATAATAAGTCTCAAAATTGTTTCTAGTGATTGTAAGCTCAAAATGACATAATTTTATTATTGTTTATAATTTTTATCTGGTATTATGCTTATTCAATATAGAATTTCTGTCTTGAGAATTGTTACTAGATGGTTTGCTTATCGTATTTTGTATGATTTCGATTAACATCGCAGTCAATTGAAGCCAATAACATTGACTTATTGAATTAATACCTTTTTGTTTAAAAAGAACATTTTTAAAAATGTTTCTTGCATATATGCATAGTGTAGAAACATAATGACAATATAGAAAAATTTCGTTTTTAATTGAAATAAAAAAATTGCAAGAAAAATTAAAGCTCTAAAAACATGAGCACAATATGTCTTGAAGTCATTAGTAATAGTATTGCCAATTCATGCCTGAATGCCACTGATTACAACTCTTGACGTAAGGGAATGTGGCGCAGTTCTTGTCTATTTCATATAGATTTCTTTATATAAACTGCGATGTGTAGAGCATTATTGATAAAAGAAGTTCAATATTTTAAGTTATGTACTTAAAAATTGTGCTTATAATTAAATTTATTTCTAAACTTTAATAACATGCTTTGATTTAATTTTTAAATTTATTATATTCTTTAATAAAGGATGTAAACCCTCCAAACATTACACCTCCACAAACAATAATCAAATCAACTGCATATTGACAAAAAAGCGTTGCTTGTTTTTGTCAAAAGAATGACGTATGTAATACCACTGCGAAAAAAACGAGCAATTAATATTATCACTCATACGTCATGTTGTTCACGTATTGATTGAAACACAATAGGAAAGTGTGTCGCAAAGCACTTTATTTTTAGTACTCAAACACTAAATTAAAAAATGTATGCACTCACAGTATAATAAATGAAAAGCTAAACTACTAAGGAAAGCTAAAATTAAAAACCAAAGTTAAACAAACCAACTTGAAAATACATTTAACAAATGAAACAAATTTAAACTAATTAAAAATTTAAAATCACTAAATTACAAAAGCTAATCCTTTTAAACATTAATTACATGTCCGAGCAATACAAGCACATGTTTTGCAAGGGAGGCCGTTGTGCTCTCCTGTTCGCAGCCAAGTGGGCAGCTTTTACATGCACATGAATTCTTACGCAGGACATTAAACTTTCAATAGACCATAGAATTCGCAAGCAAGCCATGTTTCGGTAGTTTTCTCTTTATGAATATCGCGCTAATTTACCAAAAATGCGTAAATAATCCAATGATAATTAAACACTAAAAATATTATACCGGAAGTAAAACGAGAAGAATCCAAAAAAAGTGCTGTATGCAGTGTGTGTATGCAGACTCATTTCCATAAAGTCTCTAATAAATACGAAATTACCACAGAATATTATATTGAAATGAAATAGTATCCTCCAAATACATTTATATTGGATAGAATCGAAATAAAGTGAAGTGGAGTAAAATTTGTGCAATACCAGGAAATTAAAATTCTTCTCAAAACGCAAGTCCTTGAAATCGTTTGAATTATTGAGCAAGTGACGAAATGTACTTTTTACGCTAAATAAAATTAGAGTTGCGATTGAGTTGCTTCACCGCTAGACTGAATTGACAACCGTTGGTCTAAAGGTGTTATT
The DNA here is from genome assembly GCF_002237135.1 of Teleopsis dalmanni. NCBI lineage: Eukaryota > Metazoa > Arthropoda > Insecta > Diptera > Diopsidae > Teleopsis > Teleopsis dalmanni. The sequence continues at coordinate 85,535,646 of NC_051848.1, forward strand.
TATGAAATTTTGAAAATGTTAAGATCACTAAATCAGATAGTTATTGTCTAGTAATTATAATTCAAAAGAAGATAAACTAATTAATTTGACAGTAGTTTTTAAAAAGAACTTAGGAATAATGGAGTGCTGGAGAAGATATCGTATATCCTATATAAATAAAGTTAAAACAATATAAAGATCACGCAACAGATAACAACCACACTTCAGCTTATGGTGCATTATAGTGCAGGATAACGACAATCTTCAAATTACTGATACAACAAAAGTTTTCTATTAGTTAATAAATGACATAGTCAATCGACTTCTTTTATTTATCTACTTGTTCTGATTAGTTAGACGAAGAGCTTTTACAAAAAAGTTCATTCCAAAGTGACAGAAACAGAAAAACTAGTTTACTAACATTCCGGCAAATATACCTATGTTTAAATCTAAATTTATTTATCTGTTCGAGAAACAATATTCTTCAAACGCGTGGAACTTTGTCGCTGACACTAAAGTGATATATAGGTATCACATATATTGATAAAGCGATGTCAGCCTTCCTTAACTACCTTTAGCCGCTTTGATTCGACATCGTTACGGAATGATCACGGTCCCCATAGTTTTACCTACTTCTAACATCTTTTCGAACTCAATAAACTTTGTACTTACTTAAATGTAAGAAGCGCAATAAAATTTGAAGTAAAAAAAATTAGATAAATTAATTTCTTTTCAAGTGCCCCGCCTCGGCTCTTATGTTTCTTACCCAAACATATCACGCAAAATGAACCTCGGTAAACTTTGCCAATTGAATTGGTTAAATATTGACACAACTTTTATGTTCGATAAATTTTATGGGCGCACACACATATACACACCAATACAACGAGAAAAATAATACAACGCAAAATCAACATTGGTAATGAAATATTTGCAATTGTTGCTGCTGCTATTGGCATCACAGTAGTTGCAGTTAATGTTGTTGTTGTTGTTGTTTCAATTGTAGCCGTTGTTGTTGTGTTGTTGGTGTGTTGCGCTCAATGTTGCGATTTCATCATGACATTTACATTGCATTAATTGAATTCAATTTGCTACATTTTGTTCGATGTTTTATTTTTAATAGAATTTGTTTTTGCTTTGCATTTGCATTTGCATATTCGAGTTCATTGAAATTTAGTTCCAATATTGTAGAGAAGTTAAATCGTCCCTTGAGCAAAAGTTCTATTTTGTACTTAAATTTTGTATCTTTTGATAAAAAAAACTCAATCAGTTGACTAACATAACTGACGGTAGATGCTAGATCTATGGTAGATCTATTAGTTACAGCTCATAGCGTTCGTTTAGATTGTTAATGGACGATTTTGAGTACTTTAAAATCCTTGAAGACATATCTAACATATTTTATGCTTGCGTTAACGTTACAGTTAATACAGTTAAAAATAAAAATCACGTTAGAATTATAAATATTTTGACTCCTTTTCTGTCTGAAAATGATAATATAATAATAATTCATTTTAATACGTTGTTTACAGCAAAATATATTCAGTCAATAGTGACTGACTTGTTTAAGTATAGCAAAATGAGCTCATATATAAGATACGCAGTTCATTACCTGCAAATTCAATTCATATACTTCTAATAGTTTCCCAATAGAAGCTGGCGTTCCACAAGGAAGTGTTTTTGACCCTATCTTGTATGTACTTCACACATCTGATATCCCAATAAGTAGCTCAGTCACCACAACATTTGCTGATCATACGGCAATTTTATGCCTAAACAAAAAAATTGTGTTAACTTTAAACCATCTCCAATCTCACTTATTTTGGCTGGAGAAATGGTTAACAAAATGACGAATTAAAATTAATGAACTAAAATGTAGATACGTCACTTTCACCTTAAATCGGAGTACATCTCCAACAATATCACTAAATAACATTCCCATACCACAAGCAGATAACATAACGTACTTAGGTATTCACCTAGACATACCACTAACTTGGCGTAAACATATTGAAGCTAAAAAAAGTCAGATGGAACTCCAGATCTTCCCTGTGCCTAGAGTATAAAGTACTCTTGTATAACAGCATCATAAAACCAATATGGACTTATGGTATCCAGTTATTTGGTAATGCTAGTGCCTCAAATATTGAAATTATTCAAAGAGCTCAGTAAGAAATACTGAGAACAATCACTGGAGCCCCATAGTATAGTATATTGGGTATAGTAGTAGAGAGGTGCAATAAATAAATGTATGTTTTACAAACAAAAAAATTAGTGACTAACTTGAGAATTTTATTATCTTGAAACAATTCATATACAATTCTTGCCGTAAAATTGTCTTAATTACAGCTTCATTACAGCATAATTACAGGGGTTGAAATAATCTCATTAGGCATGTGTTATTATTTAATATATTACTTCTAGTGGACTGTATATCTTTGATAAGACTATTCATTGTACACATGAGTATTGTTATATGAGTACTGCTAATATTGCTCAGATGAACAGATATATCTCAAAATAATCTATTTAATATTGGCGCCTCTTGCTGAATGATACATTGTGCTACTAATTATTGTTTTTTTTAGAATAAATTAAAAATTAGTCTATTTTCATTTTTGAACATTCTGCCAGATTGTTTGAACTATAGATTATACTAGCAGACCAAAAGGCCATGCGTAGATCATTAAGGTCCATTGCGATACCAGATCAGAGTCTTATTTTAGCGATTGTGTGCATCTCTTAGGATGCGCGTTTTATTAGCGAATTTTATTAGAATTTTAACAGAAACGTCAGGTATATGGTCCAGTGTAGTAAAACTGATAGGCCTAAAGTATTTTTGCGGAGTTCTTGAGAGAGCCCGGCAGTTACACAGCAGATACTCTAGAGTTTCCTTTGCATCCGGCTCGTTGCATTTCCTACAGGCATCGCTGTGAATTAGGTGTAGTTTGTTGGCATGTGACCTGTTAATAGAACAATTAATGTTCTATAATTCCTTCGGCTAGACGATATAACATCCTTGGTGTACTTTTCCTCGTATATGTGTCTACACAGGATCCTAGCTATTCTATATGTGGTTAAGTTTCGTCACATTTCCTTTGCTTTCCTTGACATATGCTCGTCCAGAAGTTTATGTATTTGTTTCAGAGGTACTGAGTACTTTGCTTGTTTGTTCCTCTGCAAGTTTTGCGCCATTTTTAGCAATAGCATCAACTGTCTCATTTCACTCTATGCCTTTATGGGCAGGAATCTAGTACATAGAAAGTCTGCGGTTGCAGACTAGTGTGGCTATAGCTTCTTTGTATTCTAGAACATTTATGGATGATGACCAGTATGATTTGGATACCTTAATGGCTACTTGGCTATCAATATACATAGAAATGTAAGCAGTAGTTTCTTGTTTCAATAGATGCTCAATAGATGCCAGCTGCTACTCCCGCTTTCATCTTTGAACTATCTGTGAAAACATTTATGGTGTTGCATTTTGGTGCCATGCCTCTTTTACATTCTTCGATTTCGATCACAGTTGTTATCGTTTCTATGGGGTATATGATCGGGATCATATAATCCGAATCGAGAGTGGCGTTCTGATTTACAACGCTATGCCCGAAAGATCTTCGGGTAAGTTGCCCAGTTTGAACTATAAATATTATTATAATAATTTTTTTAATATTGTATATAAAAGAATACAATAATTTTATTAAAACGATCGTTATGTAATAATACAATAAATAAATACGTTTATTACCAAATATATATGTTTTTTTTTTTTCAAAATATGAAGGTGTGACGCAAACCATGAATTCTGATCGCAGTGATCGCTACAGGTACATGATCAGATGTTTGTTTTAGCTTGAAACTGAATATAAGAGAACACCCAATTTGTCACATTACCAAGACACCACGTCTGGGTGATGTGAATCGGCCATTTTTTTTAGTAATGTTATGCAAAGGATCATGTAGAGTCGAACAATCTTTATATTTTGGACGCCTTGAAAACAAAATTCTGTAATCATAACCGAAGTACTATCAGTTACATACCGACAAGTCACCGGAAATAACATCGAATATATCCAGTATATCAAAATGCTCTCATAAGTTATTTGAATAATATTGAATTGCTACCTTTTTGCACGTTTCAAACATTATATTGTTTATTTTTATGATCAAACAATTTTTATGTTTTGTTTATTTTGCACATGGGCTGATTTGTCAATTTAATGATAGATAAATATGGATTCTAGTAATAATACATATGTTTCATTTGTTAATAAATACTATATTTAATATGAAATAAAATTGTATTTCAATTGAAAGGAAATGTTTTATAATAATGATAATTAACGGTTGTTACAAATTCAAATTAATAACAAATCGAAATAATGGTGGCTTTCTTGAATATAATCGTCATTGACTTGAGTTGAAATGTGGGGAGTGAGCTTGTTTTTCATCATTAATTTAGTATTCGGTTTCTCCAGCCATTCAAACCTTTCCTTGGCTATGTGCTTAGAATCGAAAGTTCTAAAAATAAGACGCATCGTAATCACGATCATCTTGACATTTGCATTTGGATCACGTCTTTCCATGCTAATACTATAAAAATTCGTTATCTATGAAGTATTTCCGGTGTAGTTCAATGTATTCAATGTTGCGACTTAGACTTTCAAAGAGAATGAATACAAAAAATGTGAGGATCGTAAATATATATTTGAAGCTAGCGAACAATATTGATGATATCCAATATTGTGAGATACAAATATGTTTACTTTTATTTAACTATTTAATATCTATTAATACAATTAAAAGTTCTTCTTTTTTTATAATCCGTTGACTATATTATATCAGATATGTGAAAATACCCTTTAGTCATATTACCATTTTTATTTTAGGTAAACAATAATATAATCAGTAATACTACCCATCCATAGAGAGACAGGCTTGGTATATACAGATATAGAAAAAGCCGAGGCCTTCGCGGACAACTTTGAACTTCAATTCCAGCCCATTGAAGACTTAGAATATGACTCAGAGGAAGAACAATGCATCTCCGAGGAGGCAAATAATATTCTGAATCAGGAGCCAAATGATAGCATTGTACCATCCACTTACGAAGAAATCTCTCAAATTATAGCGAGATTAAAGATAAGATTAGAATAGAATGCAATCCAGCTTATCACTAACATAATTAATTGCATGCTCAAGTTAGGCGAATTTTCCAAGTCCTGGAAGCTGGCCACAGTCATTGTATTTCCTAAACCGGATAAGAATCCACAATTCCCACAAAACTGGCGCCCCATAAGCCTGCTATCAACTATAGAAAAGCTAGCCGAAAAGGTAATTCTTGACAGATTAAATGCTGTAGTGGCTTCATGCAATATACTCTCTGACGAACAATTTGGCTTTAGGAATGACCTGTCCACGGAGTTTCAACTGGTTAGAACGGTCCAAATGATCCAAACAGCCCTTAGTAGAAGAGAGTCGACTGAAATGATCACTTTTGGTATTTCTAAGGCTTTTGACAAGGTCTGGCATGATGGCCTGATAGTAAAAATGTCTCATATATACGTGTTCCAGGCAGACTAACTAAGATCATCGGCAGCTTCCTACGTGGGAGGTCCTTTCGCACGAAAATCAACAGCACTCTCTCGTCAGTCGATCTATAGAAGCAGGGGTTTCTCAGGGATCGCCACTTTTCCCAACTCTCAACAACATTTATGCATCTGATATTCCAATGTTAGGTCCCTCGACTCTGGCGTTATATGCTGACAATACGTGTATGGTATACTCAGATACATGTGCTCTCAACATAACCAACACACTTCAAGAGCATATAAACCTCATTCTGAAGTATTTCCAGAAATTGAAAATAAAAATCAATAATGAAAAAACTAGGACTCTGTTTATTACGCGTAAGTGGAGGCAGAATCCGTCGAGAGTGCGAGTGGGGGATATGGTAATAAACTGGGAGGATAGCGTTAAATATCTCGACATCACGTCGGACAAACGATTCACATGCCTTATACATATTCAACTTAAAAGAATTAGCTGTGACAAAATTCTTCATCACCTACAACCGCTATTCAGAAATGAAAATCTCAATACTAAGAACACGAAACTGATATATAACCAAATAATTCGTTCGTCACATCTATATGGATGTGTAGCGTTTAGCAAAGCTTCAAACACTACTATTCGCCAGCTAGAAATTGCACAACGCCAGGCTCTGAGAAGACTTTTCAAAGTACCATGGTACATTATGACGAATGACATCCTCAGGGACCTCAAGATTGATTCGATCATAAAGGATATATAAAGAATATAGCCCTGAAATTATTTGCGAAAACTGACAGACTTACCAACACCACGTTATCATATCTCAGAATGGTTATAGGCTCCTCGGGGAGGCATGAGGTCAACTATTGCTTAGTCTGATGAAGTGATAAACAATAATCCAGTAAAGGTGTAAAGAGGGGTTTAGAAAATACCTCGAGTTATTGAAGAATAGCTTAAACAAATAGCTCAAATACCTTAAACATAATTAATTACGAGCGTTATAAGTGATTAAAATTTGCGCTAAGCTACATTGGGATATATGAATACTTTACGAAAATTCACAAAAGATACAGATTTTTCCTTGGCTGCTTAATTCTAATGACTGAGCGCTTATTTCTATTTCAACGAGTATAACTAGATATAAGTCCACGATTTTAAGCTATAGGTATTCTGTCAGCTTTTTATTGTATTTTACCTAATGTTTTCAAACTCTTACTACTTTCGTTTCTATTATATCATAGGTTCTCAGTTTTCATCTGAACTCTTTGAAGACTTTCATTATTTGAAACACTGATATTATCAAATTGCTGGATATCATAAATCCATATTTAATATGTTACTTGCATATAATATGTTACTATACCAATGTACATTATACTTCAGGCACAGGCAGGACCTACTATTAGTGAGCCAGTGTTGTCTAGAGATCTAGTCGCTTTTTTAGGTAAATGTTTAAGTATGTCATATCGTCAGCTTGTGGAGTTGGAAGTTAGTTAGTAGTAAATATCAAACTGATGGATCATCTGTCGTCAACATTGATTTGGTCCGTAATGTTTTTTATTGTTCACCTAAATCAAAGATAAACTGTGCAGACCACGATTTTCATCGCCAGAAAGAGCTGTTAATCCTTTTAAAAACCATGTTCTTGAGGTACTGACTTCGTTGTGGGTAAATGTTTTAATAATTGGCTTGGGCGTATACAAGAGTATATAAATAGTTATAAAGTTTGGCAAAACTAATCTCGATTTTTAGTATTTAATACTTGTAGCTTGTTCGAACCGTAACGTTCAACACAGTTTTATTTGGATTTAGTTTTCTCCACCACCGTAACATCAAGAGCGCTACTCTTCTTCGAATTGATTTCAGGAGATGAGTTAAAACTGAAGACATAGCGAGTATGCATGTTCTTCCAATTTTCGTGCGTTATAATGCTGTTTGAGTCGTTCTCTTCAAGGTACTTCAAGGTTACTACGATGTTTTGCCTTTTTATCATTTGGCTTCAAAGCTGTAATTTATAATGAGTACTGACGCTACAGTGCAGGTTCCTGTTTGTGTTTTTAGTACTTAGGACTTAGGTTATTTAGGCTATCCTAGAACTGAGAGCTTCGGATGTAATATAAGCATTTTTATACCTCTCAAGCCACTTATGTTACTCATTCATGTCAAGATCCCTATGGTTGGCACTGTTAGTTCAGCTGTAAACAAAAAACACAGTTTGGAGGTTTATTGTATTATGTAGGTAGATATACTAAATTACCTTAAGGACCATGCTTTTCAAATTTTTCCAACTGTGAAATACATACAAGTAAATCTGTTTTACGACTATTGACATAGTTTGCCTTCACTGTGACTTACTCTGACTCTGACTTATTAATGCCATTGGAACCAATGTAGTTGCCATTGTTTTATGATTGGTTACTGCGTGTCTTGTTATTTACTTTGTGGAATGTAACTTTGAACTTGTCTTACATTTTAGTTTGGTTACGAAAATGATTTGTTACATGCTGCATAGCCTTATGCAGTCATTGGGTTATATTACATAAGATAATAGTTACATGCATGTTTGTGCATGTTCGTGTTATTGAATTTGGTCAATATTTGTTAAATTGTATTGAAAGTTCATTGACTTCTTGGCAATGAATTCAGACTGATGCTAATGCAGTGAATGATAATTTGACTATTGGAACTAAAAAGAACTGTGAACTTTTGCAGTAGAAAACATTCACTTTTGATTAAATTTATTATATTAAATTTATTATTATATTATAAATTATACTATTATGTGTACAAATGGACTTCCATCAGGTATTATACTAAGTATTTTCGAAATTTTAATTTATTTTTAAAATAAAATTAAGATTTTGAAATTTTATTTATTTTTGCATAGCTAACTGACCGTAGATCCATAATTAAACTGTGTATAAGTTTACAATGAAAACAGATCTGGTTTACAAATAGCGTGCGCTAACAATATAACCTTTATTGTTTTTATTTTATTTTTATAAAAATTTGTTTGTGATATATTTCCAATATTTTGATGAACTCATTTTCTCTTAATTCTTAACAAGAATAGATACGTGAAAATAGAAACTGCAATTTTTTATTGAATTAAAAAATGCATCCAACTTTTTCTGCTTGTGAATAATAATAGCACTAATTCCTCACTAGAAAAGCACTGTAGATATGCCACATACAATGATTCATGTGTATATAATTTCATATGTATTTAAACACATGTGTGTGTTCAGCGGGTTTCGTCTTTAACATCGTATGCTATATGATTCCTTGGTTTAAACAATAAAAAATATCGTATTGAGTCTGTTTTTCATGTTCACCCAGATACTCGTATTACGTGGCCAACGAAAGTCTATCATAAAAAACATACAGACGAAAGCCCTCAATATCACATAAAGTTTTGTTATAAACATTTTATGGTTTTGTTCGAAAAAACCTCTTCATGAAATATACTAGTTTTTATTAAATATAGTAGTCACTTCTGTCTGAAAAATTTGATGTTAAATTACAACTTATATTCTCAAAATATTGGTCTAGCCCCTGCGCCTCATGGAGTAACATAAGCATGACTTTCTTAGTATTACGTTCCTAGATTAGGTTCTATACATAAGAAAAAACAAATCATGCAACAAATAATGGCTCTATACACAGAATAGTATAGAAATTTAACAATTAAAAAATAAAAAACATGTGTAATTAAATGTAATTAATATAAATACAGCAAGTGATTTTGTTAATAAAACTTTCACAGCAAATTAAAAAAACTCCAGAAAAATGTGCGAACATAAAAGTTAAGTACGGCTTTGGGTCAGTTGATTGAGGTGCGCTGACTCTGACCTTCAAATATGGCAGGACAGAAGTTCGATTCTTGGTACTTGCAGTCTCAAAAAATTATTTACGATTACTTAAATACAAAAATTATTTCCAAGACCACTGATGTTGGGTACTTGGCAGTACTCGAAACAGCTGTATGGTCAGCCAAAAATTCAATTAATTAAAATAATATAAAAAAATAAATTTTTGTTGTTGTATTTCACTACTGTTCGAAAAATCTCTTTATAAATATTTTAACTAAATATTGTTTAATTTGATTTCTAATTAGTTATTCTGATTTAATTTGAAATTTTTAAAATTTATGGAGATTCAAAATTGCATCTTTTAAAAAAATATCAATAATTTTTTTCGGAAAATATCGGGTACAGAGTATCTCGGTAAATATTGAAAATGAACCCAATACGATTTCTGTTTTTATTAGAATTAAAGTATGACTTAACAAAATTAGAGCAAATTTATACGAAATACTTTGTGTATGTTTATTTTTAATATGAAAATAACTAAAAAAGTTTAGTCAAGTATATACACACTTTAAGGAGAATAATGTAAAAGTCGTTGTTTTATGCTCAACAATTAATAATGCTTCATTATGTTTAAACGAATATCCTCCTAAAATTAATAAATATTTAATAAGGGATTCCAGATACTCACAGAATTGAAATCAATTAACCCAGTCTTAAACCTGAATAGTTCGTTAGTTCAGTATTTAGCTCTTTCTTTATATATACCTCCTACTCAAAAAATAGCCGGATTTTGGTATTATGGTACAAATTTGACCGCCATCTGTCAATTAGTTTGTTTACAGCAGCTGTTAATGTGAGACTACCTCAAGTGCATTTAGCGATTTTTACTATGGAAAATTATTGTTGTACGCAATTTTTTGACCAAACACCCAAACGCGGCACCACTGTCATCGCTCAGGCACCATATTCGCCAGATCTGGATTCGTGCGACTTTTTCCTGTTCCCGAAACTCAAATTGCGCCTTCGTGGTAAGTGCTTTGAGTCGATTGAATCGGTAAAAGAGAATTCGCTGAAGGAACTAAAAGCCATACCTTCACGGGCCTACGAAAAGTGTATGGAAGATTGGGTTAAGCGTTGGCATATGTGTATCGCTTCAGAAGGAGCATATTTTGAAGGAGATAAAATAAATTTGGAATAAAATTTAAATTTGTGTATTTTATTTACAAAATTCGAGTACTTTTTGAGCAGAAGGTATATTCAATTACTTTTTACGCTTATATTAAGTTGAAGAATACAATTAAATAAGAAATTTACGCCGTCGCTTCAGCCGTCCTTTGAAGTAATTGAATTATTGGAATATTGGAATAACTTGAATGTTACAATTCTGTTTCTGAAAGACTTTCCATTAATTATATAATATAGATGTGAAAAATGCAAGAATGGAATTGGATAGGATATACTATTCGACGACCAAATAAATAAATTTCACGACAAGCTTTGATATGGAACCCACAAGGCAGCAGACGCCCTGTTACATCGGGTTTAACATGGATAAGAATAATTGAAAGAGAAATGACGCAAGCACACTACACATGGAACGGCATATGCAGTAAAACACCTAACAGACTGTGGTTTAAGAGAATCGTTGCGGCCCTATGCACCACTGGGGGAAATGGATATTAAGAAAGAAAAGATAGATGTGAATAGTCATGCATATTGTTAAATTCAGTTTTCTATTGAATTAGATATGTTTTTTCAAGCAACGAAATGTCCACAGATCCTTTGTTATATATTTTGCTTTCTTATTTATTCCATTAGCATTTTAAGTATGTCAACTTCATATAAGAATTATGGTAGTGTACTAACTATAGTCGAGCAGCCTAAGAGAGAAATTTAATAATAAAATAAGTGTTTTTAAATCGATAATCACCTTCAGCTTTATAATCATCAGATAATCATATAATCAGTTTTCTTCAGAACAAGGCTTCAAATCACATATTTTTAATTATATACTGATCTGGGCAGCTCTTATTTGAACTGAATGTTAATTAATCATTCGTTTATTTAAAGTTTTGCTGTTTAATTAATTTGAGTATAGTAAGCAGGGATACCTGAAGTTTAATTTTTTATTATTTTATTAGTTTTCAAAAACGTACTTGCCTCTAAGTACGGCACTAATTCCTGAAAAACTTATTTCCTTTTGTCTCAGAGATTGATTTTTTTTAATAGCAATGGTAATACTCTCGTCATTATAAGTTTGAGTTGGTTAAATATAAATTATTCGAATGAAATATTTTTATAAATGTAACGTCGGTTCAAACTAAGTTGCTTTTTCGTATATAATAACTGGCAACAATAATAACTGAAGAAATACGACTTGATTGTTGCGCAGAAAATGAATCACTTAACTATGTATGTTATGTGAAAGAAGTATTGATTGAGTAGCCATATAAAGAAGTAGCCTTATTCGCCTATTAAGCCTTGCTGAGCAGAGAGTCGTGTGTTAGTCTAAATATCCACATTGTTGTGTGCCACTATGCAAAAGGATACGTTATATGCAACTGCATCACATTGTGAGCTAGACTCATTAATATGGAATGGCATAAAGCAATTGGCTTTCAAACCATCCAGCGTTATTATTTTGTATGCAATTTTCGATTAACTGCATTTCGAAATTGTTCCAATACCTACGCTGTGTGTGTATAATATCTCGTGTATGACTTGCTAATGTTTTTACAGTTGTTGTAATAGTTTTAAGTTCATTTGCACAAATAATCGCATAGGAACTTCCAACTAAAACGTTTACATTATGTGCAAGTCCTATGCGGACATTGCACCGTAGTGCACCACATTGTGCTGATCAATTTAAATTTGTGTTTAAACTGTAAGCATGTGCATACCGTCACCGTCACCTTCACCGTCACATTAAAGGACATCCACACGTATATATGAAAATTAATTTATCCATCTGCGTATTGCCTTCATAGAAATGCACTACATTTAATTAAGATAAACCTTTGACCTAATAACCCTCATTTTAACACACAAAGCGCTAATTAACGCGGACAGAAGTATTTGTCTTTGTTGTTTTCAGGACTCGCATAACATTTGATCTTAAAATTTAATTGGGACTCAGTTGGAGGAACATTTTTCATAATGAAGTTTATTGCTTCTATACTCGCTATTTAGTTCAATTATTATCATTTCTTGTTATAATGACCAAATTTTACTTATACTTTTAACAACGGTCGATTTGGTCAATATTAAATAATGCACAATAATAAAGATACGCATACATTAGCTTTCAAAGTCAGAAATACTTTAAAATATCATTTTTCTAACAAATCAACATTGGCAAATAATATGAGTAAGACCTTATATGCAAAATTCTAATTCAATCGCTGGTCATATGCATGACATAGAGGGCGATACCCTCAGTCATAACATTACAAACAAAAACAACATCAGTGACCCATTGCTCTACTATGAACTAGTGCTGTTCGTATTCGGATTGAAAAAAAATTGGATTTTTGTGAATCCGGAGTTTTCGAACATCCGGATTTGCGATTATTATTCGCAATGAAATTATTCAGTGTAAATTCACTTATATTAAGAACCAACTAAAATTATAATCACGATATGAATTTACACCATTCAAAATCTACTGGTATTTTGGAGGAATGTGTTTGTTTCTTTCAATGTTATTGAAAATGAAGCAGTAGATACAACGCTTGATGTATTGGAAGGAGTATGCCATTGCGGTTTATGTAGTGTCCTCACTTACGATTAGGTAATATATCTAGCGAAATTAGTGTAAATCATTTAACCAGTAAACATTTAAAAATGTCAGCAAATGAGATTCTTACTTTAAGTATGGATTTACCTTTAATGATATGCGACTTGTTGCTCCCCAATGTTAAGTTATGGGAGTTAATTTTGAACCTTATTGAAATTATTGACATCGTTATGTGCTTTGAAGTAACTGACAGTTATTATCCAGTCTTACTATAAAGACGGAAGAGCATAACTGGCTATTTATGCATCTATTAAATGAGGACTTAAGGCTGAAGCATCACATTTTAACATATTATCCTTCTGTAATGCACTCCTGTGGACCTGTTCGTACACATCTGTAGGATTTTAAAATTTACAATAGTAGCTATTATAACAAATTACCTTATAATAAGGGCGATTACATTGTTGTGTTTAAAGATCAAAATGAATTTTATATGAATTTTTAAATATGTTTTAGAATGTGAAAAAGATATTGTTATTTTTTCTCAAAGAGTTCAACAAATTTTTAAAAATTTTTTTATATAAGATTTGAGGATATTGTGGGGCCTGTCATAACTTTTATGAAAACATAAAGAATATTATCTTCCATAGTGAAAAGGATTAATTTTATACAAAACCAAAAATTGCTTTGAAATAAAATCATAACATTAATATCAATCGACGATTTGTGAGAACAACAATATTTTTGACGGTATTGTGGTATACGACATCAGAGATACCCATTCCATTATACTGGAAACATTACAGCAACCGGAAATAATTGAACAATTGTATTCTTTACACAAATTTTGCAAGTAAACTTTAAAACCACATTTTCATACAATTAATTTTTAAGAATTCTAACTACAGGCGAAAACATAACTGTTCTGTCTATATATGTTACTTCAGATTGTAGAAGAAGCACTAGATCTTAGCTGTGATGATTTTCCGATAAACAAATCGTCTATTCAACGTATTCGCACGCAGAGTCAAAAAGATAGAGCGAAATCAAATCGTCTATTCAACGTATTCGCACGCAGAGTCAAAAAGATAGAGCGAAATCTATTAGATTTTCAGAATAATATGCCTGAAATGGTGACCGTTCAGTGGACTTGACGTAAGAAGTTGTACAGAAGAACGCCTGCCAATTCTAATTTCATTTGCAAAAAAGAAAAAATTTCTAGCTGTACTTAAACTGGAAAGCTCTTCCGACCAGGCTCAAGCTGGAGCTGTGTTGAACGCACTTTATGACTGAAACTTCGATGACAAAGTACAAATAATGTACTGTGACACAACTGCGTCTAATATAGGGCGACTGAAAGGAGCTTGTGTACTTTTAGAACAAAAACTAAACAGGGAAATACTATTCTTTGCTTGCGGCCATGACGTTTATGAACTGGTCACAAGTAGCCCCGATATCTTACTGTTCAAAAAGTTTAGAGATAACTGGAAAACTATTAATCCTGCTGCCATTGAAACATATACCGATAACGTCACAAGACATTTTTGTAATACAACAATAAAAGATTTGTTCACATTTTATAATCAAGAACTGCAAAAAACCATTGGATGTGAAGATTATTGGGAACTAATTAAACTATCTATTACTTTCTTAGGAGGAGACAGCGAAAAAAAAATTTAAAATAAGACCTCTTGGAGCGGTGCATCAAGCAAGGTGAATGGCTAGAGCTATTTACTCTTTAAAGATATGTTTGTCGCAATCCCAGTTCAAAATTAGCGACAAAGATAAGCGAGTATTTCAAGACATCTGTATATTCATTGCGGTTTTATATGTAAAACCATAGCTTGGATATAGTCTGACGGTAAAGCCACTAAATTAAGATTTGTGCTTTTTAAAGAGGCTTAAGGAATATGACTCTGTTGACAAATTGATCTCCAAAGCATCATTTTTGATCATAAAGTTAATGAACAAATCAAAACGAACAATGTAGTGAGTTTCTAAAGAGAGAGTTCGTATAATTCTGGGAAGAGATACATTTCATCTGTCAAGAGCACAAATTTATTTTCTCGATTAAAAATTGATAAAGATTTCCTCCAGAGACCCATTTCTACATGGGATGAAGATGTTGCCTATTTGGAGGCGAAAAGGAAAGTGATTCCCTTAAGGACAGTTAATGATACGGCTGAAAGAGCTGTAAAACTTATATAAGATTTTTTTGGTTTGATCACTGCAAAGGAGGAGAAGAAGCAATTTTTGCTGCGCTGTGTTCAGGAGCATAGAAATCTGTATCCAGACTGTAAAAAAGAGATGCAAAAAAGAAAATATCCTGACTGATCTGTAATTTTATCTTCTTTTAATAATTATTTCATAAAAATTTTAATATATCCATTGATTTAGGTATATAACGGAAAGGGTTAAAAACAGCAGTTTTCAAAATCTTCAGAGTACTGTCGGCACAGGTTAACGTTGACGTAGGAAGATGAAATTTTTTATTTAAGTAAGTCTGGGTAGTTTAAAAAGAAACAGGAGGTATGCATATCTAAAAAAAATTTTTTTCACCCATATAAGGGACATCCTAATACACATTGTGAGACTTAATGAAAAAGTTTTCTCAAATTTTATGAAACTCGTCATTGTAGAATTTTTCAAGAAATAATTTATCGAATTTATGACGCTTTTCGCACTCATCGTGTTCGTTTTTTTCTGAGTTTTTCTGATTCAACTATCACCTTATTTTGGATGGATTCCAATCCTTAACAATCAGAGAAAGAACGTCCTATATATGAAAGCAGCAAAATATCTTGGATACATGGAAGTCAAAAAAAAAGTTTAACAATAAAAATTATATATATAAAAGAGTATAAACAGAAACACATGCATTCCATTAAACTAAAATCAAGACTTTTACCCATTTCAATATTAAAACTTAGAAGTTTAGATAGAATTTCAGAAATAAAGTCAGACCACACTAACCAAACCTTACCATAGTTACACCTGCAAAATTTGCCGTTTGCTATACGCGACACAGCCATAAAGTAGTGCTGGTCTAATTATCTGGCTGTAGATCAGCTTTCTGTTCTTCGCACTAAGGTTGTTGGGTTTGAAAAGTAGTTGTAAGCATTTCAGTGTTTTTGTGCAACTACATCAATCATGGCTAAATTTATATCCCGTAGAGTTCCGTTTAGCACTTTACAATAAGAAGTCTTCTTATATGAAATAGCGTACAATTGGAATGATGGTTATTGCAATGCTAAACATATAAATATATTTTATAAAATTTATTACCGAAATTAAAAGCACAACGGAAGTGTTTGGTCTGCTTGTGAAATTATTTGAATGATCGAGGAGAACCTAGGGCCTAAGCTTAGAATTAAAATACCGCATAAATTGGATAATCTTGGGTTTTTCTAAATAAGTAAATAATGCATTTATAAAGAAAAGCAGTTTAAGAACATTCTTCATAAATAAATTCACTATACTTTTATGTATTATACGATGCACTCGTCTTTTTTATGAACGATAATGAAACTATTTGTTGGAAAAATTGAGTTTCATAAAGCTCGCAAATACATCAGTAAATCATTGATTATAATTGACTTTTTAAATTTTAAATGAAATGTTTCAATTTGACCAGAGACCAATTGAGAAGGAAAAATTCCATGTGAACTTAATTACGCATCATTAACCTCTACAGCGGTGTTTAAAATATGAATTCGAAAATATCCCTTATGGGAAAGCATGTAGTTGTTTCAACAATAAAAATGGAAATAATCATATTAATTTGCACGTAGAATGGAGCAGCAAATAAATCTTTTGAAACAAAAAAAAAAAATACAAATCAGCCTTGTGGGCGCTAATTTTATTTGTTATTTCTCATTAAGAAATTTCATAAACTGCATCTAAAAGTTTTAAACAAAAGTGGTTTAAGTTATAAACAATGTGTATAATTATCTCATAAGTATCTCATAATTAAGTATGAGATACTTTTTTTTTAATTAAGCTTCGAAGCAATGAAATAACTGTGAACAACTATTTCAATAACTATTCAACAATTAAAAAAAATTCAGTAGCCATTCCATGTGCATAATCTGAGCGTACATGCTGAGCTTAATTCTGCATGCTTTTATCAATAGAATTTTTATATTATTAAATATTATTCAACAATAGATTTGAACACAAAGAAGCCCCGAGAAAAACTTTATTAACTTTGCAAACCCAATTTTGCATTTTGTTGCTGTTGTTTTCGGCATTATTGGAAAATATTTTTACATAGCTTTCGCATAAGTTCGTAAGTTATTTATCCGTATATATATAAATTTGTGCAAATAATAGTTCAAGAACATTTTAAGTAAATATTTAACAATAAAATAAGCTTTACGAAGCAGAAGTGAATAGTTCTTTTTCATTTGAACACAACGAATAAAACACATCCTCAAGCTATCATTGTGCTAAACATATTAATATTTCCTTAAATTATTTCAATTTCAATCAGTGCTAAACACTGGTCTCAGTAGTTAAATAATGCATACACCTACCTTATGTTATGTGTGTATTGCGCTGCACTTTAAAAACAAACAATCAAACAACCAAACAACCAAACAACTGCAGCGGGCTACGTACGAACTGCTAATGAATACCCCTACAGGAAGTGTAAGTTTCACAATTAACCCAAAACAGCTTATGCAAATATTTATCAAATGCTTCGGTCTCTTTGTAATTGCATTAAATTTTCTTAAATGAATTTTTAATTGGAATGCAGTCAACAAAGTCAACGAGCAGAACTCGTTTGATTTTGAAAGAGGATTTTAATTAAAAAATACAAAAATGTTACTCATACGCCATGTGCGTCCATTTGCATGCTCAGTTGAAGCATAACTGAATGTTTCATGACTTTCAGTCATTTGTTAGCACCTAAAATATGGGAATTTGAAAGCAGCTGAAAGGGAAATTTGCACAATAGTGCTTTTGTGTGAAGGATAACAATTTCCCGTTGAACAAAGTTGAATGAGAAGGCAAGACACGACAGCCAGTCCGTTTTCTTTACAAACAGTCGTTATCCACCACGTTTACGGAGGGGAAGTGACTATGTTGAGTATTAAAAATTTCCAAACACAAACGATTTTATTTTTTTTAAATAGAATGTGGTACCTTAGTTGATCTATATTCATAAAAGTCATTAAAATATTGTGAATATTATTTCTGATTATTAAAAATAAACTTGATGCATACAATAAACAAATTGTATCCAATTATGTCTTTGCTATGCTGATGTGAGAAGTAAAACTTAATGTTCTACTCAAATATTTTAAAATTATTCTGTTATTTAATGAAATATTGTGTCTGGCATGATGAAGAAATTCGAATATTTCCTAAGACCACTGATGAATACTCGAAACAGCGTTGTATGGTTAGCCAAATTTTAATAAACTAAATAAATGTTTGTCCTTGTCTTTTCTTTGCTATTCGAATCAGTCCAATTTTTAAACAGTTTCTTTTAGTCATAAAGACGCATCACTCGCGGCAAAAAAATTAACATATTGTGTTATTTCTAGTTTTTTATATATATTTATTGGATTAAAGGTTTAATAAAACCATTAAAATGGAGATTTTTCACGTCTGCTTGTATTTGCCAAAAGGAAACCTTCTGCTTAACTTATTTCGCTTGATTATTTTAAGATAATATCCCATAATATCCCAACTATATCTATCTTTAATCAATTTCAACTATGAATAGGCCTAGTTTATTTGATTTTTGCTTGGATATAAAAATTTGAAAACTCGATTGCATATAACTTAAATATAAAAAAAATTAATTACGATTGGTATTGAGACCAGACGACCATATCTGTCATTGCTATAACTTATCATTAACTTATCATTAATAGGAAATTGTTTATAATTTAAGAATCTATATTAAACGAAATACTACAATTTTAAAAGACATGATCACTTTTGATTTATGATGAGAGAATGTTACTAATTTTTTTTAAAGATTAAGTCAGCATTGAAATATATTTTAAAAAACAATTGTCAGTTATAAGATATATAATTTCAGATACCATATTTCAGTACGAAACACTTGGAATGGCTTTTGCTTTATATAATTGCAAATAGTTGTAATATATTTATTAAAATTTTTAAACTGATTTATATAAAGAACCAGTTTGCTTAAATTGTTGATTAACAAATTTCTGCAAGTATTTCATAGTACTGAAAAATGAGTATGTGAGTTCCTATGAGTACTAAAGTCGGATTATATTAATAGTATTTTGTTCGCAAGAGAGAAAATTGTGATATACTGCGTTCTGGTAAGAATTAATGACGTTTTATTGCAAATTTTTTATTTATTATTCGATTTATTAATTTATTTAGTATTATAAAATTTTAATATTGTATTGTCTGTACTTTTAATGCAGTTGTCTAGATGGATGTGACCTCTTTGCTTGCTGTAACTACTTGTCTCACAGATATTACGATAAATGACTTCCAATTCGAGAGCGTTTACTTCACATATTCAAAAATTAGTAATCATTCTTCTCTGACTCTCTTTAATTATATTGACTGCAGTATAATTTTTGATTTAAAGGAAAATAGTTCACTCACCTCTAGGCTATAAACCATATCAACCTTGTTATTTTCGTGGATGTTATCCTGTTTCAATTGAGTTTAGAGTTTTCATTTACCTTGAATTCAACAATTTTGTTTATGCACGAATTATAATATAGATCTATTTCATATTAGTTTTGAACCCAAACAGCACAATTTCTACTCAATAAGTGCGCATTTAAGTTATTGAGTCACTTGTATCTTATGCGTCTTTATAAATCGGTTTTTTGTGATGCTACAGAGAAGTTCAAGTTTCCCATTTTCATTCACATTTTAGATTTGGTTATAATAGCAATTTTAGCAATTCAGTTTGGCTAATGGGTTATCGTTTAAAATATGAATTTTAGTGGCAGAACAGATATAAAACACTCTCCCATCGTAAAGCTTTGGAAAGAATCATTATAAAAAATATTCAGTCATGACATGATTTTCTAGGCGACATCGACTCATAAGCAAACTCATTACGCAATCAATATCTTTACAGAACCTATTAATAAGATTGTTAGATTTATTCTTATTTTAGAAAGACCACTCGCACACATCGTTGAATCTCCTGATTTTGTAGTATATTGAAAAATATTAGTGATCAACCAGATCTGTGAAACCCTACGACTAGCTCACCCACATTAGTGAGCAAGTAGATTAGTAGATTAATAGAGATTAATAGGCACTGATGTGGTGCCAATCTTAATCTTTCAACTTTTTCACTTCTCATGTACACAATATCCTTGCAGTATATATCTTTTTAAAATGTTAGTATAAGAAGGCTAGAAATTATTTAGTTATTAAAAAAATATTTAATTATCAGATTTTAATTTTAACTATTATTAACAATTTTTGTATACCTGCTTTAAAAGTTAAGGAAACAATTTCGTGAGATTTCAATGTAAGAACACAATATTTATAAATTACACATTAACAATATTTGCTCTTTACCCATATCTGATTAAATAGCTTTATATTGAGATGTGTAAGAGACCAATCTAAACAACCTATGGCAATACGAACTAAACAAGAATCTATTCATGAGCATCTAGTCTTTCTTCTAAAATCAATCAATTATATTGATGCAAAATCATATAAAACTATAATGGGAATGAATGTATTATCCTGTACACTTCTGTAAAAAGATAGTGAAAGTTCTGTTCAACAAATGATCTCCTAAAATGATAACTGTCCAAATCGTGCAATTTCATGCTAATCCTAAGTTTCGGGTCCAATTTACTTAAAATATGTCGTCTACTTAAAATAGCGGTCGCTGTATTTAGTTTGTGGTTCTCAGACTTCTCACTTATGTATCTATATTAAGACAATTTTATGTTTCCATTTGATCACGGAATTTTAATTTACAGCATATTTCTCTTTGTACAGTTATACAATGGATTTTTGGGAAAAAAATAAAGAAGATAAAGAAGAATCCGAAGAAGAAGATTACCACAAGAAATTTTTAAATGGGTTGCAGCATATGAAAAAAAAACTTGAAGTTCAAATGAAAAGAGATGAGAAGCTGCGAAAAGAAATATTGTTTAAAGAAAACTCTGATGACAGCGATGAGTATCTAGATGATGATGAGGAGAAAACAAGTCACGTGGGTCCTACAAGAGATTATCTTATTGAATTGCACAGACTTTGTGATAAGCCATCCATGGAAGAAGAAGAGAAAGGCGAAAAAAAAGACAAAAAAGAAGCAAAAGAAATAAAAAAAATAGAAGAAGAAGAGGAAGACGAAAAAGAAAAAGATAAGGAGGAAGATGGAAAACCGATAGATGTAAGTGAAGATGAAGCGTCTGTCGATAGCAACACTTGAGTTGGTAAAACCGATTCTAAAAACCATCAATTGTGATAAATATTAATATGTAAATACAAGAAAATGTAAAAAGTGATTGACATATTTTTGAATAGAAAAAAATTTTGTTTTAAAGCATACAATTATTATCTGCTCTATTCTCTCTATATTTGAAAGTACCTCAATAAAATCAAAAAGAGTTGCTTTTAAAAATTGACTATATGCAGGTTTGATGGAAAAAGTTGATCATAAAAATTTTTAAATCGTATTTGCAACAATTCAACCTTTCTTTATATGAAACAAATATTCAATAACTAAAATGATGAAGAAATAGTCAAAGACACTTCATAAAAATTGGATGAGAGTAGAACCAATTGCAAATCAACGCCTACTTAGAAAATAGACAACGATAGGCTGCCCAATAATAAATTTGTTCATATTTAGCTAAAGTATGTGCATATTAATATTTTCTTATCTACATTTTTCAAATAAAACTGCCACAGAACAATAGCTGCCAAACACAATAGCTGATATACATGGACTGTGTCTATTGACATTTCTTCGTTTGGTTCGGGCTCTTCGTACATGTGGATTTGCACGCCATTTCATCTTAGCTTGTTTTGTTGCCATTATGGACATGTGCAATTTGACACCTCAAAATATTTTTAATATAAAAATGATATCAATTTTTCCATATGGTTACATTAACAAAATATAGGGCAACACCCATATTTTGATTTTGTGTGGTAAGGGTGGGTTGATTACAAATAATTTTTATATTTTGTGATTTTTTTTCATATCTATTGTGTTCGGATTTTTTCTTGATGAAAAGTAGAGTTGCCAAGTAAATTTTTATTTTCTTATGAATAACGTGAAAAGAAATTAATGAAGAAGAATAACGACGTACTCCCGTATGATCTATTAGGACTTTCAGTGAATAGTTGTTAAAGAAAAATTAAAAATATATAATCAAAGTACACTAATTTATATTAAAAATTACAGCAACGCATATTTAGGTGAGCCAAATTTTATGGTTTTTAGCAGCTATAATATACTATATAATATACTAATAGGATGTATATATTCGTTCTTTGCTACTCTAAAACGGCGCTAACGCGTTTTTTGGCACATGAGAAGAGCGTTGAAAAAATTAAGAGCTACTAAAAATGCTAACCAATAGAAATCTTACCAAGAGCGATTATTCACAGGAAAATATTTTTAACACATGTAAATGTTCTTTTCCTAGACAATTTGCTGTAATCACTCTTGGAGGTTTCATTTTGAACGATGAGAACGGCAAATAAAAATATTACCAAGTAATGTCAGTTTTAACCTAAAAATATAAACACTTATTTTGTTTCTTAAAAATTTTTTAAGATCTATAAAAAAATAATTCTCTTTGTATTTTGCTAGCTACTATAATACCATATCCGACTTCAACTAATTTTTTTCTCTCATAAACTGTGTAATATAGTATTTTGACTGGTATGTACGCCAACGACACTTGCGCCCTGTATTTTGGTTGATCTATTTTAATATCAGACTCTCGACAGAAAATGATCGGGACTTGAAAAAGTTCCTGAACATGAAGATACACAATTTTTAAAGAATTCTACTAAGTAATATTAAATCAAATTCTGCACTTTTTAGTTCAACATTAAAAAGAGTGTGACAGCATCAGAAGTAAAAATTATAATTACACGATTCTCACACAACGTCGTTGTCGACTATTTCGAAAAGAAAGTTTTTTTGAAGACAAGCAATTTAATACATAATATAATCGAATCAATTTGTGTACTCCGTAAATAATATTAAGATTGATCGATTTCATTCTTCTATTAAGTCCATGTGCGAGTTCGAGTAAATTGTGGTAAAGTAAATTGAAATTTTCTAGGGATTTTTTGCACTACACTTATTTATACTTATTTATTATTTTTCTGTTAGTAGTATTCAAATTTATTTATTATACGTCTTATAAAGTTACCACAATGATAACACTTAATTTACCTAATTTTATACTTAATTTACCCTAGTCGAAATTGTGGTAAATACCAACATTTGCTGCCACACCGACATGATTTACTATTTCCCTCAATTTACCATGAATTTTCTGGAAATCGTACAACGCCTAAAATTATAATTGAGAAAAATCGGAAAGCACTTTACTGGGGAGGGGGAAGAATAGTATGGGTAAGGGTGTTTTTTTTTAATTAGTAACAATTTATTTAAAATTAGTTTATGTAGAATACTTTTGAATTTTTTTTTAAATTTGGCAATCCTTTGAAAACAGCACGTGCTTTGTTGACCCTCTACAAGGGATATGCAGCTGCGCATGTATACCTTTTTCTTCCTTTTACAAAGTCGTACAATGACAAACGGAAGGATGTGGTTTTGGAATGTGGGGAAGAAAGTACTGAGAAAGAATTTGTGGTGAAACAAATAATAAATGAGAAGAGTTGTTGCACACTAAAGATATCTTACGCTAACATCAATTATTAATTTAATTTTGATCATTTAGACTATAATTCTTCTTTTGCGATTTTTTTGTATAAAGTTCATAATTGTATAACTGTTTTTAATTTAAAATCTAATTTAACTTTAGTAGAAATGAAATGATGAAAGAGTTTTTTAGTTTGAATTTAAGTGCTTTTTTAATGAAAGCGTAATTTTGATGAGAAATTTTATGAGGGACCCGCTAAAACACATATATGTTTCGCTGCTGATTTTTATCTAGCCGTAGTCGTAAAACTAGAACAGACACTCTGGTTAAGCACTTGCATCAAAACAGACGTGCTGGTGTTCTGTAATCAATAGTTTTATGAAAATATTTTTACGATGCCCTTTATTGCATTACATGCAATTTGAGATTGTAGTAGTAAGTGCATTGAGAAAAGTTTTTTTAAATTATTTGTCATCTTACTATTTTATGTGGAAATAAAGTTCTTTTCTGTTTTTTAAAAACACACATTTATTTATACTGGTTTCTCTCAGAAGAACACTAACAATAAATATTTAAGTCTTCACTCGACTCATATAACATTCCGACTTTAATATTAATTAAACGATTGTGTATTGAGAAAAACAAATAAGTGAACTTACATATTCGGATCAGCATTATATATGATTTAATAAGAAAACAACTGATGTTCTGCAATTCACTAAGCAAAACTAATGCGTCTTTATCTAGTTATTTGATACTAATTAGTGGCTGATTTGTTTTTAGACAAGAATTACTAGTTAACGAAATATTAATATCGCAGATTTTTATTGTATTTTTTTCTAATTCTATCAAACTCCGCATTTGGAAAGACAATTTGTACAACTCATTGAATACAATATACTACGAATATCAATAATTTTTATCAGAATTTTTGACTATCGTTTTTATAGAATATTAGCATTGAGGACATTGTACCCTAGCACAGGAAACCATGAAGATTCATTTGCAGTTTTTTGGCTTTAATATACTTGCGCCCTGTTAATAGGCAGCGCATTTTGCATATAACATTATTACATCGTGCGTGTCAATTGCTTCCTTAAGGTTTAGAAAAATTGCAGAAATGTATTTCTAGAGATCAAATAAGTTACTTTATCTGTTATTCGATTTACATATTTAATAGCTGTGTTCAATGAGCCCAAGAAATATGAAACTTGTTTCAATTTAAATTTCAAATATATTGAAATTTTCCTAACTCGAAGTCCCCTAACTCAAATTATTCCACAAATCGAAGTCCTATTTACGAAGTTTGAATTTTTAACAGGTCTTCCTTGTACTTTT
Source organism: Teleopsis dalmanni (assembly GCF_002237135.1). Taxonomy (NCBI): domain Eukaryota; kingdom Metazoa; phylum Arthropoda; class Insecta; order Diptera; family Diopsidae; genus Teleopsis; species Teleopsis dalmanni. The sequence continues at coordinate 85,560,896 of NC_051848.1, forward strand.
TTCTCCAGAAGTCGAATTCCGCTAACTTAAATATTTCCGTAACTCGAAGTGAAAATTTACATAGCTCGAATTTTTTGTTCTGTCTTTATATTTTCAAACAGTTTTGTGAGTTACTTTTCTAACTTGTGCGTCATTATGGCGTTTAACTTTTGGCGGCACTTAGATGTCTACGAGGGCTGCTATATATTTTTCTGGCCTAGGAAACACTGAGTGTTGCCAGGTGCAATCTGACATTTCCATTGGAAAGGTTGACATTTTTTAGCATAATATCATTCAGAACGTGTTGTCATATAATTGTGATTTGTTTTATTTACAGAGCCTTAAAAAATTCATCTCGGCCAAAAAATAGTGTTTACACCTTTTCGTGTGATCATTTTTCACAACTTTTGACGTGGATTATCTGACAAGAGTGCATTGATGAACTTAAAACTTTGTATAGCGATGAAGCACCATCCTAAAGCACTGTGAAAACTGGTTTAATGAATTCAATCGTGGCCGACGCTCGCTCAACGACGAATTCCGTTAAAGTCGTCAAAAAACGGGCGTTGTGCCAAAGAACATTGATGCTGTGCGTGAACTGATAATGCAAGATCGTCATGTGATATACCGTGAGATAGAGGCATCCTTGGTGCAAAGAAATGTTGAAAAAATACGTTCGCAGTGCTTCCAAAGACGTTTATAAAATCGTCATAGATGACGAACTATTGATTTATGCGTATGAGCCCGAAACAAACAACAATCGATCGTGTGGGTCTTCGAAGACGAGCCAAATCCAACGAAAGTTGTTCGTGGAAGAAGTACTTCAAAGCAAATAGTCGCCTATTTCTTCGGCAAAACTGGTCATGTGGCGACTGCGGCTGTTCCGCTTGAGCAACGAAGGACGGTCACTTCTGAATGGTACACCACAATTTTTTGCCTGAAGTCTTCGGAGAAATTCGAAAAACGAGCAAGAGAAGACGAATCATTGTTCACCATGACAGCGCGAGCTCTCACACATCCGCTCAAACCATCGCCTTTTTGACTGGCCAAAACGTCGAATTGATATGTTAGGCTATCCGCCGTACACCCCAGACTTGGCGCCCAATGACTTTTTTTTATTCCCGCACATCAAGAAAAAAATCTTCGTCGCCAGGAGACGGTGTTGAAGCGTTCAAGAACCATGTTTTGGAGGTGTATCAATCTGTGTGGAAAAAGTATTTCGACAATTGGTTTGAGCGCATGCAAAAGTATATAAATCAGGCTGAAGAATACTTTGACAAACAATAAATCAATTTTTGATGATAAATATTCGCATTTTCATTATTAGGCTAGAAATATATGTAGCAGCCCTCGTAACAATTATTGTGAATTTTCTTAATGCGATGATAGCAGATAATTGCAATGAATACTCAAGACTCGAATCATACACGAATCATTGACTGTGTTTTATTTATATGCATTCAGACTCTCTTTTTCGTATATTCGATTCCACCTGATTCATACAAACAGCTGACAGCACTTATAATGGTTTATACTCTGCTCATATGATACTCATAAACACGGACATTCGACACGAAAATGATGCAAATGATTCATGAATCATTTATGAGTATTAAGTCACATTCGTGAAAAATTTCTTTATTGTTTATTTATTTTATTATTTTTTATTATTATTATATTTTATTATTATTATTATTATTTTATTTTATTATTGTTCTAACTTACAACTTTGTATTTTCAGGTATCTAATTTTTTCAAACAAAAAATAATATGTTAACCTGAAATATAAGAAAATATAATTTCCAATTAAAACAATTTCCAACTATAATTTCCAACTTGTGTTTTAAAACACAAGAAATATTCAAGAACACAAACAAAACACATGTTTTGGCATAGCAAACAACAGCGCTCACACAAAATTTCATACAGCACTCACACGAGTCATCGAGTCATTCATACTCACCTGAGTATATGCTATGATTCATGAATCATACGTATTATTGTGAAGCGGATTCATTAGCACCGGTATTCGTTAACGAATGTACTTATCAATCACTTCTGTGGAAAATATGAATGCGTATAAGTAGTGTGTGAGAAAATTATGACTCGTTGCAGTTTTCTGGATAATGGAGTTGTGCTTATTATAAGCAGTAGAGTCTCAATCTTAAACATGAGTAAAAGAAATTTTAAATGTTTGAGATTCCCGGAAAAAAATTAATTAAATTATTGAAGTAGAAACAGTTGACAAAAAGAAAAAAGATATAGTTGAAAAATATGATATTCCTTGTAATATCTTATCAACGATTTTAAAAAATCAGGACAACTTAAAATGAAAGTTTTGTAATAATAAACTTAAACGGAAAAATTTATAACTTCGGGTAAAGGAATCCTTTTACCAATCCTGTGAAAATCCAGGATAATTTAATTTATCATATAAATAAAAATTTAATATATAAAAATATGTATTAAAATATATTACATGGCAATCATGCCATCATTTCATTTCAAATATAATAGAGTATCGATTAAGACAAAGATGATTTTATATGAAATGTTTGAAAATATTATTCAGGTAAGGAATAGGTTTTGTCATGTTTATATGGATCCAGGTTAAAGAATTTCTGTGATTTGGTTAGAGACTACAGGGTTATAATTTACTTAGACTAAATAATGACAGTGAAGTGATGAAGTGATTCCAAAGATAGTTTGTAAAAAACTTGAGGTTCGATTGGATAATTGTGAACTTCTAGAAGTGCTAAGGACTTGAAATATACAATTACAGATGAAGATATAAATTCAGTTGAAATTAACAACTTTTAACAATAAAAAAAAATTTTTCGATACTACAAAAAACGCATACATATAGGTAGTAGGTATTGTGTTGGGCCAGATTATTTACAGGTACGGCGGAGACTGTGGATGAAAAAATCGGATTTTAACGTTAATGTTAAATAAAATTATATGAGTATGGAGAAAGATGATTAGAGATTTCCAAATTTTCTTGCGGCTTCCAAAAAATGGCTTAGATTTTAAAACTCTCAACTGTATATCCTAGGTAAAATATAGCTACATAGGTAACATAAATTATGAACAATCGCAATGCTTAAGTTCACCGCTGCTGTATAATATATGAATATAATATAATATAATAATATTACCTACATAATAATATATTGCCATATGATAATATGAAGCCTACACCATTAACTTTTGGTTGATTTTGATTGCGGTTGATTGCTAGAGAAGCGAAGCGTTGATTCAAAATTCACGTCAACTATTTCATCTGTCTTCAGTAAGTCGCAAAAAGTAAATATAAGACTGTGTAAGTTTATTTTCAAATTGAGATCGCCTGAAACAATCCTCAGGAGTTCGTATATTCCAGCATACATATTGTTTCTGTATCTTCATTCGAGAGACCGTTGGACAATATTTCAGTAATATTGTTTCAGTAATAATTGGCTTTTGGGTGTAGCGTAGATTGTCACAAAGAGTCCCAGGCTGGTACTGAAATTATCAGAACTAGTCACCAACCTGACCTTCAGCTCTTTAAGTCTGGTTGCAAAGAATTTTTTACTGAGGATTTTCGCTGTTTGTGCTTAGCCATCGAATTAGTGCTAAAACATGAACCAGATAATTCAATTCGGCACTATTGTGCAGTGCTATTGAGAGCAACATTTTACTAATGATCTCATCGACATGAGAACTCTTGCTAAAAGATTTGCTTTCAGGATTCTTATATTTGCACAGCCCCCAGTTAGCGCATTAAGGTCTTTTATGTTTCCCGAGGAACTGAGAGGTCTCAAATTGGTTTAGAAATAAAACAATAGCGTTTATTCCTTTTCGTTTGCGAAATACACTTTTCTATTTTCACGATTAAAGGTTAAAGGTTCACCTGTACCCCTTACTTGTCAACACACGTACTTCCACTTAAGAATAATAGCGAAAAGTTTAGTCAATTATAATTTAGTCAACCTCATTGTCATGAGCAATGAGGTTAAGATCAATTCACTGCCAACAAGCCGTATTCAGTAGTCACGCAGCTTTATGAGATACTGTCATAATAGCTCATGAGCTCATAGGTCGTAAACATAAAGTGCGTTCAAAGAAGGGGGAAGAATTGTAATTTCAGTAATTATTGGGGTAAGTAGAAACATCTTATATTCTTGTGTGGATATGGCTATTTTACTGATTACTGTTAAATGTATATTTTAGTATTGCATGCCTTACACTGCAAATTTTCATAAAAGGAAATCAGCAAATCAAGCAGAAAATATAAAAAATTATGTTTTCAGTTGCTTTCATGTACCTATAGCTTATAGCCTATACCTTGAAGGAACAAAAAAACAAAAAAACAAAAACTATTTTAAAATAATTTTATAAATTTTCTTATGCTTGCTATTTTATTATTATATATGTATATTACGTGATTCCTCTCAATCGTAGTACACTACACTTTGTGTAGTTAGTAATTAGGCATACGTGACCTGGCATTAAATTGCTCTATGTAAATACCTAAGAGACCACATTTGTTTTGTTTTGGGCTGGATTGATTACTAAGGAACTGGTAAATTGCAACAGCAACAACCACAGCAAAACAACAAAAACGATGGTTTTAATAATAAGAACAGAAAAAAGGTTAAGGATTAGCATAAACATAAGAATAAGTAAAAGAACATCAACAGGACAACAAAATCTTGCTGTGTTTATAGCCGAACATGAAAAGCTTTGATATTGACATGTTCCAACAGTCAGTGGGACCTTTATGTCATGTGATGTGGTATGCGCAATTATCGTTAAAATGTGTATATACTTCTAAATCAAGATATGCATTATGCAGTTGAAATTGAATTACTAAAATATATAGCGCAAAGGCATAAGGTTTCATTGCAGTTAATTAGTATAATGAAGGCACAGAATAAGCAGTTTTCTCAACTTGACTTAAACATGGAAAAATCCTGTAAACGCTACTGTTCTCTCTAATTTGTAGAACCATTAAATTTATTAATACATGAAAATGTGAAAACTTGTTGTAGTCGGAAATACATTGCTGCCGCAATAATTGGGAAAATGTGTTTGTCTGTATACGACGGGGGCTGTTATTAAATATAATGTTCGGTGAGGTTATATAAAACTAATTCTTAAGCAAACAGCAAGAAGTAGTAAACATTATTGAAGTTATTATTTAATTTAGGCACAAATGTTATCATATGTGTAATATGATTATCTTGTTTGTAATATATACATATATATAATATACGAATTCGTTAAAAACTAAAAATCACGAGAGGAACTTAATTTCAATATATGTAATGTCCACTCTTCTAAAAAGAGCCTTGACTCAACAAATTCTCATATCCCCTCTACAGTAATGATAATCGTGACAGGTATATGCACTCATTCACATAAGTCATGATTTTCAGCAACATCAGTTGTTATATATATGTTATATAAATGAACTAATGAATGTAAGAATAATGAGAAGGAGGTTCAAGCAATGAAGACACAAATGATACACATAATAGTTATAGTATTTAGAAAAGATCACCGCATTAGAGAAACTGGTTATCATTGAATAATGCAGTCACTTTACTTAAAACTGAAATTGAAAAATTAAAGACCGTAGAAAAAACTCTATCCCAGAATGGAAAAGCAAGATACTGCAACTACGGTATATCCCATCCAGCTAACAATCGTGGTTATGTTGTCGTAATATAATGGATTGCTCAATGTCAACTCATAGGTATTCATGTATAAATATATCTATGTAGTCATTTATATTATATGTTACTTTTATTCATTCTAAAATTAAATTAACTTAAATAAAATCGCAATAAAAGTATTCTTAGAAATATTCGAAATTTCTAAGTGCATTACACTACGCATCTTGATAGAAAAGCACATGTAGTTTCCGAATAATCATTATTAGTTTCGTTATTTATAGAAACCAAAGACAGTGACTTGATGTGTCGTTCTTAAAGAGTTCATTTCAAGACACAGCATTTCTAACAAAACTGTAATCGTACATAAAGTGGAGCTCTCATCTAATATCTCTTGAAATACGTAATCAATTCAAAGCATTATGTTCGCCATTGAATAGAGTAAAAGTACCTGTCTTGATAGAATTTTCAGTCTCGAAAAGAATATACCCTAAGTCAACTACTTGCAAATCTAGTTTTGATCTGTCGTTTTATCAGTATTACTCTTAACGACTTTTATATTGTTATTGAAAACTGTTTGTATCATAATAATAACCCTCAAGTGATCTAAATGCTAAAGTTTCGTGAAAATCGGAATTAGGCATTGTGAAGTTGAACATTTTAACTTCACGATCATTATCGTAGCACTAGAAGCTTAATTAATGAAACGGAGAAAAAAATTGCTTTAACTAAATATGTAAACATCTAAAATGTGATCCTGCAAACTACACGACATTATATTTGCAAACTAAATTGGTTCAACTGACGTAAGCAATTCTCTTTGAAAAATAACAAGAAAAATAAATAGGCCAATTGACCATCAAACACCTTTACGAAAAGTCGGCAACACATGAGCAAAACATTTGAAACAGCTTTAAGTTTTCTAAACAAACCATGCTAGCTACAACTTCCAAGAGAAAAATGCTCTTCCAACGAAATCGTTGCCATAATAACACCAATTAGGTTTCCGCTAAAAGCAGTGTACTACTGAACAACTATTTGGACAGGTCAACCTTATACATACCTATATTATTTGGCAGGGTATAGCATAAAGATCGTAATTTGAAACTAACCAATAAGTCACTCCACGTTCCTAAAATTAAATCCCTGCTCACGGAATTATTTTGTTGAACACTGCAGAGAGATTACTCAACTTCACAAGTTGAGGAACTGCAATGTCATATGGTACCAGTGCTTTACCTTTAGCGTAGAGCAGACCTTCGCGTACTGATGGACGTGTGATTGGCACATATGCGGATGATAAAGCTGTTCTATCCAGTAGTAATAAAACAAGCGAAGTATCGGTTAAATTATAGACGTGCAATAAAATATGGCTGTGTGGATGAAAGGCTGGAATATCAAAGCTTATCTCTATAAGTACTATATAATTTTCAATTTACTATACAATGCTTACTAAGATTCTGAATTGCGCCTCAGAACCGAAGGAAACACACCTGTTATTAAAAGGATAACATCATCCGCATACGCCACTGCTTTGACTCTACCTTGGTTAAGCCCAGCAAGCAGTGAATTTATTGTCAAAATCCATAATAAGGGAGATAACACTCCTCATTGTGATATAGTTGTGATGCATTTCTCAGTGCTTAGATTGCCCATTTCTGCATTGATGATTCTGTACCCCAGCATTGATGCAATCTATCGAGAGAAGCAGACCGGGATGCTCATTTCGCTGAGAGCCTCCTGCTTGGCCTCCACACTGACGTTAATAAAAGCCTCTTCTACAACTAAGAAGACGCCTGAAATGAATTGTTTACATCCTAGAAATTTTTCCACAACGGTTACTATCTCATATAGCGCCATTCCCTTGGATTATCCTTTGAGATAAGCATGCTAAGCGCTCGATTAGTGTGCGAAACTAGGTATCGATATTAGATAAGCGTCGATCAGTCTTTCCATAGTCTTAAGTAAGAATGAAGTAAGGCTGATAGGTTCATAGTCCTTGGTCGAGCTGTGACCTATTCTACCTGTCTTTGGGATAAATACTACTGTTACTTATCTACAAGTGGTGGGGACATAATTGAGTGAAAGGCAGCTGCAGAAAATCGTGGACAACCAATTTACAGCTACATTTTCCAGAGAAGTAACATAAGTGGTAAGATCCCATTGGGACAAGAGCTCTTGAAGGGAGAAGGAATCGATAGCCCATTTGATTCTTCTTGAAGATACCACTGCTTGTATAATTTCATTAGAATTGGCAGAACGACACCTTCGGTGAATTGCTGAAAGAGCCGAAAAAATTGGTATATACTAATTGTGAACATGATTCAGTTAAGGATTTAACTGGACTTCCATCTGAATTATTAATGAGGGAGGGGCAAGAATGGCCATTTTCGATCAATTTGGCTGATCTGGTCGACTCCTTAATACTTTCAATTTGCTAGTAATGAGAATTCCATAACACTTTCTTGGGTTCCCGAAGCGCTTACGATAGCTTTCATTAAAAGCTGTCCGAGCATAGAGAACTTGTCGTTCCACCATGGTGTTCTACATTTCTTCGCATAAGAGCGAAGGTACGATGCTTCAAGGAAGAAAAAAGGTTATGAGTGAATGAGTTCACCCTACTCTCTAATTCTCTAATCGAGTATGGATATATGCGAAGGTAGCAGTGTTATCCTTCTTAAAAGTTTCAAGAGTGCGTCTTAATATAAAAACAAAAAGAAACTCACCTCTATCGTTGATTTCTCAGCTTCCCCACAAGGATTGCCAGACACTGGTGTCACAGCTCATCAGCAAAGGTAGAATTCTCGATCAGTACGAAATTGCGGACTTATTCTACACCCTTTGGATGCGTCTCATCATCGCGTGACATGTAGGTGGGTACTATTAAAAGAGTAGGCTTATGATTTAGCTCTACTTTGATGGTGGTGATATCTAGAGAGCGTATATGGGAACACGATCTAGACTTGACTTGTCCTTTAACATAAAAAATATTATACCCGTTGATGTTAAGCTCTTTGACACATGAGTTATGAACCCAGGGCTCTTGGATGATGGCAAGATCGATGTCCTTCTCCCTGAGAAAGACAACAAAATAAGGTTATGGATTTTTACGAATGATATTCTTCCTGGCATTTCGTGTTAATAATAATATTTTAATATTACTCTTTCGAGTTCTGATATTTAAATATAAAATATTGTTATTTAGAATATTTGTTGTGCAAGTGGTGGTTTCAATAATATTTTTATATAAAATATGTCTTCGTATTGAACATTCCTTTAGAAATATTCTTCAGTATATTTCGTGGTTTGCGATGAATTTTATATAATATATATATATTATAATTTCCTGTGCCTGTGTTAGACGTCATGGTGCAGGGACACGAAACGGGAAGCTTTGCGCTGCTGTTAAGTATGTTACTGTCACTGATCCTATACTGTCACTTCTTATACTAAAAGTAAGTTAACGTAAAAACTCCTTTTATTATTAATTATTATTTGTATTTACTGATCATAAGATAAGATAAGAAAGAACAGGGTATTAGCTCCCATTTGAGCAGAGCACCGCGACCATAATTGATCTTTTGTGCTACAACAGACCCTAACTGAACAACAGACATTCCGCCTTTCGAATGAAGGCCAAAATGTCGGTTGTTGAGGACTTCCATATGTCGAAAAGTGCTAGCAATTCCCGACCCAGTAATCTCCTCCTGGTCCAGATCAAAGCTGGGCAGTCACATAGAATGTGGCTGGTTGTCTCCTCTGCCCCCAAGCAGAGTCTACAATCTATCTCTTCGGATTGGCGCATTTTGTTGAGGTGGTAACGTAGCCCATGGTGACCCGTTAGATATCCCACTACCAACCTCAACTCTGTTCTGCTAAAGGAGGATATCTTATTATAACTATAGGGGAGAACCAGCTCTTTAGCCTGACGGTTACCTCGACTGTCGTGCCAGTAGCGACTTCTCTCGGTTGAGATCCAATTATTGATTAGAGACCTAGTTGTAGACCAACTTAATCCACAAAAAGGTTTACTGATCATATTTTGTTACATTATTGAGAAAAGTTTTTCTAGTTCCTCTTTTTTAATAAATAAGGAAATGTTGATCTTCTCATTGCCATAAAATCGTTTAGTTCCAAAAAAATAAGTCGTTTTTTTTCTATCTCAATTCCATAACTATTTTCGATAATAAGTTATCATATTTTAATACCCCGATAGCAGCCTGGCTGTCAATTAAAATGACTATTCTTTTTGTTTTAATTATTAAGTTTAAAGTTGAATTATGAAAGTAAACATATTAGCTGGCCATATTTTTTTCAATTAAGAGATGATAGTATTTTTATTTCAGGGTTTTGAAAGTTTTGTGTTCGACCCAAACTTTTTTTTCCACGCCTTAGTTAGTAAAAAGTCTTTATATCACAGAATCAAATGTTGCTCTATGTGGTTAGTATACCTACAAGATGAAGTACATTATTGTTACTGAGTTCGGTTTAGAATCGTAATCGTAAGTAATAATACTACATAAATATATTATGTAGTCCATCTCAATAATTAGTATGGGCACTTTTGACAAAACACCTTTAGTAAACTTTTTGAAACATAAGTATAGCAGTATCAAGTCAACAAATGGATATATTTTGGTTAGATTCATATCCATAACAAAAATTGCATAAATATCCACTGAAACGTCATACGCCATCAATAGGGGTTAGTAATATTTTGACAATTGTTTCCCCGTATTTAATTTATTTTGCACTAGAATTGTTCAGAAAACAAAAAAAAAACAGTTACTGAAATAACTCTTAATAAAGTTGTATGAGTTTTGGAAAAATCACACTTAACTTTTTAAGCTATCGGTACATCAAATCATGATAAGATACTGAGAAGAATTTCACCTCTAAGTAGCATTTATCTCTAAGTTTTCCTAAAGGATTAGAATTTTTTTCTAGGGTTTCGAGAGATACACACAATTTCATAAAATGATAACTAGCCACTAAATGAACAGACTTACGTTTTGTTTTTAAAAAAAAAATTTATAGAGATAGAAATACAAAAAGGTAAATAATAAAAGGAAGGAGAACTGAAGTTAAAGTAACTACTTTTTGCTTTCGAGCTACTTTAAAATAACAACAGTAATAGTAGATGCAACAGTAACATAAGCAGCACTTTAAGTAATCATAATCTAACCCACTTCCTCTAAGTATGCTATACCATTTCTTAAGTGTAGTTTGAGTTTCAATATTTTATCCAACGCAGGGAGAACGCTGTCATGCACCACAGTCCGCTCCATTCACCCGCCAATATCAAAGTACACGATTCTCTGTACTCTATTTACATTGACTCTTGTTACTCAAACCATACCGCAGCACCACATAAAGTGTCATTAACTCAAGTGTATGCCGTGTGAGTGTGCTGCCAAGTCGTTTATGATTTTGGTTCGCAATCTCCCTTGCCGTGCGCTAGTTTGAACCAATATTCTAACGTTTCTTGGTTCGTTGGTTTGTTGATTCTTCAAACTTTTCTGTTAATGCTTTTTGTTTGCTTTTCCACTCGCCACTCGCCATTCGCCATTCGCCACTCATAACCAAATAATCGCTTAAGCATAAAAATATGAAATTACTCGCTTCAGTTATATAAGCATACGAAATAAGCAATAAAAAATCCACAAATGTACAAAAATCCAAAAATTCCGAAGAAAGTAACCAAAGTCAATAGAAGTAGTAACCAGAGCCAGAGCCAGAGCCAGAGCCATAGCAAGAGGAAGAGAAGTACCAGAAGCTAAGGGAAGGAACTTTAAGTAGCAAAGTTGTCGAAACAAATAAAAATAATAGGAAAATGCATAAAAAACTTCATAAATGCTGATTATCTCAAATATATTTGAACATTTGTATTGTGTATCTTTCGGATTGCATTACCGCTTTGCTTATTTTTATTTTAGTTACATTTTGTTTATTGTTGTGGTTAGCTGATTGTTGTTTTAGCTTTTGCTTTTGTTTTTGTTTTTGATTCTGATTTGGATTTTGATTTTGTTATTGCTGTTATTATTGTAGTTTTTTAGTTATTGTTTATCTTTGTACTTTAAACACTGCATTTCCTTTTCCGGTTATAATTTAAATTTTTTCCCGTTCCTTTTTGCTTTTATTTGAGTTCTTCATTTTTAAAAATATATTTCATTGCATTTCACATCCAAACAGTTAACTTGTCTGTCCGTTGTCTATCCAACTGTTTTGTTGTTGACAGGATATCTTTCATCATCAGCATCAGCATCAGCATCAGCATTAGCGTTTGCAACATTTGTGTTTAACTTTTTGTGGTTTCGACAGCTTTCATCTATTATACATTTTTGTTGTTGTTGTTGTTGTTTCAGTTCTTTATCCGTATATTTTTTATCTCTTAATTTGTATATTTCAATTTATTGATATTTATTTTGTGTATTTTTAATAATATTAATAAAGTGCAACGCAGGGCGGTCTTCCTTATAGCCGCCAGTAAATGGTAAACAAAATTCTATGAAAAGCGAACTTAATCGCATTAAGGGCAGCATTATGAGCACCTCATACTACCTGAAAGTGCTTAACTAGAGTCAATAGAATGTTATTCTATAATCACTATTAAATTGATTACTCTTATTGTTCTCAGATTTAAGAAATGTATAATATGCAATTATAGTGATTATATACAAAAAGGAAACCAATTAAAAATGTTTAATAAAGGAGTACAAATAAATAAGTACAATCAAAAAAGTACTTTTAGAAGTCGTTCGATATATATATATGTAGGAAAAACTTTATTTAATTTAATGATAAATAAATTTTATTAATATTCTTACAATAATATTTTACTACAAAACAAAATTATTTCAATGTATTTTACGCCCGTCAACATCACTCGCTCTTTTTCAACTCAAAACAATCAAAAAACTAGCAGCGTTGCCAGTCTTTCGTTTTCTTCATTTTACTGCCCGCCGCCAATTGCCACATATATATATGGTTTTTAGGTCAGCTGATGTAAGTTTGAAAATGTGGGAAAAATACTCCACGTTTCTTATTATACCTTGTGATCAAAAAAGAATGAGAATTTTAATTTTTGAATTTCCGCGCTTATCCAATTGGTAAATTTTTTTTAATTTCAAGTTGGCAACACTATTATACGATTTACGTACGATTACTTTTTGTTTGGCGCCTATACAAAGAAGTCGAAAAATTTTCGTGTGGCGATTTTTATAATGGATCAAAAATTAGAACAACGTGCGTGCATCAAATTTTGTATTGCAAATGGATTCAAGTGTGTCGAAACGTTGAAAATGTTAAAAAAGGCCTTTGGTGATTTGTGTGTGTCGCAACCACGAGTATACGAATGGTTGAAAAGGTTCAAAGACGGTCATACAAGCTTGGACCATGATGAGATCCCAGTCCGCCCAACAACATATGTTACTGAAGAAAACATTGAAGCGGCGAAGCAGATCGTGTTGGAAAATCGTTGTGAACCGATTAGAGAGATTGCAATATTATTGGGCATGTCAAATGGATCGGCCGAACACATTTTAACTGATATGAATTTGACATGTCCACCAAACAACAATCGATCGAATGATGCTTCGAAGGTGAGCCGAAACCGAAAAGAGAATGCCAAAGTCGGTCCAAAATCAAGGTTATGTTAACTGTTTTCTTCGATATTCGTGGTGTAGTGCACTATGAATTCCTTCCGGACAGTCAAATGGTCAAACGGTCAATAAGGAGTATTATTTGACCGTTATGTGTCGTTTGCATGAGGCCATTCGCACAAAGAGGTCAGATTAATGGAAGGAAAACTCATGGATTTTACACCACGATAACGCACCGGCTCACACAGCGTTGGTTGTGTCGCAGTTTTTGGCCAAAAACTCCATCAATATCATCAACCAAGCATCGTACTCTTCAGATATGACCCCGTGTGACTTTTTCCTCTTCCCCCCACTCAAATTGCCATTGCGAGGAACCATAGAGGTTGAGACCATAGAGGCCATAAAAGCGAATTCGCTGCGTGAACTAAAGGTCATACCTTCAGCGGCCTATAAAACTTGTATGGAAAATTGGATTAAGGGTTGGCATGCATGCATTGCCGCAGGAGGAAAGTACTTTGAAGGCGATAATAAAGAAAATGATTAAAAATCAAAATTTTGTGTGTTTTTTTTTAAATTCTCGTTCTTTTTTGATCATAAGGTATTACACATTTTTATATGAATATTCGTTCCCTTTAACTTTTTTTCCTCCTTTTAAAGGAATTTTAATATCAAAATCTATATGCAAGATGGTTTTAAAATAAGTAGAGTTCTCTTGTTTTTTGTAAAGCTGATATTTTTGAGTATTACTTCTTAATTCTGTTCTCCTGTTAACGACATTACACATGTTCATTCTAAAAACTTTTAACAAAACACAAAAATCGATGGCCTTTGGTATTTTCGTGGTCATTCTGGTAGAAAAACGTGATCTGTGAAATAGCTTTAGACGAGGTCTATGAAATAAGCGCATTATAAACGCATCCAGTGATGATGAAGTCTCAGGATTTAAAAAAAAATAATTTAAGCTTCTTTCTCCACAGTAATCTTTAATTGAACTATAGATCTTCTTACAAAAAAATTTCTTTCATGAATGTTTTTTTGTGTGTAAGTGAAGGCATTTCTTTGTTTTGGCGGTTTTTTTTATTAGAATAGTTGATTTTTGTGTTTCGTTCCATCAGTAGGCAGTCACTGATAAAACAGTGGAATGGAGTTTTTAAAAAGGTTTTTTTGGTGCAGTGCCTTGCTGAAACCACTTCATTTTATGATAATTCATTGGCATTTCAGAGAGAACGTTCGTTACTTTTAAAATTTCTGTTCAAATTCAAAGACCTTATTTCTTTATCTTAATGGATACTTGTAAGTTTTTACAAATTGCTCACCATGGTAGCTTTCACTATAAGAAATACATTCAAGATCATTAAAGAACGAATAGTGAGCTCTGACATACTTGATGTATTTAGTCTGTTCTTGTGTATCCGTAGTATTGATATCTCGAGTATTGTGTCAGATCTCGCTTGCGATGAGATGGTTTGAAGGCAACTTGGTTGTGGAGTAAGGCTTTGGTTGGTTTGTGTTTTAAATCTACAACATAAAGCTACTCCTCTTGTTTGACTGCTCGTATACGAAATGTAATTAGTAAGACTGTTGAATACTTTTAAATATCTACAAAAGGATGTACGTTTTTCAGTATCATTTCGAAATTTCAATATTGGGTTTGCGCGTGTTTAATTGAGTATTTATGTTTTCAATATGATTTGGCATTATTGGTGGAAACAAATTTTGATTTAACATCAAAAATATTTACGTTAAAACCGACATCACCATTTCAGACAAGGTAAACTCAAAAAACACTATACACTAAAACTTTGTTTGCAAAATTCATAATTCACTCAATTTATGATAAATTAAAAAATTAGCTTATCAGATGTACTCGTAAACACATATGTTCATCATTTCATATAAAGAACTGTGTTATGGTATGGATGCAAAAATTTCGTTAATTAAATTGAACAAAGGTCACGCTCCACAGAAAACGTAAATCCATCAATCAATAGGTACGCAAACAACTTACACTAATCAGTATCGATAATAATGTGATAATGTAAAAGTTTCTTAACCAAAATGGCAACCTAATGCAAAATATGTTCTACAAAGTAACGCACGGATATTTTGGGAAAAAAGTATTAAGTGTATCAAAGTAACACAGTAAATATTACAACAAATACTACAAATAATAGCATATTTACAATATGAGAAACTTGTCCTTTGCAACTTCCTTCCTTTCTTTCAGCCTTCCTGCCGTCCTTTCATCTCATTGAAGAAAAACTTTTCCACTTTTGCTGCTATTTCAACTTCAATAAGTCTTTGACATAGATCTCCAAAAGTGAATACCGCAGAATGCATAATATATAAAACGTGTTGGCATAAAAAAAAGAAATAAAGGAAACATCCTTAGGCTCAAGGATAACAAAATTGAATAAAATACATAGAAAAATAGTTACATAAGCCAAATGACGAATTGAATAGCGTGTTACAGTTATATAAAGGGGAACACGCTAATGTACATGTGTGTGAGGACATGTGAAAGAATTCACATCAATAACAGAGCATACAACTAGGCGCAATGTGCTGTGAAAGTGTATAATCGTGTGTAAGTACCCCGAAAGTATGCAACACTAGACTTTCATGTGTAGACACACAACAGAAGTTGCGGTAGTATCCTTGTCTGTCCGATACCTACACACCACCCCTCATGCCAGTGCACATGTGTACGCGTGCTTTTAAATTTTGACAGTCGGCATAAACTTATGAAAAATTAAAAAAAATATAAACCGAAACTTATATGTTTTCTTTTCAACTTCATATTTTAACAGCATTTCCATTTCGACTTTTTCCAGTAGTCAATATGCGGCTGAGTTACTACAAACAACCGAGAGAAGTCATATGTACGAGGCATGAATGCATTTCAATCTATGCCCACACAGCCTTCCATAAATGTGCATGGTTCACTAAAAGTTTTGTGGCATCCAATGATGTAAAAATCATGTTTCTGAAGTTATTAGATGTTCTGCTATATTTTTCTAATGTGAAATTTTTTCGTATGAATGAACTCTTGCTGAGTAGGGTACGCGATTGCAATTATTTCGACCGTATATTTACTTCACGATTGCACAATTTGGATCTAACTTTTTTTTGCTAGGCAAAGGCAAGCTCATGTTGTTACCCGTAGGCTGAAAACATCTATGCCTCAGCGTTATAAAAATTTTTGTGGACTGAAATTGTAGAGCTATGAAGTCATAATTATTACATTTGAAATGAAGTCTTTTAATTATGTTATGTTACAAAAGGAGGAAATGATAACAAAACTTATTTCTAACTTTCATGGATAGCTTTGGTTTTTGTTTTTTATATATCGAATTTACTTTCTGAACATAATGGGCATTTAAATTTTAATAAATGCTTACATATGGTGCTGTTGTTGTTGTTGTTGTTGTTGTGTTTTGAGTCAGTGCTATTGCACAATTTTATTCTTTTGTATTCGGGGAGCTTATCCCTGCCCCACACTAAGCTTTAACTGTACTAGAATTATTATCGTTTATTTATCTTTTAACTGATGATGGACCGTAGATCAACATATCTTCCTGTGCGTTCTGAGGTGGACTTAAGGATTGTTAGAGAGGGGTTGGGCAGCGTATCAACTTTTGTGAATAATTTTAGGGCTCTGTCCTTGATATATTTTTTCTATGCATGTCTGTTGTTCTAATATACCAAGGAATCCTAATTAGTCGTCTTAAAGCCAGGTCGTGTGCTATCAGTAATTGCTTTATGGCAGTATTCGAGGCTTTGCTGTATGTTGCACATCTGTACAGTAGTGCTGGCCTAATTATTTCAGTATATAATAACTTTCTATTTTTGAGGTTGAGGCAATTATTATTAAACAGCGGCTTTAGGAGATGTAGAATTTTTGAGCAACTATTCCGTTTGTATTTGATATATTTATACCAATTAAACCATTTGTCAAAAGTGACATATTTTCCTCCCACCGTATCTCCGTGCGACCGAAGCTTACTCCTGGAGGATGCTGCCTTCTCTTTCGTGTTATAAAAATAGTTTTGGTTTTGTCATTACTAATTTTAATCTTCCATTTCTGGAAGTATTCCACCAAGAGGTCTATATTTCTCTGTAAGGTCTTACTTACATTTATGGCATCCCGGTCAGAGTAGATTAAGCACGTTTCTTCTGCGTAAAGCGCTATTGACACGGGGCTTAAGGTGGGGATGACTGCCGTATATACATATATTAAACAATGTAGGTGACAGTGGCGACCCTTGAGGTACATCAACTTCTATTGTTCGTGCGGACGAAGGAGTGTTGATTTTCGTTTGGAAGTATCTTTCTTGCAGGAAGCTACTAATGATTTAGTCTGACCGTTGGTTACCCCAAAATGGGCCATTTTGACTACAAAGCCATTGTGGCAGACCTTATCAAAGGATTTGGCTATGTCGAATATTATCATCCCAGTTGATATCCGTTTACTTAGAGCGGTTTGTATCAGCTGCGATGTTCTGGCTAGTTGTAGTTTTGTAACGAGATCGTCCCTAAACCCGAACTATCTGCTTACATGTAGACAAATTAAATTAATTATAAAAAAAAAATTTTATTTTAGGTGGTTACACACAAGATATCCCTCATCAAGACTTTTACAAGGCTCAGAACAAAAACATCGAGGAACGTTTTAACATAGATATGTATATGTAGGTCACACACTTCTATCTTAAGTATATAGGATATGTCACTGGATATAAGCCATACGCGCCTTTCTTTTTCAGATCGTAATAACTATTATTACGATTTATATTATATACACATATATATGTATTACTTATATATATATTACTTACTGTCATTCATGCCTGACAGATTGTGAAAATATAAATGATTTCAAAAAAAAAAAACAAAAAAAAACGCCTACATGTTTATAATTGGACTAGAAAGGATAGAAAGGTTTGTGCTCTGTGTATTATATGTGTTTAACAAATTGAATGATCTTGCGAGAAGAAGAAGAACGATGAAAACTAGTGAATTGATCACTAAGCTAATAATTAGTTATACTCTATTATAGGTTCATAGATAGATTAATGAATTTTCAGAACTCCTATAATGATCTACAGAGAATTTCGATGATATTTTTAGCAGTGGGGGGAAACCAGAAAGTTTTAGTAAAACTTTAATACTCTAAAAAAGACACAAATAATTCGGAAAACTAAAAAGATACTTTTTCTTAAATACTACAGTAAAATCCTCTGCTACCACCATTAATGCCTGAGATTGAGTTAGAGATTGGGTTGGAAAACACAATAAACTTAGCAAATATCAATCAGGATTCAGAAGGATTCAGATTCAGAACAAATTATTTGTTAGTACCGTTATTACTTTGATGTCAAAGTAGTAATAATATACACAGATATTCATTGTTCTTCAAGTTAAGTAATTAAGGAATATTGTGGTGTAAGAACACAATACGAATTTATTTATGTCTCAAAATCTGAGTTTTTTTATTCTATGAAGCTTTGAAGCTTTTTTAAATGTTGTCCAATGTTTCCGAAGCAATATCATAATCACCAATTTCAACATCTCAATCCGGTGCAAATAGCATTCATTTTTTTTTTATCAAACCTGGAAGCAGTATTAGTGATTTTAGTGATTTCTACACATTTTTCCCTTATTATTTTTCTTATATTCCCAATGTTTTTATTTTCTTTAAAAATCTTTTCAAACACTTTTTTATGTATCTTGCAAATATTAAAAAATTAATTTGCTGGTGCACACAAGCTTCCAAAATCGATGTCAAGCTTATAAATTTTGGTGTGTATATACATTTCTGATGGATAAGAACAAATTTTATTTGACTTAATTGGGTCCATCCAACACTTTTGACATTTTAGACGGCGTGGAATGTAACCAATTCAATTCTACGGGAATTCTACTTGAATAGAATGAGTCCGTTTCTTCAAAGGATCTTGTTTGAAGCGGCGAGTCAGAATAATGGAAATGTTTGTATTTAACAAGTATGTATGTTGATCCTTTTTTCGAGTCAGCGCAACTGGGCACTTTTACTCTTTGATAGCTAGGGGTACTACAGGGTGTCACGCATCTCATTGACTAATTTATATATTCCTTATAAGCTTTATGATTATTCAGTGATGAATCTAAGATCTGCGTACCTCTCCGTGCAGAGAGTGATTACTCTAAGATTAGATAGTGCTAAGTAGGACAGCCTCTCAGTTTTCGCATATAACTTCAGGGCACTATCTTAACAAGATTTTAAATAAGTCGTTTGCCAAAGACATTATACCATTTGTTGTTTGAATTAATCTGACGACGCAAAACGATTCTTATTTTGATAAAATTTAACATTCTTAATATTAAACTGCCGCCCAAAAAGAAGAGGGCGATTCTGATCTGATCCGTTTTCGCATTAAGGATATTAGAATTGATATGTCAATATCATCTTCAGTTTACTATTTATCATTGGTTTTATTATAATTCTGTAGGCATAACGACAGAATAGCTCTTTCCTTAAAATTCTTTTTTTCAATAACTTCGGCAAAAAAATAATTACTACTCAAATATAACAACAACAAATTCTTCACTTAATTTATATTTGTCTGCCCACTCCTTAAAAGTAGTCGAATCATAGTTTGGAAATTTAAATCCTTTTAAATCGGAAAAATTTATTTTGGATCGAGTATCAAATCGAGTATGAATAAATTTTAAATCTCTAATATACATATATACTAAAAAGCTGTATAATTTTTATACAAACTTTCGATATTTTTTTAATTTTAAGAATTGTAATACGTCCTATTTAAAATAATATTTTTAAAATAATTCCAAAAAGTCGACAAAAGTTCAAATTATTAATATGTGGTTTTATTTTAGGTAAAATATATGCCCAAATGTGCAATAAAAACATACATATATGCAGTCACGAAACATGTCCCATCCGGAAGGGTGTGAAATTTATCAGATATTTAGTTAACAATAACTATATTATATTAGGCAACAATATATTCACAATACAACATTTAACAATTCATTAATCAAGTAACATATTAAATAAATTAAATTATTAATTTATATATATACATATATGTATTTAAGTTTAATATTATATTAATATGGATATAATACAACTTTTCACATACTTCTCATAACATTAAACCAACGTTTGTCAAACAAAAGAGTTTGTACTCAGTACCATACATGTTTATACCTCTATATTCAGGAATATATTCTACAGCTGCCTACAAGAAGAAATTTTTCTTCCGTGTTGAAAAAACCAAAGATTGGTGATTATTCCCAAAGGTAATAAACCCTCAGAGCTACCATCGTCTTACAGCCCTTTATGCTTACTGGCCACTGTGTGTAAGGTTCTTGCAAGAATTATATGTTTTAGAATAGAAAAATTCACGGAGTCAAGTCAAGAACTAAGAATGTGGGGACTTTTTAGTCTGTAGGCATGTATGACTCAATTGAGTCGTGCATGAATCGGGCTTACAAATGGACCGAACCTGGAGGAAAAATCTTTTCAAGATACAAATGGCTATTTGCATGCCCGATTCATGCACGTTTCAATTGAGCTGTACATGCCTACGGACTAAAAAGTCCTCACATTCTCAGTTCAAAGTCCTGGAAATCCCTGCAGTACGACCAGTTAAAGTATTCCTTCACAGGGCGGGTTAGAAGAGCACTTAGTGTGCTTTCACTCCGATTGTATATTTCATCCACTCTAACAATGTTTATTGTTCTAGAACAAAAAAAAAGTGATGAAACGAAATCGAACACACTTGCAACGTAAGAATGTGCGGCCAACTTTTCCGCACACCTGACGAAAGAAATTCGTTGACGCTACTAATAAAGCCAGAGAGACAAAATTGAATAGAAATGTATGGCAATGTGAGCTGCAAACTTTACCCCACCTAATCAATTCGGCAAATAAACATGTTGGATTTATATGCATGCAGTGGTTATTCGAATAAAACAGAATAATTTCTCTCATATATTTCCCACTAAACAAAACTCTTTTTCTCATATTACAATTTCTCATATTACCACATTCACAGTTAATCATAATGAGGGCGTTACAAGTTAACCTGCACCATTTCAAGATAGCATCTGCCTACCTGCTTCAACAGTAACGAAGTTAAAATAATCCTATTACAAGAGCCATGAGCTTAAAGGGATCTCATATTCGGACTCAGAACAAAACATTTTGATCTATTGTATGCGGTCAACAAGAGTTGACCTAGATCTTGCGTACTAATAAAAGAAAATATAATATTCTCATGTATATAGAGAATATAGTATAGTGACAAAGACCAGACTGCAGTAAGAATTGATGGTCCTGGAGTCAAATAAGGGCAATATCTGCATATTTGGCTCATGATCATGATTACCATAAGTTATAGACAAGCGGTTTTAGTAGACTTAGTGTGGAACTTATTATAGGCAGCGACTTCTTTTATAGTCTCATTTGTCATCTCTAATACAAATGAACGTTATGAGTTACTTTTGCTAATAAAATCAACCTTTATTACCAAAAACTGGCAGAAATTCTTACACATCACCATCGATATTGCCAAACTTCATAAGTGTGTCAAGAAACTGAAAGTTTCCACTCGACATTTCTTTTTAGACTATGTGATTCTAGAAATTTCTCTAGTCTTAAATGAGTTAAGTACCTCCAGTTTGGAGATACTTTAGTAATTGTTTCTATGGTTGAAAAAAAAGTGATATAATAAGTGCATTGCGCCACGAAGGAAGTACTTCTATGCAAATGAAATATATCTATAAAAATAAACAAATTTTTTATTAAGTTTTAAATTATTTCACCTTATGTTTTGGTTACAGTGTTGGGGTAGACTTTAACAACATGATACGAACAAACATTTTTGTATATAATTATAAATTAGAATGGTTTTTATTTATAAAAAAACGTACAGATTTTTTATCATTTCAGGGTTTTCACAAAATGATACAGAAATGACAACGACTGCTTTAGTAAATAAATGCATGTTGGAACACCAACGAACACTTCAGCTAAGTATTCCTGTGACAAGACTACAAGCCGAATGTCTATAAAAATTTCGAAAAAAATTGCTTGTGATGTAATAAAAGTAAAGTACGAGAATACAAAGAAAAAATGTGCAAAATTGTAGCTAAACAATTTGATATTTTGCCAAAACATATTAAACAAAACCAGCCGGAGACAAACAGAGAGCATATTGTAGCTTGTAGCGCACAAAATAAAAAAATCCATAAAAAATTCGAAAAAATTGGTGCAAAAGTATGTTTGGGGACCAAAAAAACAGTCAACGCCATCACAGTCATCATCATCAACATAGTCATCAAATCAGCCCAGTCGAACGTGCGCTGGCAGAATAATTCAGTATGCCGATACTGCAAAATAGTGCTATAAGATACATGTTCAGACACGGCATTGTGCTTGGTCGCAATGAAATCAGGAGCAGCTACACTAAAATTATAATCAACCGTTTAAAGTATAGACTATTCCTAATAATAAGGCTATAAGGTTATTCCCAATAAGGTTATCCAAAAACGCTAAGACCCCGTAAAAATATTAATTGTTATTTCAAATTTATTGAAATGCGGAATATCTCAAGATCAAACCTCAAAACCATAAAAGCACCTGATGAAATGACATCGTTTGCTTGCACTCAATATGCCACTGTTGAAATGTAGTCTTACGGAGCAGTTCCACTACCACAAAAGTATATCCAACAAGTATACTTAAATTTCTCCACAAAAAAAATGGGGAAAATAAAATGAACCGAACCGAACTGAACTAAGCTTACAACAAAATGCAAACCAACAGAAAATGTCACTTTTGAAATGTGACACGATAATAATACGTGACCAACAACAGAACAAGAGCATCATTGCCAATACCAGCGCAAACAAAGAAATCAACTAAACCTAAAAATATTTTTTCGGATTTCCTACAACCACTTCCCACAGGATGCCTGGATGGGTTCAATGTTAAATTCCAATTTGCTTCAATTTAATAAAGAGACAGTTTGGAAAAATATGCAAAATTTTATATTGAAAGAAATTGATTTTCTATATGCGAATATTAGCAAAAATGAAATTGGATGAAACGTAACTACAATCAGAATTGTGCAACGTTAAAACCAAAGGGCCTCTTCATACTCACTTTGGAGGGATTTATTTCCTCCAAAGTGGTTTCCAAAATATTATAAAACAATCATGTTTGATCTCAGTGCGTACGGCATAGCCCTCTTATATAGTTTTAATTTTGCTCGTTATGATCAAATTATTTTCAAAATTACTATACCATAATATTATCGATATATAATTGATACTTTATACAGTATAATTGCAACTTCAACTAACCTAATACTTAATTCAGTAGTGGTTAAAATGTAAGCAAAAAATTGTTTTCAAAATCAGTCGGGAAGATGTGGTTCTAACAATAGTTTTAAAGCGCGTATTACACATCAGTATTTTTTGTCAAACTTTTTTGTCGTCGTTTGCTATTACACATCAACACAGTTGACATTATTTTGATCACATCCCCAGTAAAAATTACAAACATTTTTCACACATCAATATTAAAACAACACTCGCCGAAGTGTAGAGAGGGTCACGTAGAGGCTGTATGTCAACTTGGAGAGAACAGTGGCAAGGATCGCCTGGCATTCACCAAGTTAAATGCAATCAGACACTTTATCTTGTATGTTCACTTCATCCCCCCCTCATACTTTACACTGTTTTGGTATAAACAGCGGCTATATTTAAATAGTAGATGTTGCTGACAGAAGCCGTGTGGTGAGCGTCTACCTCCTAGTCTCAGATTATGCAATCACTGCAATTGCAGTTACTTCCGATAAATATTTTAGCGAAGTATGTCTTCTTTTGAAAAAAAAAAACAGGGTGAATTTATATTTTTAAATTGATTGATCTGATTATAAAATTATTAAAGTTTTTACCAATTTCGATTTTCTTTATATATTTCTGTATAAATATGTATAAGTAAATACATTAATATGTATAATAAATACTAATTCTGAGCCTCGAATTTTTCAGGGTACAACCTTAACCCTTGGTACTTGCAGTCTCAAAAAACTATTTATGAACAAATTAATGTAAGAAATAATTCCAAAATGCTACTGTTGATGGATATTTAGCAATACTCGAAACAGTTCTATGGTCAACCGAATACAATTAATTGAAAATTATAAAATCTCTGTACGAAAGAAGCTATGTCATATCCAATAACTTGTGTACAAGTGTACCTATGTAGCGCACATACTTACAACTTGGACGATTCAAATTTAAGGTTTAGAAAAATACGCTTGACATGCAACAATGGCAAGGAAGATAGGAGATAGACCTTTAGGTTGACTCCAAACATCGAAGAGTGGATATCATGTAAGCATGGAGAATTCAATTTTTTCGAAACACTGGAGTGTCTCCGACTAAAAAAGAAAGGCAACTAATATCTACTCTATTAGAAGAATATTGCTCTCTGCCACATGTCATTTACACATTTGTAATAGCGGCGATATATGGCTGAGCATCAGCAAACAACTTATCTGAAAATGAACTGACAAGCAGACCAATAAAATATGCAATGAGGAATTTCATGAAAAACTTTTTAAGGCCAAGTTCCATAGAACTTCGAAAATTTGTCATAAAGTTTCGTGCGTTAAAATGATTTATTTCATATTAACGAAAATATTTTTATTCCTTAGTGCAAGCTTAATGCAAAAATAAAAGATAATGTTTATTTATTAAAAAAGAAGAACTTGTTTCAAATGTTGAAATACTCTTAATTGGCCAATAATTTAATCCAACTTTTAGAAAGTCCTTGACGGCATTTGATAACGTTTAAGAATTTATACCTGAAATATAATAAGGCCTTGAAGAAGGAGATTAAGCAGTAAGCAGCGCTCTTTCAGGGAATTATGTCAAAGTGCTGAAGCTGACCCCTGGGGGAACGCCTATAAGTTGGTAATGTGCTCGATTCGGGTATTCCAAGTCGAATAAATTATAGTAGTTGAAGTATACAACAAGACAAGGAGTGAAATATTCAAATTTTAGTCATTGATCATATAAAAAACCGGATATTTGTATTACAAGCTTTCGTCTAAGATATATTCTATGGTAAGTTATGTATTCCTTTTTGGATTCTCTTTGTAGTCGTTTTGCTTGTGTTAGAAACTGTGCACATAGTGTAACATAGCCTTTTTTCGTCGAACCCTTCTTCTGTAGTAATAATAATTCTATGCCTGATGTGGCATAGAATGGTTGCACCTTAAACCAAACTGATGACTTTGAAACACATATTCATTTTTTACATTGGGTGTATTTCTATATTGAGGTCAACATTAGTCGAGCACATAAATGTTGCAGGAACCGGAACAAATAATAATATGATGGTTCAATATCAAGACTAAACGGTAAAAGTATTAATATGATGAAATACAATACCTTTTTTCATCTATTTTTTATTTAAAAATTGAACAATACCTTTTCATACCTTTCACCTTTACTGTCGTCAATTTTCTTGTCACCGTTTCAGAATATTATTATTCATTATATTAAAGACAATAATGACTCAAATTTGTTATATTGGTCTACTTTCCACAGATAGATATTACGTACATGTGGCACCAATATATCGATATACTTTTTTGCACTTGATCTTCACAGTGATATTATAAGCGCTTCTAGTTGTTTGAAACGAATATCTATAGAAATAGGAAATGTACATAACTTCCTGGCATTTGGATGCAATAAAGTGTTTTTATTGTAGACACCCCTAAAGTAATTAGGGATGCCTAAAACACCAGTTGCGACTAACCCAAATAAAATCTAGTATTAGATAACTCTTACAAGCGAATGCTGTGATTTCACATATATTATAAAATAAAATCTAATAAATAAAAGCATTTAGATACACCTAGATCATCTTCAATGTAGGTGATTATAAGAGCTTATAATGTTATCTGCACGTAATCATATTAAAACCAAAAAAAATTCATTTTTTATTGTACTTTGCGTTGGATTATAGATCTATAAATGTGCATAAATGCCTTTGGGGCTAGCTTTGAATTCAGTATTCAGATCATTCGAAATGGAAATTATAGGTAGCGTCTTATGAAGTCTGTCTGTGATTTTGATTGTTGCTGACCACCCTTACTTTTTAAGACTTGAACTGTGGCTCATTGTAATATCGTTTATCCTCATTTTATTCGAAGAAAAAAACACTCATAGAAGTGCATAAACGTGGCTGAAGTCACAATCGTGGCAATGTTATTGGTGCCATAACTACTGAGAATGTCTTGGCTAAATACCTTCCATATCGCTGTGGATCATATTTAAATCTTGTCTACATGCTAAACCAAAGGTCTACAAAAAGAGTTGTATGCTTAAGGCCATTAAGGTCATTTTCCTTAATTTCGTTGTAAAATTTCGCTGAAACGAAGATGATTAAGATTTTTGCGAAATTAAGGTATGTCTGAACATAGTATAAGGTAATATCGCTTTAGCAATTGTATCATCTGGAATCGCTCTAACACTGTTAGATGGTGCTAGTACTTCAAAAATGTCACATCATTGTCTAGGCTGAATGCACAATGGCACATAAGCATTTATTGGAAGCATTATATCGGATACTTAGAGATTTAACAATAGGCTTTTTGGAGACGCTTTAATTTTATTGGTAGATGATTTTAGGCAAACATTTCCAGTTATGCCACGTACAACCTGTGCTGATGGAATCAATGCGTGCCTAAATTCATCTTTTTTGTGGCGAAGTGTTCATATATTGCGACTCACGGAAAATATGCGTGTTAGGTTAGAGATGCGATTTAACTGTACAACTATTATTCAAGCAATTTCTGGATATTGATAATGGAAACGTGCGTTTTCATGATACTTTATTAAATTACCAGAAATATTTTGTAAAATTGTTAATTCATTGGAGAAATTAATAGAAAGCGTATTTTATAATATATGTTAAAATTATCGGAACCAACAATGGCTTCATTGTAGAGCGATTCGGACTGCCATGAACTTCGATGTCCATGAAATTAATTTCAGAATTTAAGCTATATTACCTGAAAATTTAATTCCGTTCAAATCCATCGACACAGTGGTAGATGAAACGAGATGCGAATTACCAATTATACCAACCGATGTTCCAATTCAATTCAAATGAATTGAAATGCTTTATCCATAGAACTGTGTGATTTAATTCTTGACACTGTTTACTTTCCATTTGGATAACCCTGGTAATTTCTTCCTCTACCTAGATATCGAAATAACGATGAATATCATACCTCAGTTGAGTCGGCTAAATTAATTGCAAGAGGTACCGAGTAACTAAAATATGTAAAATCGACTATTAGCAAGCAATCAAAATGAAACCAGTTTGCGTTTTTTACTGTTGCTAATGCATATTCTTATTGCATTCTCTTATGCAATGCATTAGCAATTATGCAAGCAATGCAATTAGCAACAGCAATTCAAACCCTGACTGAGTTGCTTTCAAAAGATTTTTAGAAGCTGTTATATCTGCCGCATTTTCTAAATTAACAGAGCTCAGAGCTGTATTTTCATCATAAGAGTTGCATTCATCATGTTCAAGTTGTTCTAGTATTGTATTAGCCCAGTACAGTATGCTTTTCCTATGCGATTTCTTTCCTAAATCAAATTTTTTTGATTCTAAAAGTTGAAAATAGAAATTGTTATCGATTGCAATCTTAAAATTCAGTCCTTATATAGAAAAAATTATTCTGAACTTCGGAATTTGCTTGGTATTTCTTATTCTCTGTTAAGTTGAGTTAATGTTTATTTGCAACTAACTGATGTCATGGGCGTACACAGGTAGGGGCGGAGGGGGTTGTTGGAAAAATTTAATACCGTTTACAAGAAAAGTTCAAAATTTGTCTTTCCTTGTGAACAAAATCTAATTTTCTAGTTTTTAATGAACTACGAGTAAAATATACTAGCTAATATAAGTCAAAGAGAAAAAGAAAAAGTACTTATAGTATATCAGTGGGCCCCTATAATTTCGGCTCTGGGTACGCCCATGACTGACGTTGATATAAATTTTTTCTTCTACGATTATGTATCTTCCGGTTATTCAATTTGAGCAAGTGCTTGTATAGATTGTCTATTTTTACACTTGAATTTTTATTTATTTTTAAAATAGGTAACTTTAAAACTTTTTTTTATCAAAGTTATGCATATAAAGTCAATTTACCAATTAAGAAGCTACGATTTTCTAGAAACGCTTCATTTTCTTGCACGCTATGCGTTTCGTTCATGGACTATCCGACCTTTGACATAAAAATGTGATTTATTTATTTAAGCTTTAGAAGGGCTTAAGGATTCGAATAGGATTGAAACTAGTTACGTTTAAAATTTGCAGTTCAATAAGTCGTTTCTTATTGAAACTGAATCGACACTTGAATCGATTCAGTGTTGCTTATGATTAGGAATCTGGCACTTGAACCAGTTCCTATTGCAAGGTCTGAATTTGGCACTTAAACCAACTTCAGGTGGATTCAAACAATAACAATATTTTTTGAGCAACTAGGCACTTGAACCTATTTGCAATTGAGTTTTAATAAGCACTTGAACTAATTAAAACGCAAGGGCTGTTCTGTATTGAATGATGAATTTATTAGAAAATGTGGAGGTTTTATACACATTTGGCAAGGTGTTGATGCATACAATTCCCATGATAATGCTCTATACCTTAAGCTGCATTAAAGTAGCGATTAGATATCGCTCAGCTTAGTCGTGGGAACGGTCACAGTTCTCATGGAAATTGTATGCATTGACAAATAAGAATATTACTTGCGTAATTTCCTTAGCAACCTGGTATATGCTTATAAACTTATTTTCTTTTAACCTTGAACTAAGTCCATATACCAGCTTGCTTTACAAACATAATTATTATTTAATAAGTACAATACTGACCTTGCACAAATTTTAATTTCTCATAATGTTCTATATTAAAGAATTGCACATGCTAAATGCATGGCTTATCTGCAGTTTCATATGACGAGCAAAGTGTGCTCGTGTGATATACAACTGTTGTTGTTGTTTTGATAAATTTTGATATCTTAACCCACCGTTCAAGGCTAAGACATCAAGTCATTAACATTATGAGAATAAAAATTTGCTTTGACAACAAAACAAAAATAATAGAATATTATTAATATGAAATATATATAAAATATATTATTTAAAATACAAGATTTAGGCTGATCATTATTATGTCCAAATTGGACAGTGGGCCTGTCCTTATTTTCTTGGTGGACCAAGAAATGCTGAAAATTTAATTTTTTAAACAAAAATATTTTTATATAAACAATTAAATATATATAAAATTATTTTATAAAGTTTCGATCAAAAACATTTTATTCAAAAAGTGATTTATTAACAAAACAGAAAATAAAAAAATCAGTCAATTGTACAATTATTTATCGAAAAAATTGCTTAAAACTAGAAAGTTAAGTTTTTCAGACGGAAGTGACTATAATATTTTAATAGAAACTAGTATATTTCATAAAGATTTCGTTCTAATTTAAACACAGCAAGTGAATTTGTTAATAAAACTTCCACATCAAAGTAACAAAACTCCAGAAAAATATGCGAACATAAAGTCAAGTACGACTTTGGGTCAGTTGGTTAAGATGCGCTGACTCTGAGCTTCAAATTTGGCAGGACCCGAATCCGATTACTGGTACTTGCAGTCTTAAAAAATTTTTTACGAATAATTAAATTCAAAAATTTTTTCTAAGACCACTGATGATGGGTATTTGGTAATACTCGAAACAGTTGTATGGTCAGCCAAAAATTCAATTAAATAACATAATATAAAAATTAATATTTGTTGTTGTAGTTCACTACCGTTAGAAAAACCTCTTTGAAAATCAAAAAAAATTTAATATGATTACCAAGACACTAAACTTTTGCTAAGATTTTAATTCAATAATATATTAAACATTTTTTGTGATGTTAATTAAAATATATATTATATTATAAAATAAAATATTAATATTTCGGTTTATGATTAGTAGAACTGTGAGCTCCTAGAACATGCCTGAAAAAGATTCCTCGAGGCACTTTAATTATGTGCTGCGTATAAGGAATGGCTTGCGCAGCACTACCATTTCATAGAAAAGATTATGATAATATCCTTAAGCGCGGTAAATCATAAACTCTCACAAGCTCATACAGACCAATTGGGCTATTACTAGTTATGTCAAAATTGTTTGAAAAAATACTTTTATCAAGACTAGAACCGATTCTCCACGAAGAAAGACTTATTGCTCACCACCAATTCGGCTTTCGAAAAAAATATTCGACTATACAATAAGTTCACAGAGTTGTAAATAAAATAACAAGCGATATTGACACAAAACAATTTTTTTCGGTGGTATATCTAGACGTTGCAAAGGATTTTGACACCATTTGGCATGGGGATCTCCTCACCATATTATTCCAGTTACTTCTAACACATTCATACTAAAGAGCTATCTACAAAATAGATACTTTAATGTAAAGTATAAAGACTGAATCTCTGAACTTAAACAAATGAAAGCTGGTGTGCCACAAGATAGTGTATTAGGTCCATTACTCTACGTATTATACACGGCTGATATCCTGTTACCTTCTGATCCCCAAAATTTAATAGCAACATTTGTAGACGATACAGCACTAGTTGCAGTTAATAAAAATTTTAACAAATCTATAGACAACTTGCAGAATAACTTAAACGCTGGAATGGTGCGACAAATGAGGAGTTCAATAAATACAAGTAAAACAGTACATGTCATCTACACGAATAAAAAATATGACCTAAAACGAATAAAAATTAACAATGATAAAGTCTTCACACACACAAAGGCAAGTCACCTTGGTATTACTATTGTATTGATAGCAGATTAACTTGGAAAGACTAGAAGAAGTAAGTGGAAAGGAAAGGCCTTGGAAAGGCTAGAAGTAATGAAATTAAGTCTCGCTTTGGACAATTTTACTGACTACTGTGCTCAGAATTAAAGCTAACAGTGGAAAATAAACACAGCATGCAAATCCAACGTACAAATACTGCAAAGCCTACCATCAAAAATATTTAGGACTATCATCAATGCTGACTGGTATATCTCAAACTATGACTTTCATCGTGACTTAAAGACTCCCTTCGTCGTAGAGATTATCTGAAAAAATAGTAAAATTGACACAGATAGATTACTTTCCCATCCTTACCCAGGAATGAGGCAGCTACCGAATGATGAAGTTACATATAATAAACGATTGAAGCGCTTATATCCATTAGAATTATTAATAGAATAATCCATAACTATCTAATATGCTCATGGTAGAATCCTAATCTATTAGTTGACTCATTTACTTCTACTAAAATCTGATTATCTTGTACTATTCAATTAAAACAAGTTTTTATTATATATTGTTAGTTCATACAAGTAATATTCTTAATATTATTTTTTTAATTCCACTATGTAAAAATATATACTAGATGCCAAATCTTGGCAGTTGTATAAATTAAGGGAAGATTTAAAAAAAAAAATTGTAAATGCTATTCTATACATTTTACACAGTATCTTTATATTACTTATGAAAATATAATTTGACTTAGATTATAAATTCACTATACATATTTTAGTTAAAATTCGAAATTCACCTGCCAGTTTTTCTTCTAAAGAATAACGAACGCATATGGAGGAGTGTAGAAGTGCTTTAATGCAGCATAAATCACACAGGAAAGTCCATTGTTCGCGTGCCATAAAAACGTGCTTAAGCATTTTAACAAATTTCACATTCAACCGTACAAGAAAGTACAACTACGTATGAATTTTAATATATTTATCGGTTTTGGAGACTACAAGGAATGCCTTACAAACACAAGTCAGTACAATGAAGCCACGACGCACAGTGACTTCATATTAGACTTCATAGTCTAATAAAAGTAAAAAGTCTTTCTTACTATAAGGAACGAATTCTATGAAAATTTTGTGGGGAGGGGATGGTGGTGTTGTGTCAGTGGGCGAAATGCCATGAAAAATTTTTGAGATATAGATTATAATGTAGATTCTTTGGACACCGAAATTCAACATTCTACCTATCATAGTTTTTTAGTATTCTTGGGACACCACTAAATGTCCCATGTTTGGGCAAAAATTTAGAAAGGCTCCGATAAGCCGATTGGGCTAGAAATATCAAAAGTAAGATTAGACTAAAAAGAAAGATCACTTCAAAAACTATATTTTAGCAAAATTTCATATCAAAAGCTCTACTGGTTCCGAAAATATCGAATTTTGATTGGCAAATTTCTGTATTGTCATATTGTGGCACGAGCGCGGATATAATCAATAAAAAACATGATTATATAGGATACTTTATTGATCTATTATTACTTTTCTTATTATTATAATTGAGATTATTTAGGTGTTGGTAGAATAATGTTTTATCAAGTTCTATAAAAAAACCTTTTCACAACACTAAAGAAGACATATTAATTCTTAGTTGAGATATTTACACATTGTTATTATATTTATTTATTTTGACGCTATTTGAGTCAGAGCACTGTCTTCAAAACCCCTCCTTAAGCCTTGACTGGATTATTGTTTATCACTTCATCAGACTAAGCAATAATTGACATCAAATCTGCATACATTCCCAAGGAGCCTGTAACCATTCTGAGATTCGATAACGCGGTGTTGGTAAGTCTGTCAGTTTTCGCAAATAATTTCAGGGCTTTATCCTTTATGTATTTTTTGATCGAGTTAATCTTGAGGTCCCTGAGGATGTCATTCGTCATAACGTACCACGGTACTTTGAAAACTCTTCTCAGAGCCTGGCAATGTGCAATTTCTAGCTGGCGAATAGTAGTGTTTGAAGCTTTGCTAAACGCTACACATCCATATAGAAGTGACGAACGAATTATTTGGTTATATATCAGTTTCCTTTTCTTAGCATTGAGTTTTTTATTTCTGAATAACGGTTGGAGGTGATGAAGAATTTTGTCACATGTTTAAGCCATGTGAATCGTTTGTCCAATGTGATGCCAAGATATTTAACCTTCCAGTTTATTACCATATCCCCCACTCACACCCGCGACGGATTCTGTCTCTACTTACGCGTTACAAACCGAGCCTTAGTTTTTTTATTATTGATTTTTATTTTCCATTTCTGAAAATACTTCAGAATGAGGTTTATATGCTCTTGAAGTGTGTTGGTTATGTTGAGAGCACATTTATTTGAGTATACCATACACGTATCGTTAGCATATAACGTGTCGAGGGACCTAACATTGGAATATCAGATGTATAAACGTTGTAGAGAGTTGGGGAAAGTGGCGATCCCTGAGAAACCCTTGCTACTTTAGATCGGACTAACGAGAGAGTGCTGTTGATTTTCATGCGAAAGTACCTCCCACGTAGAAAGCTGCCAATGATTATAGTTAGTCTGCCTGGAACACCTATATGAGACATTTTAACTATCAGACCATCATGCCAGCCCTTGTTAAAAGCATTAGAAATATCAAAAATGGTCATTTCAGTCGACTCTCTTCTATTAAGGACTGTTTGGATCATTTGGGCCGTTCTAGGCAGATGAAGCTTCGTGGACAGGTCATGGCTAAATCTAAATTGTTCGTCAGGGAGTATAATTGGCATTAAAAAAAGGCATGTTTTCTTGACATTCTCCAAAGCCAATAATTTAATACCGATGAAGGTCTGATCTTCTTTATCAATGAAACAAAACCGCACCTATGTAATAGAGTTCACTAAAAACACAAACATATAAATAATCGCATGCACGATTTATTCTCAAAATCTGATTGTTGAGATAGTAACAAACCAAAAACTGTATATAAATCATATATAATATAAAATATATAATAGTTTTATTAAATTAATATCTCAAAAACATTCGAGTGGTGATCTCATTGAAGCTGATGAGTAAATTTAAACACCAATGATGCGTCACATACATAATATTACCCACAATGTTATAATCTACACACCTATTATACCAAGTATTAATTCGATAACTGTTAAGGAACTAAACTCGAAGCCTAGTTAGCGTCGGTAGATAAAGGAAAAAGCACAAGGTTGTGTTTATTTGTATTATTTATTATTTGATGGATGGAAAAAATTGGAAAATTCATCTACTCCAACAAGTGAAGAAATCAACTTAAGGCGATATAGAGATTTGTTGCGGTAATAAAGGAACAAAACCGCTGTATGTATAAATGAATTACGAAAAATAAATACAATAAATAATATTCCAAGTACCCAATATACGTACAGAAATAGAGTATATAGAATACCAAATAAAAATACCTTATACCTTATTGTCACGAATAGACAATACATTCTGTAGCGTGTGCAATTGCATAAAAAGATTTTAATAAAAATATTAGATAGACAAAAAAATTGGCAATATATTTACGCGTTTGACTTCATGGATATTCTAAAATATATATGAAATTCATGAAACAGCTGGAATAGAAATGAATCGGCTCATATAGCCTTTCCCAATTGTCACATTGAATAGCACCTGATAACATGCCTCTTCCTTGACATATACACTAACGCATAAATAGACTGGGGAACAAAGACGTCGATTGCAGCGCAGTTATTACTTCCGCCCACTTAATTTTCCATTTATGCAATTGTCTTTCATGCTTCATTTCAGATGCGAGTACGAGTACGAGTACGAGTACGAGTACAACAAATCTCAACATTTGTATCGCCGTACAAGTAATAGTGTACCGGAAATAGTCATACACACATAATACAAGCAATAAAAAAACAACAACAGCGTGAAGCATTTCAAAAAGAGCTCCCCAGGGATCTGTGTGCACGAATGTGGGCTTTGTGTGTTGGTTGTGATGGTGTTACGTTTTGCCACAGGAGCATATTTGTCCCTTCAACCAGTTAGTGGCACTTCAAGCAATTCAATTCGTTCGCTTCACAATTTGATGCTTGCATTAGAAGTTTGGAAAAAACCTAATATAAATATAAAAAGTGTGATGGAAGTAAAAAAAATTGCAGGAAAAATATGAATGGAATAAAAGGATGGCATCCTAGCACTCTTTATTGTCGCTTTTAGGCTTTAAGGTTGGAGCTTTCATATTGAATTGAATTGTAATAGACACGTTCGCACTACAGAAGTGCTTGCATATTTTTTTATGAAGTGAATGTGTGTGTGTGCGTGTGTGTGTGTGTGTGTGTGTGAATACCTCTTTCTTTCATTTCATTTGTTTATTTAGTGCATCTTCTTTGTGTGCGTTCTTAGACTGTGTCATAATTTTATGCATATGCCGTTACTTACATCTTAAGTGAAAAACGGAAACAAAAAATTTTATTGCATACATTTAGGTTGTTATCACCAGTTCATTTACACTCCGCATTTAAATGAAGCGTTTAAAAGACGACAAATTGTTTGTACTTTGTTATTGTGTTATATTAAATTTTAGGTTGTTGTTATTGTTATTGTTGTTGTTTGTTGTTTGTTATTTGTTGTTTGTGTTTCGTAAATCTCTGAACAGAGTATCGTTTTGAAGCAACCATTTTACGTATATACTTTTAACATAAAATAGATGTTCCCTTTTCTTTACGAAAGTTATTTAAGTAAACGGAAAACAGAAATTTTTATTATAATGTAATACACTTACATTTAAAATGTTAGAAAAATTTTGGATGGGATGTAGAGTACTCTTGTATTAACATAGGTCAAGGACAAACATAAAATTTGTGTTTTATGAAAGTTGACGAAGTAAAAAAAGTTATTTAATAGTTGCCTAACTGAAATATTTATATGAAAGAAGTGTCTTCAAAAGTCATTTTGTTTTGTTATTTTTTTAGTTTAATTCCAAATTTTTAACATTTTCTCTAAACAACGAAGATGTCAATGGGAATTGCGCTGTTTTATTTTCTATACAGTTGTATGAAAAGGACCCCTATATACTAACTTCTATGAAAGATGTCAACAGCATTAGTGAAAATGTACTTTTCTGAACAAGTCACCACATGTTTCACGTTAAGAGAATTTTCTATTGATCATTGTTAATAGAATTTTATGCGTTCTGATAATTCATCACGGATTTTTCTTATTTGTATCTTCCTTTGCAGAGACTTAAACCACTGCAAAAATAAGGTCATTCCGCATGTAAAATATATTGATATCCCTTTTGTAGTTCTGGAAGTTTTTGATGACTAACTGGCACATAACTATCAATAGCTCGGCTAAAACTTGACTGTATGTTCGTTCTCAAATCATCGGAAACTTGAGATTTGTCATTATTAACACGACGCTCAAAAAATATAACTTATGGTAGCAAATCGCATTATTTTGGTGACTTATTTACATTAACAAAATACAAAATTACAGGAACGAAAAGTTTCCAATCCAAAAGAGCTAAAACAGAATGTTTTGTATAGATTGTGACGCCCTTATTTTGAAACTATGTATTTTCCATATCCTTGTTGTTGAACATATGCCAAAAAAAAAAATTAATTATTATGTGGCAGTAGCGAACATCATTTTAAGCACCTTCAAGGCAAAATGGTTTAATATAAAATAATATATAATATTTAAAATTAAACATAGTTAATAATTCAATTAATTAATAAAACAATACATGTTCATTTGTTGAACTCACACGATGTAATCGATAACCGCTCTGTTTGACATAATATTTCATTACAAGAAAATGTTCCAACATTCCTATATGTATCTTTAAATAATATTAAGGTTAATAAATAATATTACTAACATAATCTGTTGTTTTCGTACATTTAACTCGAATCTTAAAGAATATTTAAAGCAGTCTATAGCACCTGTCTTATATTCATATATATATAGTAAGTATAGTATATATATGAGTAAAGTGTTCATATATAGTAAAGTGTTCTGAAGTTAGTCATAAAAATACTCAAGAGTGTGTAAGTATTTCGATGACAAATGTTCGAAAATGCATCCAGTATTGCTACAGTAAATTAAAGTCTACTAGAATATTTTCAAATCACGTCAGGATATTTATACATTATACTCTATCTCAAATGAAATGTGTGCACTTAGTAACGGCTAACACTTCGACAATTTCTGCTGATGATCTGATAAATAAGTCATACCTGTGATTTTATACTCACTGTTCTTTATACCCAACCCCTTATAAACTGCTTGTAAACTCAGCCATTTAAACATTTTATTTATTGAAATTTATTTTTATTTGATTATGTTAGTGCTTCAGCACCTATGATACACGATTTGATAAATATCTGAAACCAATAAAAAGTCTACTTCTGTCGAGAGCAAGTAAAAAGCTCATATTTATTTATCAATGTTTGTCTATGGATAAATTTTATTAAACAAAGTCATCCATCTGTCTGTATACTGAAACCATTATATACAATCACTTAATGATTTTTATTTGAATGACTTTCTTCAGAAAAAACAGTTCAAGTGTTGGAAATAGCTTTATGTGTAAAGATATTGTACGTTGTACGTGTTCATACCAATAGTGTGTGTTTGTATATTATATATGTTGGTTAAAAGATTGAATAGTCACTCAATGAATGCACTTCAAGCTAATCCGAAATGAGGTTTATTAACTCTTGAAGTTTAAAAAAAAGCTTTTAGAAATGCACTTTTAGTATGTGAGTTAGCATTCAATCAGATAAATATTGTTGAATTTCGTACTTAATAATTTTATACTAGATTGGTTTTTATTTAATAGACTTGATATTTTATAATGTTTGTACAATTCGTCGTCAGTTTTCTCTCCTAACAGCCCATATACATATGTTATAATGGATGAAACAACATCAATGTCAATATTACACATTTTCTTATAACTTTTCTGTGGCTAACAATATATGCATACGGATTATATATATGGATTATTCATTTTATCTGCCAAACTCAAAAAACCCGCAGTTAAGTGTCGAAATATCACTACATACACGAAATTTCAGTGAATACTGTGAGATTATGGACCTTTTCAAAATACTGAAGGTGTAGCACAAGCCGACAATTCTGTTTGTTTTAGTCAGAAAACTTTTAATAATTTATTCTATAATTCAATACATTAAATTAATATTAAACTGTAACATACCGTTAGAATGCGAAAACCCGACTGACTTCTTATAATAGGCCTTTTCGGTGGCCCTATACTGGCGTATACTTGCCGAATTGTACGCAAAACAACAACACTATTTTCTCTACCTCGGCCATAATAGGTATACTGCCCACACACATCGGCCAGTGAAAAAAAGTGTTACCAACGCAATAAGCGAACTACTGTGAACCTTCATTGGAAATTAGTTCTATGTAAATAAAAATTCAAACAGAATTCAAAAATTTCGTAAATTAGAAAACTGGAAAAAAAGAAAAATTTCAGTGTTCTATTTTGAAATTTTCATTCCTCTTAATTTTGTATTCATTTTAATTTTAGATTGACACAGTGCTGCCAATGGCTCGCGTGGCCAATATAGACCAGGATGCATTTTTTGCTATAATTGCGAGCCACCGAAAAGACCTAATATATATTTCTTTTTCTCGCCGCCAGTCATCATCGACCCTCAAACAGCAACGACAGGGTTGCCAGCTTGTTTCAAATGATACTGAAAATTACATTACACACTATTATTATTTTTTTAGTTTAAAGTTGACAGATATGTTATTTGAATAGAATGGTGCCATAATCTATACGATACATCCTATTTTGGCTTTGAACTTTAACATAAACAACATTTTAGACGAGTTATTGTGAGTTATGTGTCGCAATTCCTGGATCCTAAACACTATTAACATTTTCAGCCTGGATTGCGCTTTCGCCTTTATCAAAGAAAAACTATAAAATATGGCATATTTTCCCTTTGCTAGTGTTCATCTTTGAGGTGTGTTTCAACAATGTTGAACTTTTTGCTGTTCCCTTCCATTTCTCATAGAATACACACTGTACGAATTGGTTCCTCTGGGGATTATGTCACGTAATCGTTCGATACTACAACTTGTAAAGTCTAAACAAAAATTAAAATAATCTAATTTTTGGTTTAGAGGATTTAATTATATTATACTAAATTTATTAGTGCAGCTCCAAACAGGTAACGAATTGGACAGTATGCGATTCCATTCGAAACCAGACGCATCATTTGTTTCAGATTGATATTGAAGAATTTGTCAAACGCATTCTGGAATCTTCGTGGCACTCAGCAAATTTGGCTAGCGTATTTAATCAAGTATTAAATTGAAACAATTCAATTAAGGCCCAAATCCATTGCCGCTAACATGTCGACATGGACACAAACGCAAACAGTTCGAAATTTCGTCACATAAAACGCAGGGCACCAAAGCGAGATTTTGTTGGTTGATTTTGTTGTCTGTGGGGGACTGGCCGGAAATTAATGAAGCGTTTTAAATTTTACACTACGGTACATTTCGTATGTCCTCATACACACTTGGCTGCAGTGGTGCCCTTGTGTGTGACGGGCTGAATAATATGTACACACGTGAGTTGTGCGCTTACTCGACAAAGGATAATAATGTGTTACAGGATATCATATTTATTTTGTTGAAATTATTTGTTTACAAGTTGAAAATGTGCGAACGATTGATGGCCATTTGAGATTTTGATATGCGAACAAGCGATCCAAGCAATGAACCACCAAATCACCAAACGGGTTAACACAGAGTTAGTGGCAGACACGAGTATTTGTATAGTCGGTACGTAGCACTGTGCAATATTCGTCGGATTTAAGATACAGAGATGTCGCACATGGGGTTGGGTAGTAAAAAGTATCAGGGACAACAATTTGTTTTACAATTTTGTGTGATATTATTTGCTCAACCCGCTGAGCTGGTCTTAGCTGACGCCACTGTGCACAGGCATATGGGTCTACGCTATTGGTTTTATTGGCCATATTGTTGTGAATTTATTGACAAGTGAAACACATTTCAATGAAATTGAAAATTTAATATAGCAAAGTGAAAGAGTTCTTTGATTTATGAGGTTTAATAATATATGCTGTCTTCCACTTCATTGTTGTAGATTGTAGATTTTACAATATAATTAACACAAATTGTTTTACGGTTGCGTTAAATTTTTTTGGAGCATGCAAAATTTTCAGATCGGTACGATAAATAACATAACACATATGAAATGTTTTTTAAGCAAAGAGATTGCAGTTAAGATTTAATAAACGTTTAGTAAGCCGATAAAGTCTTGTTTCATATATACCATATTTTAAGATGAATGAAAAAAACTTCGATAATATGTAGAAGTAAATATTTAACAGTACTTTGTGCAACCTTTTATAATATGTACTTGTAAAAGGTCAACAGCATAACATAGTGACCTTAGATATGATGTGAAGATATGAATGAGGGAATCAGATAAAAAGCAGTGTGATTGCATTTAACACGGTTAATGTTAGCATGATACTTACCACTACTTAGTACACAAAGATATACTAATACAGTTTCCATGTGGTTCCATATGGTTGGCTTTAATTATCCGTGCATATCCATTTGCGCATTTATATAGTAACAATACCGCCATTATTAGCTGCTTAGCCACCATATAAAACAATCTTTTAATAAAAATGAAAAGGAAGAATACGATTGCTCTCAAGGAGCAAATTGTGACATTTAAAATAAATTATGAATTTGGAGTTGAGAGTTGCAGTAAGTCAAAACTGACACATTTGATCACTACCTTTACTCCTGTCTATTGAGAGATTATTAAAATGCGTAACAAGCCAACATTTTTCTGCATCAGCCTGACATGGATGACAGTTAAGGTTGACGATATTAACATTGAAGAGATTTTCTATCAACATCTTGAACGCTATCTGTATCACATCATCCAAATCGTGTAGGAGATATAGAAAAAAAGGTGGGATAGTGTATATCTTTGGTTGATTAAATATAACAACTGAAAACATGATGGCTAGTATTTCAAGATTAAATCACTGATGAAGCTCCGACTGTGATGAAGTCAGAACAGCTGTAGCGCAATTCAAAAACATCTAGGCTGTAGATGATGATGGTTTACCGACTGTGCTGTTGAAAACTGTTGGCGAATGGCCATATAATCGCTTGCTACAGTTGTTTTAGAGCATTTAACTTAATATTCGATTGTACTTCGATAGTAAGAGATAGACTATAAATCTTAAAATTAATAGTATATGCACTTCAAATTATATAACACGTTATAGTGTGCATGCAAAGTGACAAAATAATAATTTGTTGAGTAAAATGTGAACAAATTTCGTTATCCACAACAAGTAACTATGCATTGGCATGCACATATTCAATTAGCAACAATTTCGGTAACAAATTAGTTCCAGAAAGTGGACCAGCGAAAAGAAGAAAGCGTAAAGTAAAGCGTATATTTAACACATTTTAAAAATATATATAAAAACACTATTAACCTTCTGCTCAAAAAGTACTTGGATTTTGTAAATAAAACATAAAAATTTAAATTTCATTCCAAATTTATTTTATCTCCTTCAAAATATGCTCCTTCTGAAGCGATACACATATGCCAACGTTTAACTCAAT
>NC_051848.1:85602828-85614477 GCF_002237135.1 Teleopsis dalmanni
TTCCTGAGCGTCTTGGAACCTACGTCGCTGTTGACAATTATAAGTTCAAAGTTGTGAAAGACTTTGTTTATTTAGGAACCAGCTTAAACACCAAAAATGATGTCAGCCTAGAGATTCAACGAAGAATCACTCTTGCCAACAAATGTTACTTCGGGCTAAGTAAGCAATTGAGAAATAAAGCCCTCTCTCGACAAACAAAAATCACGTTCTACAAATCTCTTATCATGCCTGTTCTGCTGTATAGTACAGAAGCTTGGACAATTACGAACAGTGATGAGAAGGCGTTAGGAGCATTCGAGAGGAAAATTCCTCGGAAGATCTATGGTCCCTTACGCGTTGGCGACGAGTATCGAATTAGATGGAACGATGAGCTGTATGAACTATACCGCGACAATGACATAGTTAAGCGCATAAAAATTCAGCGGCTACGATAGATTGGTCATGTCGTGCGAATGGAAGAAAGTGCTCCGGCTAGAAAGGTATTTGATTCGATACCCGCAGGTGGAAAACGCGGTAGAGGACGTCCGCATCTTCGGTGGAAGAACCAGGTGACCAACGATTTGGGGGCGCTCGATACTACCAACTGGCGTCAGAAGGCAACTAATCGGGCTGACTGGCGGAGGCTACTCGACGCGGCCAAGGACGACACACGTCTGTAATGGCCAACTAAGTAAGTAAGTAAGTAGTTGCATTTGAGATGTCCCTTAATTTCAGACTTCGTTTCAACGAAATTAAGCCCATTTTCCTTAATTTCGTTCTAACCTTAAAACTAAATTTCATATTGAAAAAACAACTTAATTTTGCTAACACGAAGATGAAATTAAGATTTTTGCGAAATTAATATGTGTCTGAACATGGTATTATTCTTAACGTAAGTAGAAATATGATTATACTTCTAGTATTTTAAAATTAAATAAATTGTGCAAAATTCTACTAACAGAAGATAGTATCGTCTTTATAGAATTCTTATGTTGTAATTTAAGACATTACAGCTGCAACGTTTAAACTTAACTAAAGTGTTTAATGAACAATAATAATTACAAAATGAAATTATTCGAGCCATGTTATCCATTAAGTCGACCATAATTATAAATTTTGCGCTGTTACTACTATTTTGTTGCTTTTTGGTTATAACTTAACTTAAAATAAATGGAATTGCTCTCATATATTCACAGACATTCAAAATAACTGCCAAAAATGAGCCCATATTAGCAAAGGAGTACATTCCACGCCAACTTCCGCTCAACTGTCACATAAAACACAGACCGAACGACAGTAGCGACAGAAAGTAGCGATACGTAGTAGTTCACTCAACCGACAGGAATAATTTTTTTCCATTTTCTTGCATTTTTTTTGCTCAGATTGGAAAAATTGTAAAACACTGTTTTTATGTGGCACAGATTTGTTCCTTTCCGATTTTATGCTATATTGGCTATGGCTCTTGCTATGACTATGTCCACATAAAACTGAAAACTGTGGGTGTGCT
This sequence comes from Teleopsis dalmanni, assembly GCF_002237135.1. Taxonomy (NCBI): domain Eukaryota; kingdom Metazoa; phylum Arthropoda; class Insecta; order Diptera; family Diopsidae; genus Teleopsis; species Teleopsis dalmanni. The sequence continues at coordinate 85,604,315 of NC_051848.1, forward strand.
TAGGTATGTGGATTTATTTATTGTAATTGTTTTTATTGCTATTCTTGTCGTTGTTGTGCTAATCTAACACCAACAACCGAACTTGTTTAGATGTTTTCATTTGAGCTCTCGGATGCGAGTGACGATGATAATGTGTTTATGGGGCAGCGATGCTATTTGTTGGCTAATGTGTGTGGTGGCATGATTTAGCTTTCATGCTTGCGCTTGTGTGTTTGTATATGTGTGTCTGTGTGTCTGTGTGTGTTTGTGTGTGTACTGTGTGCACGGATGTGTTACATATTGCTTGTTAATAAAATCAATCATGTATACACTTCCGTTTGTTGCTGTGTTGTTATTATTATTGTTTGTTTATTGTGACAGCATATCAATAAGTGACAGCACGGAAATAAAATGTAGTAATATCAATAAAAAAAAGTAAATAACGAATAAAAAAAACGATTAATAAAAAACTATTTAAAATTCATTTAGTTAAAATGTTTTTGTAATAAGTTTTCAACTATTGTATTTTAGATTTTATCTCTTTAGATTTTTTTACAATTTTTCTGCATATCAAATGCGGAAAAATTAATTATTAAGCATAAGAACACGATTTCCGTTTCATTTGTTATTTTAGTAGCATTTAATTATTGCTCCGAAAATGCTCTTTAATGTTTGTTAGTTGCTATTCTTTTACCAGTCTGCGAACGCGTACATAAAAGACATCGTAACGTTGTAATTACCCTCAAGTCTGTCTCATAATTAACCCTTATTTGTCCGTTTTATTGGTGGGGCAATAAAACTGTCATTAAATTACAAACAACAAACGCTCGTAAAGTTGCTTTTTTTGTCTGCCTTTGCCTTTGCCTTTGCCTTTGCCTTTATTCTTGAAACGATAGCATATTTCTTAAAATTTAAAGTTGGTAGTTGTTGCCACTTTTGTTGCTAATGTTATTTTTGTTGTTGCTGCTGGTGTATCTGGGTTCATTGTTTGCATATGCACAACACAAGGGTGCCGTGTCGAAAACGTACAGGAAGTCGCTTAAGCATAAATTGCGAAAGAAAATGTCCTTTTTTGTTGCGATATACAAGGATACTGTCGACCGTCCACTGCGTACCTGTTAAGGCGTTGATAAATTTTTCGAAATGATTTTGTGTGCTAAAATTTACCTTAAATTTACGGGTACAACAGGATCATAAACATTTTAAGGATAACAACAATTATTTAGACATTTTATTACCTTTTCTAGGCCATACTAAGTGCAGTTGTGGTAAAAGTATTTCAATATTGAAAAATTATACTTAAAATAAGTAAATAAACAGAAGGCTTGCGGAATAAGAATATACGAAGCTAGTTAGTTGCGGTGGAGGAAGGACGAGTCCTCCTCAATTAGCCAAAAAGCCATTTTGAATCCACAAAAACCTCGTAATGGTGGGTAGTAAGTAGAAGGTCTCTGGCTGGTTCTAAGCCAGAGGCATTAACAAAGGCAAGATGTCGCAAAAAATGATCATAAATCAGCCAATGATCGTAGCTGACAGGGGCAGGGATCGAAATAGGGGTATCCGTGGAAGAGGCGCCTAGTTTAGCAAGCTCGTCAGCTTGTCACTATCTTTGTACTTAGGTCAATAATAATAAAATTTGTCTAAATAATAAAATAGATGAAATAAATGAAGTTAAGGAGGGACCTGTATTACTTAATAAAGTTAATAATAAATGTCCAGCAATTATATTAGTAGTTAGTCGAACTGTTAAAGTTCCTGGTCGAATAATATTTCTAATTGTTTCAATTCAAACTATAAAAGGTTTTAAAATTGTTGGTGTTCCTTGAGCAGTCATCGTTATTGCTGGTTATACTGTTACTTGGTATATAGTAATTTCCTTTATTAATTTTAAAACGAATTAAACTAAACTTAATTAATCCTTCACTAAAACCAACAATAATGATTTACTGCTTCTTGTTAGTTTTTCTAAATTATCGTAATATTTATTCTAATATAGATACGAAAATAGCACGAGCATTATAAAAAAGTTAATTAACCGTAATATTACTACTAAATAAACTAATTCAAAGATTGTTTAAAATTAATTATTATCCATAAGCTTAAAAAGGGTGTATTTAAATTTGCATTTATATAAACTAGTACCTAGACGATACCAAAACCGCACATACTCAACAGGCTCATGTAGATCAGTAAGTTTTGTTCTGTGTTTCTAAAAGCTCTTTTAAAACATATTTTTTATTTGTCTGGATTTCATTATTCAACAATTCAATCTTATTCCCAACCATCAGCTATCATTCAGAAAGCAACATTCTATACTTCAATAATTTCTTTTTACTGTACTTTAATCTTTGTAAATCAAATAAGTTTACTAGTTTCACGATGGCCCATATAATAAAGAAAAAAATAGAATATATCTCAAAAGCACCAATCCAGAGTTTATTTTACTTATGCTTTCAAAATCTCAAGTAATATGTCTTGATTTTCATTACAGAAGATTTTAAAATTGAAGCATTCCCAAATATAAATAATATCGAAGGCTTTCACAATATTACAAATTTTAAATATTTTTTATGATCACATGATTTTGTAATTATTTAAAGGAACTTCTAATAAGAGTAATGCAAAATTATTTCGAACCGGACGTGATTGAAATCCTAGCCCTGAACTTTGTATTTTATCGTATCAACAGATGTGTGTCAAAAGCTATAGATTAAAGTTTTTTTACAAATAAATTTTTTTAAATTTATAAACAAGTTTAAAAAAAAAGATTTTATAAAACTTCGAAATTTGTATTTGTACATTCACGCTTAAAATATGACCTCAGATATGCTTCTAAAAGAAGCAATACTACCTATCCGGTAGAATACGTAACACACTATATGTTTGCAATTGTTATAAAAACTAAAAAAAAAACTTTTGTCTTTGCCTTTCTTTGCTATTCGAATCGGTCTAACTTTTAAATAGTTTCTTTCGTCATAAAAAGACACGCCATTATCGGCAAGAAAAAATTTACCCTAATAAAAAAACTTTGAACTTTTCCCGTATTGTAGGTTTATAATAATAATAACATATTTCATAATAACACTATTTAGCGTTATAAAGAACACAGTAGTTACTTATGATAATACTTGAGATATATTTGCTCAAAAAGTATCCGGATTTTATTGTTTGTTAACTACTCCTTAAATAATAGATCTTTTCCAAAATTTTTTTTTTGGTTGTATTGGTACACCCTCTCTTGACATATAGTATTTGAGCGCCATCTGTCAATTAGTTTGTTTACAGTAGCTGTTAATGTGAGACTGCCTCAAGTGCATTTAACGATTTTTACTATGGACAATTTTTGTTGTACGCGATTTTTTGACCAAACACCCAAACACGGCATTTTTCCTGTTCCCGAAACTTAAATTGCCCCTTCGTGGTAAGCGTTTTGAGTCGATTTAATAGGTAAAAGAGAATTCGCTGAAGGAACTAAAAGCCATACCTTCACGGGCTTACGAAAAGTGTATGGAAAAGTGTATCGCTTCAGAAGGAGCATATTTTGAAGGAGACAAAATAAATTTGGAATGAAATTTAAATTTGTGTTTTATTTACAAAATCCGGATAATTTTTAAGCAGAAGATATATAAGTATTAATAGTAGTTATGATAGTCTAAGTACACTGCAAGCACTTTAATAAAAATGCTTAGCTGAGACTTTAAGTGTGGAAAAGTTCATTGCAAGGTATTTGAGGAAGAAATCATGACTCCGACCACAATACATTGTTATTTTATAGCACTTTGGTAAAATTGTTTCAACGTCAAAAAATTGTTAAAAATAAAACGAAATTGATATATTCAACTACACAAACAATCAATTGGCTTTAGTAGTAAGACCCATAACATTTTCATTTAAATACCCCAGAGTAAAGTCAAACCGAAATAAAAATACAAGCAAAAGGGGAAATCCCCAAGTAGCTTAACTTGCATAATCCAAATATCTGTTAGTCCACACCGGCCAATTTACCCAGACACTTGACCTTTTTTCAAATTTGTGCAACTATAAAATTTTTTGCCATCTCTTAAAAAAATAAAATCAACTCTCCACATAGCTTATTTTGTCCTTTTTGCTTCCCTTTTTAGGAGTTTTAGCCTAGAGTTTTTTGTTTGCGGATTGGAAAGCACGGTTTCAACCAGATTTCCTTCACATATTCGAATACGCATAAAAATCCACACGAGTCGTATTTATAGCTTTCGTCAAATGATTTCATTCCATTTTTTCATATACATTTTTCTTGTTTTTATTATATAAGCAATCCCTGCAGTTTTTTCTTTTTCTTTTTCTTTTTCGTGCTAATAAAAAAATGTTGGTTAAGCTTCGGTCATTGCTGCTGGAAAGTATCCTTTCTAAGATACGTGCTCAGTTTGCCTGGTTACGATGCTCTTAAATTCGAGGCTTATTTCAATTGCACAGTTGAAGCAGCTTAAAGATTATCTAACATACAAATTCTTACGATGCTCATTGAGGTGACTTAATGGTTTGACTTGGTTGGACTTGTACGTAAATATGTATTTCACATTTAAAAAATCAATATTCTCCTATTATCAGTTTCCGCCTGACCAAAAATTAATGTCTTACCTTAAACACAGTTTATTATGCAAGTTTTGTATTTTATTCAAGTCGCTATTTAATTCGCAACTAACTGCACCTCTATTGCACAAAGTTCACTAAATATATTACATTCTTATTACGTATATATTATTTAAAAGCTATCTATATGATAAACTGAATATAATATCATAAAATTGTATCCTATCTACAAACAATATAGCATAACTACTAACTTATGTTATGGTTGATTGGTTGGTTGCAGTAGCAGGTCATAAGATAACTTCAAATGTACCTCAATTCGCGATTTTTCACCGTTTTGTTACCACATTCCTCACAAGAACCCTAGTATAGAAGAGTAGAGACTAAATCCATCCCACTGAATTTAGGTAATTTAATAGGTCTTTCAACTTCACCATTGAGCAGTCTGATAAACTATCACAAAAGTATTTTCCTAAGAACCTATATCTTCTGGATGCTAGAGCTGGGCATTCACAGAGAAAATGTATTATTGTTTCTTTCTCCTGCTGGTTTCTACAACTTCTGCAGTGAGAGTTATGGGGAATACGCAGTTTCTCTGCGTGAGTTCCTATACACCAATGACCAGTAAGAACTGCAATAAGCCTTGGAGTGTTTACGCGATCTCTTTTGATCAGTTCCAGGGATTTATTTTTATTATAGGTGGGTCACGTTAACCTGGAAGTTACACATGACCTTAGTGCTTTCCATCTGTTATTGGTGAGTTGCAGAAAGTAAAGGAAGGTACTTCTTTTGATGGTCTCCAGGCTTATATATATATAACTTATATATATTCTGTAAAATTATATTATTTACGATAGACGTAATTCGACCACTTGAAATATTATAGTTCAACATTGTGTTAATAATTCTTGATGTAGAATTACTTTTATTTATGGACTCGTATTTCTTTTGACGATTCTTGTTTTACTATTTTCGTTATTCTTCTGATTTGTTTTATAAAATGTGTTTTAAAATGCATTCGGTGCTTCTTTTTGTAATTTTTGATTTAGTTTAATAAATATTAATTAAATAAACTGACAGACTTACCAACACTGCGTTATCAATTCTCAGATGAAAAAATATGAATTCAATTCTCAATATGAAGAAAGGCGCGAAAATTACGCGTTTTATCAATTTTGCGATGATATTGAGCGACAGGTCAATATTATTTTATCAGTGGTTTGTTATTTTATTTTAATATTTTGGACTTTAAACTGAATAAAAAAAGTTAAACCGTATTAATTCTATGTATACTAATAATTATAAAATTTTTTTGAAAAATGATCGATTTTATCAATTTTGCCAACTTTTGGAGGCGATGCGCGAACGGAAGATATCAACTGAAAAATTTAATTTTGTTCCAGTTTTCTACTCTATACTAGAGACAACTTTTGGCAACTATAGCGTTTCGAAAAACCCACCCTAGTGTACATGTTATTATTGTATATATTGTATGAAATTTCGAAAATGATCAAAATAGACGAATTTATAGTTTTGGCTGCGTTGTGAGCTTTTTGTTGGGCAGTGTTGTTTCATGTGCCATTTTTTAAAAAAGGAAGCTGCCTTTTTTTCAGTCTGTTTGGAAGAAGAAGAAGCTTCAAAACCACTAAAGATCACTCAGGAATTTATATATCATATACATATTTTCCTCTTCAAATTTATAATAGAAATACTAATCACATATGCCCGTTTTCCTAACTGCCGTGGCACTCACACTTGAAAACCCAAATAAAGTTCCAATTAATCATACAAATTATAAATTGAGTATTACATACAGTATTGAGGTTATATAAATGTTTGAATACCACATCCCAACAATGATCCGAAACATATTATGAGAAGTTTCTTATATCCGAAAGTTTTTAGGAAGGCGCATGTAATAGCAACAGCAGCGTCAGTGAAGAAGATATAGAAGTAATTTTCTTAAAGTTTGCATTCCTTTTATGGAAATTGTTATGCAGTTTATAACATCAGAAAACACTTTAAAGATAATTTGATTTTAATAACTTTTTGTTTTCCTTCAGCTTTATTTTTGCGCAGACCTAACCGGTACTACAAAAATCCCAATTACATCGTAAGCGGTTTTAATCTGGAAAAAAATACGTTGCAACTTTTTTTTACTGTGGGTTACTGTGCGTAATACTTTTTTGTTATGCTTTTATTAAAGATTTGTAGTTTTCGTCTAATTATAAAATTGTATTAGGGATATTCACTCTGTTTTGCAAACTCATTGCAATGTGCACGAAACACATAGATGGCGCAAACTCGCAATGGACAACAACAATTCTTCTGAACCTATAATTTTACGAATGTGAAAATTGTGTCAGGCTTATTGTATTCTTTTTATATCAATTTTCTTGCCCGTATCTACGAAAGCCTGGAACAAGTAGCCATATATCTGGATCATTACAAAGATTCATGTTTCACCATGCGCCAGATTTTGTTGCTTTTTATTTTGATTTCTATTTACACAAAAATAAAATATATACGATACAAGCGTGTATTCACTGCAATATTAAACCTATCTTAAAAAACCAAAAAAAAAACCAACTTAGGCCATGTGCGAGTTCGAGTAAATTGAGATAAAGTAAATTCAAATTGACTAGGGATTTTTTGCACTGCACTTATGTAAATATTTATTTATTTATATATTGCACCTATTTATTATTTTTGGTTAAATGTTTTCAAATTTATTTATTTACTTAATAAACATCTTTTAAAATTTTCACAATGATAATACCTGATTTACCTAATTTTTATCTAATTTACCCTACTCAAAATTCTGGTAAATACTTACATTCACTGCCATACCGACAAAATTTACTATTTCCCTTAATTTACCACCAATTTACTCGAACTCGCACACGGCCTTAATAAACAATAATTTTACCAAAAAACATCACACCTTATATCGAAATATTTAGAAAAGTTTAATATACTCGGCCAAAGTAATAACATATGAGTTGCAGGAGCTCCAAGGCACGTTAGGATTAGAAAACGATTAAATCGTAGACGTGTTTGCAAAGAAAAAACGCGCTTGTAGACTTAAAACAAATAATTTAAAAAAAAGTATGAAAGCAAAAAGGAATACAATGAAACAACATAGTTTTAGATCCCTAAAATGATTTCTTGGGACCTGAAACCATTTATCCAAAAAATATTTACATCTTAACTTTCGTCTCTGGTGGATGGTTCTACAAATACAAGGAAAAGAGGGCCAAGCACGTGCTGGAAAACTGCTTTGCTTTAATGCAGTAACAAAGGTCTTAGATGAATACAAAACATTTAATCTTCTTCTTTATTTGCCAATTCGATTTCGAATATTGGTGATCATATAACATAACATAATACTATATTGATTAATTATAACATAATAATAATTATAACATAATAATTATAACATAGTAACATAACATAATACTATATTGTTTGATTAGTTTTTAATAAACACAATTATAAATTTTTAACTATTTCTGCGTATTGCTCTCTGCATCTAGCTATATTTATAAGGCTATTATTTACATAATCATCAAGATTTTATCTAATTTTTATGGCAATTTTAAGTCCAATTTCAAACATTCCAATATAAATTCGAAGTCGTTTCTGGAGTCATCAATGTACAAAATTTTATATCTCTTAAATTAATATAATAGTTGAAATTTAAAAGTATATACAGGCTGTTGGTATATATCATTAGATAGATTCGTTTCGTCCCTCTAAAAGGACCTCTAAAATATTCATTAATCCGTTTTAGAGAAACGATAATATATGTCACCGTGCTACAAACACCTTCGTCTATTAAAAATATTCTTTTACCTTTTACTTACAAAGGTAAAAGAATAAAAATCACCAATGTACTTCTTTTGAAGAGGGTGTGCGATATGTTCATCAAAAATATATCCGTAAATTCTTATATTACATACATATAAGCGAATTAAAATTATGGAAACAATAACATATGGACTCAGGCTTTTCGCAAAAAAAAAAAATACTAATACAATAAAAAATTTAACTCACCAACTCGTAAAGATTTTTCGATAGTATTACGATCATTTTCATCAGGCGTATTTTTCTTGTAGGCTTTTGTCAATATTTGTTTTGCGCTTGCAAAATCACCTTCTTTAATTAATATTTCCGATTTCGTAATCAACGTTTCACATATTCTTTTAACTTTATTCGGTAGTCGTTTTGCAATATCGAGTGCCAAATTACAATAGCGCAACGCTAACGTCGCGTCATTCTTTTTATAAAAATAAAGCAAGCTCATCGATATATAACATAAATGTGTCAATTCGAAAATGTCATTTGATACGCTGATTTTGATAGCTTTTTCTATATAAGTTATAGATTCTTCAAAATCTTCCATATGTTCCTTAACAACGCCAATATTCAAGTAACAACGAGCCTGCATATCCAACTGTTCTAATTTCGTTATCTGACCAGATAGTCTGAAACGACCAGATAGTTATTTAATATAAATAACTTATATATATAGCAATAAATTAATTACATACTCTTTAGTAAGAAGCAAGCTTTTTAGAAATGCTTTTTCAGCTTGTTTCAATTGGTCCATACCACCTTTTGATGAAGTTTCACTAAGACTTTGTCCATAAAGTAACTCTGCTCTGCCTAATGTGGCATACGCACGTTGTTCCTCTACTTTGTTGTGTAAATTTTTAACAATTTCTAATAAATATCTTTAATTATTACATCTTTTTTTCGTAATTTATATACACAAAAACTCTTACTTAAATATGTGTTTATATGTTGCTTAGCGTTATCAAATTCGCTTAATAGCATACACATTTCACCGATCATACGATGTGCCTTTGCCATTTCGAGTTTTTTATGTAGCCGCTCATACAGCTCCGCTTCTTGCTGATACTCTTGTGCGGCCTGTTGATACTTGCCATGTTGATTATAGAAATCACCTAAATTATTGCAACTGACTGCCAATTGTTCAAGATTTCCATCATTTGCGGCTTTTTCCTTACGTTTAATGTATTCTGAAAATGGTATATCACGTTATAGTTGATAAACTATAAAGTGATGAAAGCAACTTACTTTTTTCTTCCATTTTATTTTTATTTACATTTATTTAAAAACTTCTTATATATTTAAAATAAACATTTTTGACGAATTCACTTTGTTTACAATTTACATTTTCAAGCTGTGAAAGGCGCATTTCGCAATTTAAAAAGTGTTGCCAAAATCTTTTGAGTGCAGATTTTTGCTACCATTTTACAGTATTGTATTTTTTAGTAACCTTTAATGAAATTATATTTTCAATTTTTAAATCTTAGGAAATAATGCGCTACCAATTTAAATTACAACAGATTTACATAGTATGATTAAGGCGAAAAAGTAAAACTATTTTATATCACAATTGTTTACAATATACATTTCTTCTTACTTTTGTGTTGCATATATCATACGTCTCCCATATGGGCATGTAAATACAGGGCCATGGTAAGGAACGCTTGTCGTAAGACGCGACTAAAATCAAAAACGCTCTATGTGAACCTAAATAGCGTGAAATGCACATTATATTTATACCAAGGCTCATCAGCAAAGTC
>NC_051848.1:85614577-85843599 GCF_002237135.1 Teleopsis dalmanni
CCATACTGAAAAATAAGCAAAAAATTCTAATAGGATCCATGTTTTTGCGTTTCTATTTGTGATGCACATCTACTAGAAGTTAACAGAATTAAATTTTATTAATGATGCACTCTTCACGGCTTTTCTTAGACCATCATTTTAAGAATTACTGTAGCTTATTTCAAAAAATCATTTCTTACAGCAGCACTGAAAGTATTCTGTTATTCACTGTATTTATGCAAAAGAACAAATTGCGAATTGCAAAAGAACACCCGCCAATATAAAACAGACGACTTGGAATAGCAACACATGCAAGTAGTGATTATGAGACTCGAACAGTGCTGCCAAATCTGTTAAATGATCTCAGTTAAAACCTTCTTAAAATATATGAAGTTGTGTTCAGCTTCAGTTTACTTTAAACATTCCTTCAAGGTCTAAAAGGACTGCCAATGCTTACTTTATAGTTAAAAATTATCTCTATTTGCTAAGTTTCTTTAAAAGATCTACCTAAATATAATAAAGTGCATCAGTATGTTTTTCAACTTTCATTATTATTTATAACAGTTATAACATTATTTTCAAAGTCCTTCATAAAAAGTTAGAACAGTTGTAAGTATGTCAGATTAAAATGGCTACCCAGAAATATCTGCAAATCATAGCATAGAGTTTTGTCCAACTTACATTCATTGACATTAGGTGCTCAAATTTACTATTTAGCTATCTTATAAAAAACGGTTTCCATGATACCCCAGTTCCCCAGAAGTGACCACCAAAACACCAGAAGATAATAAATGCAATTTTTTTGTTAATACGCATGCTCAAATGATATATTTATTTAGCGAAACAATAATTTCCTTCGTTTCAATTTGATAACACAAATATATGTTTATTTTGAGATAGAATAGTTCTTTATCTTTATTTAGCGATAAGCCAATATTTTGCATTTAGCGATAAGATTAAATGTTAAGTTACTATATAAGAATACAATTTTAGGAATAAATTTCAGTGTCTTACAAATATTGAACAAATTTTAATCATTAGATAAAAAAATTTCATAATAAAATATCCTTATATGTTTTCTATTCCTCTTTTCTCCCTGCTCTGTGCATCTCTGGCTAAAACGGACACTTAATTGCTTGCCAGCTGGCTAGTGGCCGCTCAACATCACTTTAGTCATTAAATTTTCATTTTCGATACATTATAGTTTGGCCGTTTTATGTTAAGTTTTTTCCAGCTCATCGTAGCTCTAATTTATGTTCTCTTGAACTTAAAAAGTTACAGATATGATTTTGAGCAGCTCTTAATGAGATCACCATTTAGGCCTCTGCTAACAATGTTTCACATCCGCGTCTAACTAGTTCATCAGTTATTTTATGTCCTTGTATTACACACTACTCTGAAACGCAGACAGTTTATATTGTGCACTGGTTGACATTGACTTACTGATAGCAAACATTTCAAATTTAATGATATTGTGACCATAGAGGATCTTTTGTGGTAATAAATGACCCCAACCAAGTGCTCCGGCTAGAAAGGTATTTGATTCGGTACCCGCAGGTGGAAAACGCTGTAGAGGACGTCCGCATCTTCGGTGGAAGGACCAGGTGACCAACGATTTGGGGGCGCTCGGTACTACCAACTGGCGTCAGAAGGCAACTAATCGGGCTGACTGGCGGAGGCTACTCGACGTGGCCAAGGACGACACACGTCTGTAATGGCCAACTAATATATATAATATAAATGACCCCAACCAAAGAGCAAGCATTTACCTTGTTTTATGAAAGCCATAATATTCCGTGTTGGAAATCTTCACCAAGCCTAGTGCTCGACCCTCTTTTACTTAAGGCAAATTTCACTTGTTGAAATTGTAGCAGAGGTCTGATATCCTATCAGAAACTTAACTCTGTTGAACTTAGAAGTGATGCTACTTTGAAATAAAATGGACAAACCATCTCTTTAATCTCGTACTTAATTAAGCATTTCATTCTATTAACAACGTTTTTCGACATATTTCTTGTTATAGATGAACTGAGTTATGTCTTAACAAATTTTTTAAATATTTCAATAAAGCTTGGGTCCATAGATTGTTTAGCTGAACCGAATCTTGCAAAGTAGCCCATGGCTTTTAGTTCCTTCAGCGAATTCGCTTTTACCGATTCAATCGTCTCAAAACCCTCACCACGAAGGGACAATTTGAGTTTTGGAAACAGAAAAAAGTCGTACGGAAACAGATCTGGCGAATATGGTGCCTGAGCGATGACAGTGGTTCCGTGTTTGGTCAAAAAATCGCGTACAACAAGAATTTTCCATAGTAAAAATCGCTAAATGCACTTGAGGTATTGAGGTAGTCTCACATTAACAGCTGCTGTAAACAAACTAAATGAAAGATGGCGCTCAAATTTGTAGCATATGTCAAGAAAGGGTGTATCAACATATCAAAAAAAATTTTTTGAAAAATTTCTATTACTTAAGGAGAAGTTAACAAACAATAAAATCCGGATACTTTTTAAGCAGAAGGTAACCTTTCTCTATCATCATAAAAAAACAGCTTATGGTAAAATTCCGATTTACTAGCCCCTACACTTTGAAATAAATGCCCAATATCTCAAAAACGTGCCCATACTAAGATAGATAGACGTTTCATCAAAATCCTTTGCCGATATCCATATCACAGAAAGCTGACATAATGCCAAGTTTAAGAATTGTATTGATCCAACACTGTTTTGGCCAATATGATGAATCACAAAAAGCATTGAAAATTCTCTTTTTTATTCTCAATGTTTTGATTTATATTCAAAATAACAGCCATTTGATGTGACCATAACTCTTTGTATAGCATGGCTCTCAGCAAAGTCAACCGTCACCGAAACGAAATATTAATCGAATTGTCTCTCTTGCTCCCAACATCACATTATCAGATTTCAAATTTATGGTAAAGTCATAACATGGCTTTAAGTTTGACTGCGTATGTTTGGAGGATTTAACTCTGTAATAGGCAAGTGCTTGACTACTGAAAAGGAGCGATGTATTTCTTCCTGATTGATTGTTCTGGGGAAGGCCAAAACCTTGACAAAATTACTCGCTGTTGTAAATGTACTTTTAATTCTTATATTATTTGATGTTATCATTAATTAAAGTGGATAATGTTTCCTTTATTTCTTTTTTTTTTATTTCAATCCTTTTTTGTTTTGCATTTTGTATTTATGTAGATATTCTGTAATCTGTACGAGTTGAGGAGACATTTTTTCGTCCTGAATATTATAATTGACAATGTCAGTACGTGCATACACGAGTTTGTATATGTATGTGAATATATTAGTATGTTAGTATGTGTGTGTTTTTACAGTAGCTTGCAATTATGTGCACTTCTCATATATTTTTATAAAACACAAGTACTCGGAACTCAACCACACCCACTTGCATACGCAAGAATGTGTGGTCCATATTGATGAGATGCATATAAAAAGGGGGTCAATGGTACTTATTTGGCCGCGTTGATGACAATTTTAATTGCAATGCGATTATATATTACAGTGCTTGGTCTCTGTTGTCCACGGCACTCAGCCTTCAGACCACAGTTCGTAGACCACAATTCATCGTCCAATTCGCTCGTGTGTGTGTGATTTGCTGTAATACAAAAGCACTCGTACGTTTGTTGCATATCTTAAGGCGCGCCGAATTGTTTATTGCATAGTAACGGCTTCTTTTGCGTATTATTTCTGTTGCATCCTCAAAAGGGACAGGCATGCAGACAGACAAACAGGCAAGCAGGTAAACAGGCAGGCAGGCGTGTATATGTTGTTTGTATTCGTAAACAGCAAATAGCAAAAGTTCTGTTTGCAACTGTTTGTTTTGACAATTGACACATGAAAATGTTCAATATCAGCTATTATTGAACTTACGTGATGTTGACATACTCGAAAATGACAAACAATCAGAACATTCATCCGTGAACAGTAGGTGGAACCAAATCACTACTAAACGAATCACGCCACAGTCAACAATTTTCTGTAAACGTATTTCAAAGCAATGTACTTTTGGTGTGTTTTTCAGGGTATATCCTTTCCACTAATCTTGATAAATAAATTTTTTTCTTTTTCTGCACACTTTGTTTTGATTTTTAGTGGTAAGTTAGTATAAAATCACTTTAAACATATTATTAAATCATATCAAATTAATCACAGTAGATAACAGCTAAACAGTCTCCATTGAAGCTGAAAAAATAACATAAAGAGTTATTAGCTCTTTGACTTACGAGGGCAGTTCGATAAGTCGCGCTGTTACTCCAAATGCGACAGTGCTGCCGTCAGCTGTAATCTACCAGTTGTCAACTTTTTAATTTTGAGCAAGCTATGTCGTTCAGTTGGTGTTTGATAGCCGTTCAAAGCAGACAACCTCGTGAATTTTTACGAAAATGGGATGTTAATTTAACACTATTATCTGATATAGTAGCCTCTTCCTCATCGAAGTCATCTGGATCATCTGATATGTGTTTTATCTGCATACTAATAATTTACTCAGAGCAACTCAAGCAAGTCAGATATACTATACATAAGTAAAATAACATTTGATATAAATTTTATAATTTAGGTATTTTTAGGCTGCTAAGCGAAACGTCGTCATAAATATGGTTGAACCGTTAAGCGAGTTAGTCGTTAAAGGAGGCGGCCGTTAACCGAGGTATGGGTGTATTTCCGATTGCATCAATCAATTACTCCTTCAATCTATTACTTCCCTTTTAAGCAGTTTCGTGCACAAACTTTTTGATTCGGAGAATATTTTGCTGGACGTTTAGATTTATACATCAAGCTCTGCATAAACTCTAATATTATTGTAAGTATTCTTTATGATATACAAAGAGCAATATCGCTGGAATAGACCACTACGGCAAATCCTTCAAGTTTAATTACGTTGAATGTAGCAGTTTTAGGTAAAAGCCACCTGATTAGCAGTTCAGTAGCAAGGTGCATATTCAGGACAAATAAATCAGTTAGAGTAGCCTCTTAGTTTATGTTATTGCAAGTCTTTTCCATATTCGTGAGCGCAACAAGAGTTATTGCTTTTTTATACGGATTTCTCACCCATGTATCCTCATCATCTCTCATCCTCATCATGCTTCAATTAACTTACCTTATTCTCACTTAGATAAGTTTAACCCCTAATTATTGGAATGAATATGAATGCTTCTGCGTCATTCATAAGTTGTTGTTTGTTAAATGAAATTCTTAACAGATTCGAAACTATAGTTGTCAATCACTAGCTCGACATCTGAGTGACGCACATTTCTACCAGCAGCCGACATATTCTTCGCTTTGCATCCATTTAACCCTAAACCCATGTTTGCAGATTCCTTTTCGACAACAACAAAGGCATCTGTAACATGCATCCTATCAGCATATCGCCGCCAACCATGAACAATTCTTCAAAGGCGGAATTGATCTTATCTTCACCAGATAGTAGTTTGAAGAAATGTTTCTTCCATACTTTTATTACACTTATTGTGTCCGTAACCAGAACACCATCTTCGTTATTGGGGATGGTATCAAAACTTAAGGACATAATTTCTTACTTACTTACGGACGAGCTCTCTACACACCCCGGTATCCTTTCTTACGCCTTTTTTGATGTCGTTTCTACCATTTGAAGAAGCACCTCTTTACCTTCCTCATCTATTAATATTATTCGCGCATGGTTCACGTAGCTGCTAACTGCAAGGTCCTTAAATAGGTCGCATTTATCACAGTAGTAACTTAGCGAGACTTCTCATCATACCACTGGTTTCGTGGTGGGGGACAAAGACATCGTCCGCAGTTAAACGTATGAAGTGAGAGGTGTATCCGCAGAGTGTATCAGCATTGGTTATTCAATCGGTTTGAGAGGTGAGCAACGAAGACTTCAACTGTCTTTCGTGATCTCAGCTTACTGAAGTTAAGTTTTTCTATGAATTTTCCGACGCTTGGACTAAAGATTTCTTCTTTTCCGACCTTAGCGTTAAAATTCCCTAGAAGAATTTTAACGTCGTGAGAGGGACTGTGGTCATAAATTTCCTTGAATCTTGCGTAAAAAGTATTTTTGGTCAAGTCGTCCGTTCTTCTGTCGATGGTTGCGCGCATATTGGGGTGATATTAAACAATTTTCCCTAACTTTCATTTCAAATGTCTCTTGGTAACCACGAACCCACATCCAAATTCATGCCTATTGACATGGTAGCTGTAGCAGATATGACAGTTTGCTTTTTTAAAATAGTAGCCTTGTCCTGTCTATCGTATTTTCTAGAAGGCGGTGATATCAGCCTTATATTTATTGGGAGCTTTGACTAGTTGGATAGAGGCATCTTGCCTACAGATGATTCGGAAACTCCGGGTGCATATCTGTAAATAATTGTTATTTGATCGTTTGTAAGGATTGTCAACACACGTGTTGATGATTTAATATATTATTTATATTCATAATTTATTTTTGTTGTCCTAAATAAATACTATTGATGTATTTTTCTTTTTAAGTATCTTCTTGTGTGGAAAAAACGATTTACTTAAAACAATAGGACATCTTTTTGGTTCAAATCATTTCCAAAAATAACAAGCAAGATTATTTTTATCTTAATATTTATTTAGTACCATATAGATGAAAAACTACAATTTAACACTTTATGGTAATTGATAACATGCACTAATGTAACATAAATAAAAAGATTAAGATAAAAATTAGCAAAGTAAAAACGAATACAAAAATGTGTATATATTAATAATTTTTATAAATAAATTTAGTATTGAACAAAATCTCATCACCTTAGGAAGGAAGGATCTAAATATACAATCCACTGAAAGAGGCAACTTATAAATTCAAGTATTTTTTGAAGTTGTGCTCTTCATCAATACGGTTTCCAAGTCCGAGGCATACTTAAGTCTTTCATCGGCGGCTGATTTTACGTGGCGGATGCACAACCCAAATTTAAAATCCTGAGAATAAGACTCGCTGTACACACTATGTTATTAGTTAATTACAAATCGGGTGCTAGGTTTATAATTAGGGGTGCTATATGGACCCAATACGACAACTTGGATTAATGACGACAAGAATTGCATTAGCATTTTTCACGCTTAATGCAATCAGACACGTAGTTCCAGGAGCTAAATGAACCCCTTCAATACTTTCATATGTATATCTATTGTTATAATTTATTGAAAATATTGATATATGCTAAGTAAAAATATGTCATGCGTTGTTGATAATACCTGAAATGAAGTGAATAGTAAGTGTCTATTCACTTCCTTTTTATAAAATTTTAAAGCTGATTTATTTATTTGATATAGCACAAGAAATAATACCTCGCAATTAATATGTGTTAATACTCTGTCGTATCCATTTGTTTTCAATTTTGCTTAAAAAGCGTAAGTTTAAAACGCTGCTACCAATGACCTTTCGACTTTCGACTTTATAAATATTTTATAAAAACAGGGCACACAGTTTGTAAATCAAAATAAAATCCTCTTGAGGAAATGTTAGTACAGCCAATTTAAGCTGCATGACTTGAGATTGTAGCTTCCTTTTGCATGAAAGCGTTTCTTCCATACAATACTCAATTGATTTAAATGATTACCGCAAATGCCTGCAAATTTACATCGAATTGAATAGTTCAGTTTTATTTTTGGTGAAAGAGGTCAAAAATATTTGAAATCATTAAAGTTATGACGCCGAAATGTATGCAACATTATTTGCTACGTACTTGCATAACTTATTGCAAAATTCATATTCTTTATGACTATACTAGCTTTATTAACACAGATATGCACACAAACACATGAGCGTAGCATGCAGGATTGGTTGTACGCCATAAAGTTAGCATGCCAACTGCAAATCCACTTTTCAGAAACTCATAAGTCGTACTTTTTGACCTTAACATGCTTTCAAACATTCTCAAGTGGAAGTAATGAAAACTGTAATATAAATAAAAAACATATGATTACTTTCTTTTTGGCCATAAAGTTTTGCCAACAATTTTTTCCTTCCTTTTTCAAGCCAAAATAGAAATATGAATAGAAGATGCATGAAGGCTTTTATTTAAAAGTTTTCGTATATTACTTCTATCAAGGCAATCCAA
Organism: Teleopsis dalmanni; assembly: GCF_002237135.1. Lineage (NCBI taxonomy): Eukaryota > Metazoa > Arthropoda > Insecta > Diptera > Diopsidae > Teleopsis > Teleopsis dalmanni. The sequence continues at coordinate 85,622,658 of NC_051848.1, forward strand.
CACCACTTTGTGCCGCACCACAAAGCCAAATCTACGAAGATACAACGTCGGCCAGAGTGTTGACGGTAAAGTCGTACTTTGTAGTATTTTGTTAGTTCTTTTTAAACATGGGTTATCCTTTTGATTGCTTGATTTCGTATTTAAAAAGGATATCAACATATTTAAATTATATATAAAAAGGATTTTAATATATGTGGCATATGCAAATAATACCGTACACCCTAAGATACACACTAAGTGACCAAGTGTTACCATTTCACATTTGATGAAGACATTTTCTTAATGTTCCTTCTTTTATTTTGATTTGACTTCGGTTTGTTTGTCTGCTCGATTAGTTGCTACTTTTGATTACTTCATATGTTATTTTATTACATTTATGGATATATATATTTTCTTTTTAGTGTTTCTCAGAGCAAAATTTAATCCTTGAACTTGACAAAACAGGATTTCCTTCCTCAAACACAGCTGCATTTGGAGCTAGAACGCTATAATCGGTATAGTGAGATTAAGAATTGAAATCAATATGACCTATTAAAAAATAAAGTAACAAGGTTTTTAAGACTTATATATTTCAAGGAAGTGTTCACACTCAACTAACTTTTTTGTCCACCAAAAATTAGCGGATTTGCTTATCGTTCCATGAACATGTCAAACTTAGTGCCTGAAAAATACCATTTACGGCACTCATTGCTTTTCTTATTCAATCAAAAGAAGAAGGGAATTGAAAGTCATCGTTTGAACCATATAGTAAGCACGCTCCATTGAACTCTAAAAGCCTTGCGAAACCGTTAACGCACAACGCTGTCGCCAATAAATGATTAATATAAATTTCACATTGATCGAAAAATAACCAGAATAGTCCAAAAGATATTGTAAATTGATTTTATTACACGATAATGCGATGTCTCATACAGCAAAGCTAATAAAAGACACCTTAAAGTCGCTTAGATGGGAAATATTTTTATGCCCGCTGTACACTTTAGACTTGAAGGCATCTGACTATCATCAATTTCTCTTGAAAACTATATGTTTTCTCTGAGAGGAAGTATTAAAAATCACCATATCTGACATTTCCTCACCTTAATTCACGTCCACCAAAAGTTCTGTTTATTAATACCTAGCAGAAACTACATCTATGGTACACAGATGGCTCGAAAATGATGAAAGATGTTAGAGCGGGAGTCTACGGAGTTGAACCTAAAGAAATATTTGCGAGTATGAGTCAAGAAAACTCAGTGTTTCAGACCAAAATACACGCATTTAAACTATGTGAAAGAAAATATAAAGGGAAACCCACCACGGGGAAAAACATACATACTTTTCTGACAGCAAATCAACATTCCAAGCTTTGCGCCCACCTCGAGTGACTTCAAAACTAGTGTGGGAATGCCTTCAACTTCTCAGTGATGTTGCTGAAAGAAACAGGGTGTACCTAATGTAGATCGCAAGACACAGCGGATTTGAGGGAAACGAGAAGGCTGAAAAACTAACTAAAATAGGTGCAGATTCATATTATATTGGGTCAAAAGCATTCTGCGATCTTTTATGGTCCTTTTTCTAACTTAAAATTAATAAACGGCTGTAAAAATCAACTCAAACTTATTAGGATAATATAATTGTCTAAAAGCAAGCTAAAAAATGCATACCAAATCGATCAAAAACTAGACCAAGGGAGCAACTAATGCTGAACAGAAATGGCACCCGATTTGCCACACGATTTCTTATTGGACGTTGCGGATTCAAAAACATCTATCGAATCTTGGTTTTACTAGAGATGATACCAACAGACTTTGTCACGAAGAAGAGGAAACAGCAGAACACGTTATGTGTCACTGTGCTAATCTTAACAGACTCAGACTTCGGTACTTATCAACTGCCTATCCACTTGTAACGGAAATAGGCAATATCTCTCCAAGGAACATAATACCATTTTTAACTGCTACGCATCTATGGAACTAAAGTGTGTTTGTCACAACAACCCTCAAAAAATGCTATGACATGGCGACATAGGCCCCAACCTTTTCAAAATCTATCTATTTATCTATTTATTTATTAAAATTCACTAGATATTAATGAATTAAAAAATTCGTTTGTTATTGAGTTGATTGCTAACAGAAATATTGTAGAAGTAGTTCAGTTATATATTGGGTATTGTTCCAATTATTTACGCTTAATAATTTCCACTTTCAAATCCCTCCATCACCAAGGCATATTCCAGTCAACAACAAATCAACTGGAAAAAATTCTACTAAATCCTAATTCACATCACTTGGCAATCGAAATACATTGATAACTGAAGTCAAAACGAAAACATGAAGAATCCACGAAAATAAAATGTGAATAAAAACAAATAGAAGAAGAAATCATTCTTCAAATTGATGAGTTTTAAAAAGTGCAATTTTGTTTCTACAAAAAAATGTTCACTATGTGAACCTTCATCTCGAAGATGTCGCACACTGATTCATAACACCCTATGATAAATGAATATTTGAAAAACTATTTATAAGGATATAGACCTGAAAGACTAAGTTTAGGTATACAAAATGAGCAACTTAGATACTATACTCCTCATAATAATAACAATCACATATTGAATATATATCCCTTAGCTTTACCACCTGATTTCAAATACTTTATAGCTCATCTACATTAATTAAGATATGACAACGATCAATTCGAGCACAGATTTGCAATATTAGAAGTCTCGCATATGAGCTTATAAAATACTGCAAATTGTTTTTGCGCTTCATACTCGAAGTTGGACTTATTCCAATATTATTTCATGAGAACTAAAAGTTCTGATGCATACCGTATCTCATTAGCAGAACTCCTTTTACGTACCTATCTACGAAAAACATTGCTCCCTTCTTAAACTTTTGTTTAAAAGCACAAAAAGGACAAAGTTCCAAAAGACCAGAATCCGGAAAAATAAAATTGGCATTAAAAAATGGCTTATGCGGTTGACTTGGCAAATTTTCCTTATTGGCTTTGTAAATTTTCATTGCATTGTCTAACTTTTAGTACAAAAATCGGCTTTTTGTACTTTTCTTCTGCGTACGACTACTCCAAGGAAATAGAAGATGCAAGATGGATAAATGATAGATGGATGACACAAAATGTTTCACTTGTTCAATTTAAGTCTGAGTTCTGTTTTATGCTTATTTGCAACAATAAAATAAACAAATATTTTTACATAAAAATTTTTAATGGGTATGATATTCTAAGTTGCTTGCTTTGTCACATAGCTCACATAGCTTCATTACTCCATTTACATTTCAAAAGTTTGTAACTCATACGCAGTGGTTGTCCTCAATGTATGAACGCAAATGTAAGTCATATAAGAAAAGGTGAACTGCCTTTTTTGGTTGCAGTGTGTATATATAAGCGTATACATGTCCTTTTTATATCAGATCAATATGTTTTTGGGCATATTGATCTATTATTACTGCGTAATGCCAAGTGTAATGGACTTATGTTGAAACGACTATGGAGTAGTGGGTGCTTTTGATGAAGACAGAAATGTTTATAAATCGATCAGTCAATCAAACTTATTTCACCCCGTACTACCCGTACTATGTGCCAATTCAAAGAAATGCATTTGCCTATGAAAGCAAATCGTTTTATAGATGCAGAAACCATCCAATAGACTTATACCGACATTCATTTATTTAGTAGTCGCGATTGACCGTAAAAATCGGTAACTATTTTTAATAATATTTTTAATAAAATAAATCACTTTTTCCAAAAACACATTTTTGTTATTATTAATGAAAGCACGGTACGCAAGCCATGTAGGCTAATGACATCACATTATCTAACTCTGGTTGTAGTCGAAGAGAATTAAGCTTAACTATTTTTTATTATTAACCAACTTTCCAAACATTTATAACTCACATATTTAAAAATTTATTTAAACTAATTAAAATTTACTGCTTGCATATTAAAGTATCAAAATCCAGCTGCTTTAATTTTAGTGCCAATAATTTAGAAATTTCTCTAATCTCTATGCAATTATTATTGTTGTTGTAACCTGAAGAGCGGAAAACCAGTAAGACAGAAAGCAAATGGATTACAAATCAATAACATGAGATAAATTAAAATTTGTCAAACATTGATGAACCCTATCAGTTCGATGTACCATAACTTAAGTTAGTATATGAGTAAGAGCACAAACAGATTATTAACATCATAAAGAACGGATTAGGGCATGAATAATGTATAAATAAGTTTTTATACGTGACAGTTATCAATTTAGCGTAGAGCTCTATCCTGACTTCAAGTAGACAAGCACAGTTTTTACTACGTCTATTGTCATCAAATCAGAGTGATGACTTATTAGAATATGACTTCCAGTAAATTATATTCATCTTTGTACTCAAATAGACCAATTTTATTTTAAATAGCGTCTAAGAGTTATATGAATTATTTTACTTTTTTAATAAAAACGGTTATTTATCAATATATATCTAGTCCGTTCACATTTATACAACGACATGTTATTATATCTCGGTGCATAATAAGAGTTTCACTTTCAAAAACCTGCAAAGGTTCATATTTATAATACGATCATTTTAAGCTATGAGATCACGTTTCAGTGTATTTTTAACAGAGCTTAGAAGCAGGTCTAGGTAAAGTTAAAGCTGCTACTTCAAAGCAGCCTTTTCAAAGTTTTTAGACAGTATAACAGCGCTAATGCACATACGAAATAGGTTCCTAGGAATGTATATTCTTACGGAAGAGGCAATGAAACTCTGTAAAGTAGATTCTATACTACTTTTTATTGACGCAGCAGGGCTTAAAGACCTACTCTAAGCCCAGAAGGGGGCACAATAGATGCGATAGTCGCAGTGCCACATCCCTTAACAATAATAATAGCACTGTTATTGTAGAACTAAGTTCGTTGCGGCTTAATGAAGCAGCTGATTGATACGAATTTTATGATCTAACAAGAATCTCCATTTATAGAATCTTTTATTTCTAACTCCAAATAATTACATTTAGTTGCCAGTTTAGTTATCATTAGAGTAACACCAATACCCGAAAAGTGAATGCAAAGAGCACCGTACTGGCTTTAACAAGATCGTTTGCTTTGAAGTTACTCGAGATGTACGTCCAGAAACACATATGAAGTGGACACTATGAAAGCTGGTTCACTCATTAAGAGAAGCGTGACATTTTCTAACTACAAAATATTAAAGTAAGTATCAAACTAGTAAACTGAGCTATAATACGATCGTATTTATATGGTCTCCAGCTTTCCTTTTTGTGTATAAGGTTCGAACTCAAATATAATTTGCTTTATCCGAATGAATGTTCAAGGCTTTTTTATAATTAAAAAAATGTTAAAAATTTAATATCTTTTCTATTGTTATGCAATGTTATAATAAGAATGTGGAACTTTATTTTGGAACGCAACGTGAAATGCTGTGAATATAGATCCCAAAACTTTAGAATGGTATTTCTACGAGAATGGCTATTTCTAGTTTTTTTCTTTTGGTCTATAGTCATTGTTATATCTCGAATAATAACACAAAACCTTACTGCATGATTCTACCAGTAATCGTTGTTGTTACTTCTCTTCTACTTCTCAAACCATTTGAATGGAAAATCCATGACACTACTAGGCATAGGACCACATCGAATTCACTTAACTACTAAAGCGCGTAAATGTATCAATTTTGAACACAAACCTGCCAAATGACCTTAAGCTACATTTTAAGTTTATAACGGAAAGCAAATATAGAAGTGGAATGGAGCTGAAATGGTATGAGCCATGAAAAAAGTTTCGTACAAGCTACAAATGAGTTGAAGGTAGAGTGGGTAGAGTGTGTAGAGTAGAAGAGCTATTGGAAAGCAACTAAAATGGAAACCTAAAAAATGCAGCAAAACTCGCAAATCGCTTTATGTGCCCGAAACGCGTCTAACTTAGCTGACAACATTTCACAGTAGCCAATATTGTTAAGGTTGACGGGTATCTAAGTGTATCGTTCATTCGTTCCCCTCATGTGTGGCAGTGTGTATATATTAGTAGCTGGATACAAGCAAAGACCAAGAAGTACCTGAATACAGCCAAATTTACACACACCTTCAGGCAAATAAATTCAATTAAAATCTTTTTTGCCAAAAAAATAAGAAGTATGAGAAAAATCACATCGTACACAGCACGAAATTCAAGCCAAACAACATCACAGAAACCAAGCCAAGCCAAACCAAGCCAAACCAAGCCAACCCAGGCCAAATATGGCGGATATGGTCATGACGCCGTGATGACATGATGCTACTGCGGGGCTCCAACGCACGAGCGCTCAGTCAAGTACAACATAAAGCAAAAGATAAACAACAAAAAACAAAAAATTAATGCAAAAAATTATAAATTTTTAAAAGTTAAGAAAAATGCAACATCAAGCCATCAGCAACAACAGCAACAGCAACAGCAACAACAACACTAACCATATCAACAACACTGGCCAGGCCACAGCTGAGAAAACAAAGCTGGCAACAAAACCGGAAGTTCGACATTTTATGTCAAGTTTTGCGGGAATTTCCATGTTTAAATTTTCGAATTTTCCACGCATTAACATTTTTTTATTCATTCACTTTTATTTAAGTTAATAATTTTTTCATATTTCCATTTGATATTTTTTGTGAAATATATGTATCTTTTCGGTTTTTTTCGGTTTTATCGCTCTGAGTAGGGAGTAGGAAGTGCTTGTTTCGTTTGGTTTGTTTTTAAAAACAAAAGTTTCTGTTTTAAGTAAACAGTAACTAAAATGGCAACCGCAGTTGAGTAGTTGTTGTCAAGTTGAAATGCAAATATGGCCGCAGGTGAGTTCCAAAACTTCTATGGTCCATCTCATGCGTCAACGTGCGCGTCATTAAATTCCTGTAAAATTGCAATTTCTCCCCTGATTTAATTTATTTATTTTCGAGGACTAAATTGCCCACGAGAAAGAAGTTGGAAACATTAAAATATTTTTTGCTAATTTGATTTGAAGAGGAAGAATCGAAAATATGTTTTGCTTTCCTTTCAAGCAGTAAATCCACATTGAAGATGAGATTTAATTGAAATGTTTATATTGTATTTTAACACCTAGAGGCATAGTTTATATCTAAAACCTGATCTTTCAAGAAATCTTTCAACAAAGGAAAAACAATGAAGTTATTCAACTACGAACTTCGATTCATCACATGCAAGTATAACAAAATGTCTACATTATTACACTAGATGTTGTCGGCAGTTCTGTGTATTTAGGAAATATGTCAGTTGAATTTCTAATCAAAACTCACAGTGCTGCCAAATGAACATATCGGCCACTTTCTATATCTCTATAGACTACAAAAATGAAAATCTTAATTGGAAGAACAGGAAACTGATAGTTCACCAAATAATTCGTCCGTCACTTCTACATTGTGACCGAAAGGTTTTCGGAAATTCTCATTTAAAATTCGCGCGCTGTATATTTTTCGATATTTTAAGTTTATGTAGTTTGGCAGCACTGTCCTTAATTACTATGCCAAAAATGAGCGCGATCTGTCGGACAGTTCGTTTACGGCAGCTGTTGAAACCAGTTCACCTCAGTAGTGCGTTGCGAAAAAAACAATGGAAAAAAATATTGAACAAAGAGTTTGCATCAAATTTTGTTTTTCGAACGAAATTTCGTGTGCAGAATCGTTGCGAATGCTACAAAAGGCTTATGGGGAATCAGTTTTATCGAAAACTCAAGTTTATGAGTGGTACAAAGCCTTTCAGGACTGTCGTACGACCGTCGAAGACATGCCGCGTTCTGGACGACCTTCGACCTCTACCACCGACGAAAACATTGAAAAGGCAAAGGAAATCGTGTTCAAAAATCCTCATGTGAGTGTTAGAGAGATAGCACGAGAGCTAGGCATCGGTCGTGAGATGGCTCGTTTGATTTTGGTGGACAATTTGTGTATGCGACGTGTCAACGCCCGGCTTGTTCCGATTCACCTCAATTTGTTCAACATTATCAACGATTTTAAGGCCAAACATTCAATAAATACCATCGAACAGCCACCGTATTCACCTGATCTTGCACCGTGTGACTTTTTCCTGTTTCCCAACCTCAAATTACCACTCAGAGGAACGCGTTTTGAATCCATAGAAGACGTAAAACAGAATTCGCAGAGGGAACTCAAAGCCATACCGGAAAGCGCCTATAAAAAATGTTTGATGATTGGAAGAAACGTTGGCATTTGTGTATCGCTTCTAATGGAGCATATTTTGAAGGAGATAAAATAAATATTGATGAAGGTTAAGAATTTTGCGTTTTATTTAAAATTTCCCGAAAACTTTTCGGTCACAATGTATATGGATGTGTACCGTTTAGCAGTGGCGGAGCTAGACCAACTCTGGACGTCGGCGACATTAGAATAGCGAGGCCCCCTTTATAATCCAGTTGTAAAAGTAAATGAGTTACATTCACTATATGACAAAAAATGATTGAAAGTTTTATTGCTAATCAAATTAAAATAAGTACAAATTAAAATAAATGAATTTTCCTACTTTTAGATTCACTCAATTTTTTTTAAATTATATCATAATTTGCGCCAGCTGCTATTTTCCTTTCAGTTTATAGAATTTCGAATGGAGATAGTCTCTCTTGGATCATCATACTTTTCTAGTACGTCTTAATCAATTTTAAATTTGAGAAGCTTCTTTCCGTCGAAGCTATACTGACTGGAACTGTGAAGATGAATCTGGTTACTAGATAAACATTCGGAAATATTTCGAATATGGTTAATGCCATTATTAAACCAAATTGTTCAAAATATTATTAAGTGCTTAGAATCTACAGTCGGTAACTTTTTGCGAGGCCCCTGTGAGCTCGAGGCCGTCGGCGGTCGCCGACATCGCTGACGCCTAGCGACGCCACTGCCGTTTAGTAAAGCTCCGAACACTACTAATCGCCAGCTAGAAATTACACAAAGCCAAGCTCTAAGAAGACTTTTCAAGGTACCATGGTACATTAGAACGAAGAATGACATCCTCAGGGACCTCAAGATTAATCCGATCAAAAAATACAGAATGGAAAGAGCCCTGAAATTGTATGTGAAAACTGACAGACATACTAACACCGCGTTATCGAATATCAGAAAGGTTCTAGGTTTCACTGGGAGGTATGCAGATCTAAGTTCAATTATTACTTACTCTAATGAAGTGATAAACATTAATCCAGTCAAGGCGTAAAGAGAGGTTTTGAAGATAAGAGAGGTAAAAGTGCTCAAGTGCACTGACTCAAATAGCTTCAACATAAATAAATACAGACTACAAACGAGGCGGCTTCAATGTCTAAGAGATCGTCCTGTCCTGGTAGTCCTGGTAGAGTACAAAAAAGTAAAGTTATCGTATCACCTCAGATGCATTTAAAAATAAATGGCTTGCAATGAGCTATGTTGGAAACGATGGTTCGCCTACTTCTGGCAACTTTAGGTGCATCAAAATGGCTTTTTCTAAATGTAAGTGTTAATATTCGCATTAACAAGCTCGCATTCAAATTTACTTCACCTAATGGTATATACAACCCAATCGTGCATCTATCAAGAAAGTGGAAAGTAACTTTTGTGACATATATTTGACGATATATAAACTACATAGATGTCTTGTACATTTTCATTTATGTTATATGACACATATCTCACACCATCGTGTCATATCGGTAAGCAAAAGTCATTAGCAAATTGGTAAATGTGGTTAAGAATAAATTTAAGATCATACATAGATAAATTTAAGAAGAGAGAACATTAATATTAAGTTCATGGGTAATAATTTTTTTAATTATACGTTTTAAATGGGCTTACAAAAAGAACACAGTATTAGACATTTCTTTGTACAGATTTCCGTCAAAGTTGGCATTGATGGTTAGTATTTATTTGGAAATGGTCAATTTTTATTAATATTTAATAGAATAGTTATATATGAGCTAAAATATCGATTTCAAACCGTAAAAAACTCAATTGATTCAACTTGTTTCAAGAACAAAGGAATTGGAAGTAGATCCTTTTTTGACAGAGAAATCATTCTTAAGAATGAATGTCGTTTTTAGTTAAATGGCTTTGTAAATCAGGAAAGATCTAAAGATCTGAACTTTATCCTCATCTAAAGATGCAGCTAAACTGTTTTTATATGGAAAATAAAATTACAGTACAGTTACCATCAATGGAAAACGCAACAATAAATTTTTTTGAAATAGATAACTTCGTCTTCGACGATACGTGGTTTCAATAAGATGAAGCAAGGTATCGCATCGATCAGTTCATTGAGAGAAAAGTTCTTTGACTCTGTAATGATGAACCCCAACTCGATAGACATCTTGACGTGGTGTGAGAGCTTAGCTACAAGCGAGCTTACTAACTAAGGCATTCCTTTTTACTACTATATATACAACGGCCAGGGAATCCAATACCGGCCTGGCTCACAACAAAAAAATGTCAGTAGTCTCATGATCTTACAAGGTGAGATGAAAAAACTGCAACAAAGTAAAACGCCATAATTTTTTCATTTTTTTTAAATTTTATTGAATGAAAGCAAAAAATGTCGGAAATAACATCAAATTTGAGAATCGGTTTAGATTTGTTCGAATTGGCCACCTTTGGCCCGAAAGTGGCTCTGCGGTATTTTGTCCCATTCTCGGCGAAGCGCTTGCTTGAGATGATCGACACTTTGGTATTTTTTAGTTCCAACCTTGCTTTCCAAAATACCCCAGGCACAATAGTCCAACGGATTGGCATCCGGAGATTTTGGTGGCCATTGTGCGGTGGAAATGAAGCGAGGAACCTCATTTCTTAACCATTCTTGGATGGCGCGTGCTGAGTGCGATGGTGCTGAGTCCTGTTGGAATGTCCAAGGTCTGCGGCCGAAATGTTTGCGTGCCCAGGGCTTCAGAACTCCCTCCAAAATATTTTCGCGATAGATTTGCGCATTTAATTTGACACCACGGTCGATGAATACGAGCGGCGAGCGACCATCGGCTGTTATGGCGGCCCACACCATCACCATGGCCGGCTTTTGAGTTGTGATGGCCAACCGAAGTTGCAAATTTTCAGCTGACCTCTCTGGCAAGTAAACACGATCATTTTGTTTGTTTACAAACTGCTGGATAACGAATGGTTTCTCATCGGAGAAAACCAAATTCGGCAGTTCACCACTTTCGGCCAAGCGAAACAACTCTTTAGCTTTTTCGAGTCTAACTTTTTTTTGCGCATCAGTAAGATCTTGCACTTTTTGGAACTTGAATGGCTTTAGTCCAAGCTCATTTTTCAATATTTGCCGAATGGCATATTGCGATATGTTCAGCTCACGAGCCATTTTTCGTCCACTGCGACGCGGATTTCGTTCAATTCGCTTTTTCACTTTTCGAACCATTTCTGCCGATGTTGCTGTTTTTTTTCGTCCACTTCCTTGACGTCGGGCTACGCTACCAGTATCATGGTAACGAGCGATGGTACGAGACACAAAACATTTATTCACTTCTAAATGCTGGAGGGCTCTAACGATAGCCACTTGTGGTTTTCCAGCCAAATGCAAAGCAATCACACTATCACGCTTGAATTCCATCACAAATAACTTTTTTTTTGAAAAATTCCCACCAAAATGCTTTTGTGCGCTTGTAAACAATATAATGAGCTGTCACTAGAATAAATCTGACAGCTGTGGGACGAGCGGTTTAGAAATGACAGCAGTCTGAAGTTGGTTGCAGTTTTTTCATCTCACCTTGTATAATCTAACATATGTGTATGCGTCTGTATGTGTTTTTGTACATAGATGGAATGACTGAGGATGTGAAGGTCCACTAGGCCTGAAAACCAGGGCTTTTGAAAATCAAAAATGACTATACGTATTGCAGGGACACAAACTTTTGCGGGTCTAGAGAGGAATACTCAGTAAAACCCACAAATCTGGGTGGCACTGTGTAAATATAGCTTAGAACAATAAATCCCGTATATCTGGAGTTGCAACGGGCATGCGTCAGAGGCAAAGACACCATGGCGTTGATGATAAAAAACTATAATACTCTCTATATTAAGAACAATGACAAGTCGAGAATATATCCTAATTAGAAAACAAATTTTTACTTTTTTGTGTCCAAAGTATAGCAAAAGCGATATGACCATAAGTTCCTAGTGAACCAAATTGTAACTTCTACACTGAGAGGAAAAAAAGTTGTAAGAGAATAATATTTCGTATTTAACGAAGACAAGAAAAAAATACCTAATATAATCACAATATTGTCAGAACATCAATTTTTGATCAGTAAATAGAACAAGTTTATTCTTTTCACAAGAGTGGTGACTCCTTTGAAATATTTTGACTTTTAAAATTTTTAAGTCACAAAGTAAAGAAATAGTAGTTTAAATCCTACTAATTTTCTCTTCAGAAAAATAACTTTATAAATACAAGTGTTTTTCTTTTAAAGTAACAATCACTCAAGATTTAAGAGTGAATTGCACTTAATATAACGAGCAATAAGCTCGATATGAAGATCACAATTAAAGGTTGCTGACGTGGAGAATCGGCTTGGTCATAGAAGTGGTAAAAAACCACAAAATTTTCACAAAGCATTCTATTTTGAAGCGGTATCAGAAGTTTTAAGAAATGTATAATTTTTTTATATACATTCATTTTTATATACATATGTGCTAATATTTAAAAAATAAAATTATGTTAAATATAAATAACAAGTACAGTTACCCAAATAATTGTAGAAAAAATTTAAATATTTTTGACAAGAAATTCCCTTACGTGGTAGGCACCTTGACGTGGTGTACAGGCAAAGTTGTTGACTACGGGTTTCCTGATCGCTGACCATTCAGTGGGCGGGAGACCTGATGTCGGTCTGGCTCGTAAATACAATCACGCCAATCCAGAATAACATGTGTCCATCGGATTGATATTTGCAGTCGGAGTTAATAGACTGTATTCTAGCGTACATCTCACTGATACCTGCACGCCTCAGTGAGTAACTATGGGCTTACAGTGTTAGAGGGGGCTATGACGTCGCGGACATACCTTTCCGCCACTGTGATGTTTATGGACAATATAAAACAATTAAATAACTAGCAGGACTTCATACTGCAACTCAACTGGTGAATCATGCACAGTCTCATATCTGAAATACTGAACGCCAGGCCTTAACTCCTACATGGAGGTTATAAGAACGAAAAGAAGACAAAGAATCTAAGGAAAAAAAACTTGGTCCAACGCCTTCAGCAACAACTGCAACTTTAGCAGGTAAAAACAGAAGGTTGTGGGCAACCTTTGACTAGTACTGGACTAGCATCCGGGCTAGCCGTATCTTTCAGTGGTGCCAAGAAATCGACAGATATGCGTTATCTCAAAAGGGCTTAACACCCGAAGATGCAATGGCAAAAGCCTTAAACAATCCAAAGAACAAGTCAAAGCTAAAGAAAAGACTTGCAGCTGAGATAAGTCCAACGGAAAGCAATACTTCTAAGAGGAGCAGAGCTGACACTAAGGCATAACCCAAACCTGTGCCTAGTACAGCAAAAACTACTGTACCCTCATTTGTACCCAGGAGGACGGTAGGTGCTAGAGTCAGCTATGCAAACATTGCCAAGGGTATAAGATTGGCAGTTCTTCCTACTCTGTACCCGGAAGCTATTCTCACCCGGGCAAATAAAGGAAGAGTGACTGTCTGAGCAAAAAAACGACTGACTGGGTCTATGAAGTAATGCCACAGCTTAAAAAGAGATGACAATACTTACACGGTTGGTGAGAAGGGAAGGATCCAATTACTCCTCGAGACTCACTTCCCAGGATCCTCAAGCATGGAGGAACAAGAAACTGAGAATACCAATCAGGAAGTTTGCCAAAAAGCAGATAAAGGAGCCTGGGCTATGGCCAAGGAAATATATATGACAGCTAGGATTAAATGGGCGGTGAGAACCTTTAAACCATTTAAATCACCTGGCATAGATGGCATACTTCTGTCACTAATTCAGCAGGGAATAAAATACCTGCTAACCCCGCTGACGAAGATACCTGAGGCAGTTCTAAGAATGAAGAAAGGAAATGTTATGAATAGCTGGCTCAATAGAAAGAAGTTCAGAAATCTTGCCAAGCAGCGCCCGGAATTTTCAATGCAATGGGACACGATGAATCCTAAATTCAGCTTTACTAAGCTTTTTAAAACTGATTATGCATGGTCGTACCAGGTAAAATGTATTGGGAAGCGTTGGAAAAAAATACTAGCATCTTCCAAGCAGAAATTTACGCAATTTCAAAGTGCGTACTTATCAATATTGAACGGAACTATCAGGATAAAAACATTAAGGCACTGAACACGCATCAGGTGACCTCAAGACTGGTGTTAGACTGCCTTGATAAGCTAAATCTGCTTAGCGAAACTAATCAGATGTCGATTCTTTGGGTACCGGGACATACTGTCGTGCGCTTAAATGAATACGCGGACAAATTAACCAAAAGCCACACCGATAATGGGACCGGAAACTTTTTGTGAACTAGGACATAATATGCTCCTTTCTCTCATAAAAATAAAGGAGAACCAGAATAAAAAGGATCACATGAATTATATACCAGGATTAATACAATCCAAATCACTTATTGGTACTTATAACAATAAGAGATACCAGGATTGTATGAACCTATCAAAAGAAAAAGGTATAATCATCACAGAAATCCTAACAAGGCACTGTAATCTAAAATATTCTTAAAAAGAAGCAGAAAGAAAAAGAAGAAGAATCTAATCTCGTTTTCAATCTCGAGTAAGATTATTTTAATCATTTTTTTTTATTATCGCCTTCAAAGTACTCTTCTCCTGCGGCAATACATGCATGCCAACGCTTGATCCAATTTCCCATACAAGTTTTATAGGCCACCGAAGGTATGGCCTTTAGTTCACGCAGCGAATTCTCTTTTATGGATTCTATGGTCTCACATGCTCCTCGCAATGGCGTTCCTCGCAATGGCAATTTGAGTCGGGGGAAGACGAAAAAGTCACACGGTGCCATATCTGGAGAGTACGGTGCTTGGTTGATGATATTGGTGATATTGGAGTTTTTGGCCAAAAACTGTGACACAATCAACACTGTATGATCCGGTGCGTTGTAGTAGTGTAAAATTCATGAGTTTCCTTCCATAAATATGGCCTCTTTTTGGGAATGGCCTCACGAAAACTACGCATAACGGCCAAATAATACTCCTTATTGACCGTTTGACCATTTGATCGTCCGGGAGGAATTCATAGTTCACCACACCACGAATATCGAAGAAAACAGTCAGCATAACCTTGATTTCCGATCGACTTTGGCCTTCTCTTTTCGGTTTCGACTCACCTTCGAAGCACTATTCGGTCGATTGTTGTTTGGTGAGCATGTCAAATTCATAGACCCTCATCTCATCACCAGTTATGATGCGTTCGATGAATAAGGGATGTGGGGTCACTATCTGCGTTGAAAATCATCTCTTTGGCCACAACACATCGATGACCAGTATACAGTCATCCAATGCGACTAGTGACGAGCAAGGCCCTCCGCTCCAAGCCAAGGGCATTTACTCCAATGAAAAATTGTACGAAACTTATCGTGTTCCTGAGGTGAACCCTCACTTTATTAGCTACAGTTTAAAGACCGAATGGTTTACGCTTACCTGTTTGGACAACGAAACTGCCTGATCTAAGGAGATACATAGACTGATAATGGATTAATGGATTCAATATGCCGAGAAATAGGACGATAATCTTTGAAATGGGAATAAAGAGATTAACTGTCAGGTCAACCAAAGGATACATTTAAGGAGGCGTTCTATCGCCGCTCCTGTGGCTATTGGTCATTGACGAGATCTTACAGACTATTGATGACCTCAGATATTAAATTCAGGGTAGGCTTGACTCTACCATAACCGATCTGATGCAACTAGCTTTGGATAGCACTCAAGATTGCTGTCAGAAGAAAGGAGTTTCGATTGATCTGAACAAAACAAACGTGGTACCCTTTACCAGACGAAGGAAGATGAGGCTAGGGACTATAAAGATACAACGACTTAATGTAATGCAATGAAATGAAATATGTAGAAGTAATTCTATATAAAGCACTTACTTTGAAAAACCATTGATCATATGTAACTGGTAAACCCTTAAGCAAAGCATGTGTGCGCAAATGATCACCTATGCTTCCTTGACGTAGTGGCCAAGGGTAGATCAGAGAAAGACTAGGATGACCATTAACAAAAATTAGCGAATAGTCTGTATAAGTGTAATGAGAGCAATGACAACGTGCTCCACAGAAGCTCTAGCATTGCTTACTATACTCACTCCATTACACTTTACGGTTAAAAAGTCTGCGACCACCGCCGCACTTAGGCTTCCTTATCTATGTAATCTTAAAGAAGGCAGTCTAACAGGGCACGCAAAGATTCTAGGTAAAGTCTGTGCCTCAAAAACCTTTAATATGATGAATGAAGACTAGTTTTCTCTAGGCAATTGGAAGTAGTCATCGGTAAATTATCAACTTGGAGAAATAACAAAATCATGTCAAAACAAAGCAGATATTTTTGGCATACTGTTGGGTTCAAAACAGAGCACATGCTTATGGTATACGGATGGGTCCAAAATGGAAATGCTGAATCAGAAATTGTAGGACTGAAATTCTGAAAAACAATCGCAATTGGAAAAACCGCTTCTATTTTTTAGACAAAGGTCGATGCCTTAGAGTTATGAATGGTCAGGAAATGCTTTAAACTTCACAATACTCTTGCATCGAAGAAGTCTGTTACTCTTTTAGGGGTACGAAGGCAACGAAATGACAAATTCCCTAACAAAGAAGGGTGCCTGTACTCCAGGATTAGAGCCCTTTTGGGGGGTTACCAAGGTTGCCAAAAAACTTGACATGTGAATGGGAGAAACGAAATCAACTTGAACACTGGATAGCCCAAACAGACATGCGGCAAGAAGATTTATTTATTCTAAACACATCAATGTTGATGCCATTCTTATCAGATAAGGAAAGTATCTACACTGAATTACTTACAGGACACTATAGACTCAATCACCACAAGAAGAATATAGATATGGTGGGATGTGATTCCTGTCGATATGTCTTGAGGAGAAGGAAACATCAGAACATGTGCTACGAAATTGCCTTGTGGCGGCAAGACATAGAGTTTACCTTGGAAGTGGAATATTGGTCTGAAATTAAATAGATAATATTAAATCCACAGCAATTACGAGATCTGTCAAAAGTCCAGAATTGTTTCAGTTGGGCATTTAGGCGCACAGTAGATCGGTTAGGTCTCAGAGCATTCATAGCCTATTATTTAATAATAATACCAAGGCAACTAAGGAGGAGCTTAGTAAAGTTATATCAATCAAGATTGAATCTATAAGTGAGATAGACAAGCGTTCTTGATCTTGAGGCAACTTTTAATATAGCTGATAAGAATTCTTGTCCAGTCATTGGAAGGTGAAAACCGTTTCCATCTTGGTGGAAACGATCTCGCCAAAGTACGTAGTAACAGTTAATTGAAAGTTATTGAAGTAATAATTGGCGATAATATAAAAGAAAAATGAAAAAAATGTTGTAAGCCAATTAAATCAACCTCATCCTCTGCTAGTCTCAGTAAATTTTAATCTAAGGAAAGTACAAACTCCTCTTATATTAAGAAGGACGGCATATGGACTAAAATCCTGTTGATTTAATACTGTTGAAAAACACTATTTCGATATGTGTGTTATCACAAGTGTGTGAAACGATAATTACAGCTGAAAAAGTGAATTCCATTAACAATTTTTCACCGTACAAACTGCCAGATTTAGACGCTATTCTTTGTATCATGTTGCAAAAACTGCAGGAAATAGTAATTCCATTGATGTGTGAAATGTATAAAGCATGCTCTAGATTCAGATACGTGCCTTTAGATTCAAGAGGGGGCCTTTAATTGCCGTTAAAGTCTCTACGAGAGCTGTTCGTCACTCGTTCGGAGGTTGAGAGTAAGATTTCAGGAAATGGATGGTTACCATGCTGAAAACAAAGAGAATTCAAAGTTAAGCAGCAGAACTCTAATCAAGCACGTTAGCAGGGGCATACACAAGACGGTTTTTATTATATTTTATATAAGATAGGCGTAAAAGTAGTAGCGTATGCAGATGATGTGGTTATTCTTGCGTCAAAAATGTCCCAAAAACATAATAGGCGATATTATACAAAGCGCTTTGGTTAATCAAAGTTCTTAGGCCACAAACTGTAGATCAAGTACTTTCTACAGACCCAGAGCGACTGAGCGACTGCTTTTCACCACTAAAACCAAAATACTGGCTTGCAGTTTGCTTCATTAAATGAACAATAGTTAAAATTATCGGAAATAGCTAAATAGTAAGCTGGATAGTAAACTAAATTAAAAATCCATTGCTAATTGAAGCTAAAAATTTGTCCATTGAATGTAATGGATATTATGCGTCCAATACTTATTTTTGGTGCTATAGTTGGCCAAAACTATATAGGAGCTACAAATTTTGAAACCTTGGCAGAATTCAGAAGACAACATGTGTTTGTATTAGAGGAGCCCTTAGATCGGTCTCTTGAGATGACCTAAATATAATGTTACATTAGTAACATGGTAATTTTTATATTTGAAATATAGCTTGCAACAACGATATTAGATTGAAAACGACTGGCGCCTGGGCACAACGTACACAACTGTGTTCTAGACACACTTCCAAACTGTTGGTATAGGATGACATTGAATTATTTGACTTCATGTGTATACTGTGAAAGAAAATATTCAGACAATATTTCTCTCAAGAAGCGAATGAAACTTTCAAGGAAGCTATGGTGTTTTAACCTTTACGGATGGCATGAAAATGGACTGCAATGTAGAAACAGGAATTTGCGCGCCAATTTTTTTATTTTCAATTAGAAGTTTTATAATAATAATGTCGGCTTATTGCAGGTCATCTTTTCATTTCTATTGACAGCCAAACCACAACTAAAGCCCTTGAATCCAACTTCACAAAATCAAGAATAGTAAAAAAATGTTGACAAGCTAAAGCTGCTAGCTAAGAGCACTATTATCAGAGTCCCCGGATATAGAAACTTTGAAAGGAATGAAAAAATAGACGATTTGGGTTTCTTACATGTATTCCTGGATGTATCAGTGTATATTTCCATGGAGATAGTTAAGACAAGTACTTTCTTCTACTTTTTTTTACTTGTCAACAACAAATGGAAAACACAGGTCATGTGTAGCTTTACAATTAATATGGCCTTCATCCAACAATACTAGATTTAGGGAACTGTCACAAGTTCCTTAAATCTGAATGTTGTTGGTTGGTTTGTTGGTTGCAGTGGCAGGCCATAAGATGACTTCAAATGTACCTCAATTAGCGATTTTTCGCCGTTTTGTTACCACATTCCTCGCAAGAACCCTAGTATAGAAGAGTAGAGACTAAATTCATCCCACTGAATTTAGGTAATTTAATAGGTCCTTCATCTTCACCATTGAGCAGTCTGATAAACTATCACAAAAGTATTTTCCTAAGAACCTATATCTTCTGGATGCTAGAACTGGGCATTCACAGAGAAAATGTATTATTGTTTCTTTCTCCTGCGGGTTTATACAACTTCTGCAGTGAGAGTTATAGGGAATACGCAGTTTCTCTGCGTGAGTTCCTATACACCAATGACCAGTAAGAACTGCAATAAGCCTTGCAGTGTTTACGCGATCCCTTTTGATCAGTTCCAGGGATTTATTTTTATTATAGGTGGGCCACGTTAACCTGGAAGTTGCACATGACCTTAGTGCTTTCCATCTGTTATTGGCGAGTTGCAGAAAGTAAAGAAAGGTACTTCTTTTGATGGTCTCCAGGGTAATATAGACTGATACCGCCAGTGACGCATCTAGGGAGGCACCAGAGCGGGCTAAACTATCAGCTTTCTCATTCCCTACGATGTTCCTATGCCCAGGAACCCAGATGAGTGTGATATCGGCCAACCGGTTTAGCTCGTCGATTGCTTCTCTACATTCTTTTACTATTTTTGATTTTGTTATAAAGGATTCAAGAGCTTTAATTGCTGCCTGGCTGTCAATAAAAATAGCAACACTACATCTGTTCTCGATGTGGCTTGCAATTTGCCGACAGGCTTCTCTTATTGCTAGGATTTCAGCCTGAAAAACCGTAGCCTCATTAGGTAGCCTAAGAGAGTTATTTATATTTTTAGATGGTGCGAAGATTCCTGCTCCTGCCCCACCGCTAATTTTCGAGCCATCTGTATATATTGAGATATCGTAATTTGCTTCGAAATTTTTCCTTTTCCACTCATTTCTTGAAGGGAATATTGTCTGGAAGTTCCTTTCGAAGTCTATACACGAATTCATATAATCCGATGTCATCCTATACAGACAATTTGGAACTGTACCTAGAATCCGACTATGTCCATATGTTCGTTCCAACCATACGCCTGTTACTTTTAGTCTTACAGCGCTATTACAAACTATGTTTTTAATGTGAAGATGAATAGGTAGCAAATGTAGCATCACGTTTAGGGCGTCCGAGGGAGTCGTCCTAAAAGCTCCTGTGATGCCTACACATGCCGTCCTCTGAATTCTGTTAAGTTTGTCGATATTATAGCTCTTGTTTAGAGCCGGCCACCACACGACAGCACCATACGTGAGAATTGGGCGTACAATTGCCGTGTACATCCAGTGGGTAATATCGGGACGAATCCCCCATTTTTTTCCAAACATCCTCTTGCAAGAACAGAAAGCTACACATGCCTTCTTGATACGAAGATCGACATTGTGTTTCCAGTTTAACTTACTATCCAACAGAATTCCTAGATATTTGGCTTTTTCCGATAGTTTTAATTGTTGCCCGTTTAGTGAAGGCAACCTGAAAGTTGGTATTTTGGTTTTAATAGTAAACAGCATCATTTCAGTTTTTCCTGGGTTAATACCTAGTCCACAACCTGTGGCCCAGGTATTTAGTTTAGCCAAGACCCTTTCCATAATGTCGCTAATTATGTTAGGGAACATACCTGACACTAGAATAACCACATCATCGGCGTACGCTACTGCTATCACACCTGTCTTATCTAGAATATTAAGAATATTATCCACGACCAGCAGCCACAGTAATGGTGAAATAACCCCTCCTTGTGGCGTCCCCCTACTGACGTGCTTCGTTTGGGTTATGCTACCTAACTTTGATTGAATAATCCTTGTTTTAAGCATAGTAACTATCCAATTTTTAAACTCTTCCTCTAAACCTATTCGGGAAAGAGAGTTATGAATAGCTTTATTGCTTACATTGTTAAAAGCCCCTTCAATATCTAAAAAGGTTGCCAACGAGTATTGCTTAAAATGAATCGATTTTTCCACAGTACGAATGACCTCATGCAGAGCTGTTTCCGTAGATCTACCCTTGAGGTAAGCGTGCTGGGATTTGGAGATTGGAAAACGTTCTACCTTTTGTCTTAGGTGGAGCTCTATAACCCTCTCCATTGTTTTTAGTAAGAATGAAGTTAAGCTAATCGGCCTGTAATCTTTGGCGGACTCATGTCCGATTTTGCCTGCCTTGGGTATAAAGACTACTTTAACCTGTCTCCAACTAAGTGGTACATAACTGTATTTAAGACATGCTTTGTAAATTTCCCCTAACCATGGAACCACTAAGTCTTGCAGTTTTTGTAACATAATAGGGAAAATACCGTCCAAACCTGGCGATTTATAGGGACAGAAACTGTTAATTGAATACCTAATTTTTTTTTTTTTGAATGTTGTAAACCGCGTGAATGTTGTAAGACTTATTGCAGTTCTCTTTGGTCAATGGTGCATAGGAATAATCGCAGAGAAACTGAACATTCCTTTTCATACTCACTGTGTAAATTGTGGAAACCTAGAGAAAAAGAAATTCTTTCTCTTAGAATGGCATGCTCTTATCTCCAGAAGAATCTGGTTTTTAGAGAAGCATAAAAACAACAGATCACAGTGATTTTGTAAATACATAAACAAAACCAAAAAGTGCTGACAGAGACAGCTGTTATTCTGCAATAAAACGTTATCCACAAAGGGTGTGTCTTTCTATTTGAAAAAGTAAATCGTATTTCTCATAGATAGATGACATACATATAAACTTTAACTCCATAATTTTTTTGATATATAGTTGTGTGCTTAAACCAAGTTAACCTGTCCTAATATCAAATGATATATAACAAAATATTATTGTATGGGTTTTACCGTCTGTCCTTCCACTAGGTCGGTAAATTTTTCATGTCCTTCATACTTCCACCTACTCTCAATCATCCCCGAAATATCTTAAATTATACCTGACCTCAGTATATCACATTTTAATATAATATTTGAAGACATTAAACTTCAGTTCGAAACTTTTCTTCATAGAAAACCTATTAAACTATAACTTTGTTTTTTCCGATGACATGAACGGCGTGAACACCTATTGTCATACTGCTGCATTGCTGCTCCAAAGTCTAATTTACAGTAAATTGTCTTGAAAAAGTTTATCAAATTACAGAGAAAATTGCTCAATTTGAAGCATTTGTTAATTTTGACCAAAAGCACAATTCGACATTAAAATGCAGATATGCAATTTAAAATTGTCGGTCACATTATTATTGTTAATGTTGCAGTCGTTGTTGTTGTTAGTGATTATAATGGTGCTGTTGGTCATGTACGTTAAGTGTCGGTATTTGTTTGTAATGTTGCAAGTGTTTTGAAATGTTGTTGACAGTATTTTTCTTTTGTTCGGATTCAACCCAAAGCAATTGCAATAAATTGACAAGCAAACACACGGACATACCCCTGCATAAATTGAACAATGTCAGCAACCTCACAACCATAAGTAATGCCTATTTTACTAAATGCAAATTAAATATAAGAGAGTCAGGTCAATAAATATTACTCCTTGCAATCAAACATCTTTGTTGTCAATGCATTTGTGGTGGAGTTGACGTGAACTGAACGTAAACTATTCAGATGTGATTTGTCTTCACATCACTATATTGTCGAATTGGCTAAATCGGTTATGTGTGGAAAATGCTTATATATTTAAGGAAACTCAGAATCGAGATTGTTCACATATAAACATATCGAAGCATATATATAAGTATATAATATTTTTCAATATAATATTTTTCAATTTTCATATATTTTCAGTTATTTTTTAGTTAGTAACGTCTTCTGTTATACTCGTACTTTTGATCGAAATATGTTAGGCATTGCTCTATTCCAATGGCACATGTCTTACATACTAACGATAAGAGCGGAAAATAAGTCAAAAGATTGTCGCATGCACTCCCACTATTAATTATTCTTGATTGTTTCAGTTTCTCCTTATCAAAAGGAGAAATCTGAATAGATTATTATTATTTTACCATGCGTTGAGAAGAACAATATCTCACACTTTATACTTGTTTACTATATATATGATGTTCACTGAAATGAACATCCATCATTCCACAATTTTTTTTTTGTCACTACTTTTTCTATATTCTATAATTTTTGACTTTATTTTCTTTTCTATATTGTTCAGTTACTCTTTTCATTTATACTTTTCTGCGTTCAATAGAAATATTAGAATCTTTTAATGTAATCCCACTGCAATCTCAATATTAAGTTACACTCATCTAGGAATATTTAAACATTATTAGGGTATAGTAGATGGGAAGTTACTTGACTTCCGCTGGATAATGAACTAATAGTGCGTATAGCAAGTCCTATTCCCTGGACTTAAAATCTGGCACCCGTCACGTAAAATCAGCCGCCAATGAAAAACATTAGGATGCCTCGGAATGGAAAACCGCTTAATCTTGACCACCCTTGCAAACTAACAAAGGACTATGATTTATGGATATACACCTGAAATGTCCAAACCACCTGTAGGGAAGGTGCCTCTATCAAACTGGTGGAAGTCTCAATAAGTATAACATTGACGTCGCCGCCATCTAGGAAATGCGATGGACAGGACAAAGCTGCTCTAAAAGAGCATAATATGATATCTACTACAGCTGCAATGCAAATAGGCATGGATTTTGATGCGGTTTTGTGGTTAGCAAAAGATTGTCAAAATCAGTCAAACGATTCAAGAAATTTTTTTTAATCACCCTAATTTGCGCTCACGTGCCGATAGAATAAAATAAACGACTTAACCAAAGATACCTTCTATGTGAGACTCGAGGAACAACGTTAAAATTGTTCTTGGGTGTTTTTAGGCAAAGGTCGGAAAACAAGAAATTTTTGGTCCAAGCGTGGTTCAACGGTCTGAGGCCAATTGATTTCGTTGCAACTAGAAGTATGGTAGTATGTAACACCACTTTCCCCAACCGCTATGTTCTTAAATCTACGTAAATATCGCCCAATTAATTAACACGAAACCAGATTGATCACTTCGTGATTGACGAAATTGAGGTGTGTAAAGTCATGTAAAGTGTGTAAAGTGATGCCTGAAACCCGGTAACGAGTTATGGCCAAATAGATAAGCGAGTTTGTAAGACGTTTAGTATTACTTGGACTATTACTCCATAAAAGTACGAAATCGGCAATGCTGATGTGACACTCTACATAGCATGGATTTTCGTCATAGCCTGAAAGAGCCAATTTTTCCATACCCGTGACACTCTACATAACATGGCCCTTAAGTGGGTATTATACATGGTTTTTAAATGTTGACTTGGTGCGTTAAGATCTGAAATTTTTGCCGAAATTCATGTGTAATAGCAACATTTGCTGGACTGAAAAACAGAGCGTTCGAAATCGAAATATTTTGATTTTTCGTCGGTCTTACTCGTTATGTTATATTCCTATGCAATTAAACGGGTTTTTGTGGGCTTCCACAAAAAGCTTGCTTCTAATTTTGAGCAAGCTACATCGTTCAGTTTGTCTTTGATAGCCGTTCAAAGCAGACAACCTCGTGAATATTTACAAAAATTTTTTTACGTGATTTTTTACTTGTCTAGTCACGATGGCTAAAATCCACGAATTGGGATACGAACTGCTCCCCATCCAGCGTATTCTCCAGATTTAGCTCCCTGTGACTATTTCTATTTCCAAACCTAAAGAAATGGGTGAGCGGTAAGAGATTTGAGTCGAATGAAGAAATCATTACCGAAACAAACGCGTATTTTGAGAGCTTTGAGAAAACCTATTATTTGGAGGGAATAAGAAAATTAGAAAAACGCTGGACTAAATATATCGAGCTAAAAGGTGATTATGTAGAAAAATAAAATGTTTATTTGCCGAAAAAAATATGTTTTATTCAAAAAGTCGCTGACTTATCAAACCGCCGTCGTTACTTTTAAAATAACATAAAGATTGTTGTAATTATCTTTTTTGATTTCTTGTCCTGATGATGACTCTCAAGGATAGTCGAAATATAGAATTTTAAAAAATACCTTTAGTTAGAATCAATTTTTTCAGTTCACATCCTTTTCTTTATTCATTACGAATAAAAGCAGTTCTTCTGATCATCAAGTCATTCATATTAATTGATCTACTCATTATGGACATATCATATATTAATTAGAGTGAACTATTAGATTTAGCATTATAGAAAATGTTAAGTGGATACACATTTGATAAAATCAGTGCCTAGTTCTGTGAATATGACGCAGAAAGAGATGGGTCTTTCTGCAAGAGTTGCATACCACTTTATTTTCATATTTTTCATAAGATTTTAATATGAATCTCTACATTTCTACTGAAGATTTTGGATTATAGACACAAATCAATTTATTTCTAATAAATCAATCAAATCTTTCGGTTGAAGAATACAACTATTCAAACGAAATTTTGATTTTTAAATAAAAACACCAAAAACTTTTTTTTTTGATTTTTAAATTTTCTATAACCACGGATATTTGATTCTCTATTTTTAGTAAGAATCGTAAAACTTATTTCTGTATAAACCAGGCATGACTTATTATCTCTGCTAAGGTAGCGCGAGTATCTAATGGAGACAATAGCATTTTCGTGTGTTGCTTACATTCCTCGGTTAACTCTGAATTCCTTGCATATATCAGTGGTTGAGCAGCTTTATTCAGTATAACACGAACATTGGAACCATCATAAGGTAAACGGCCGCATGTCATGGCATAAAGTACAATCCCACATGCCCAAATATCTGATTGAAATGGATTGTACGGCACACCTAAATATGAGAAACGTTGTAATTTAGTTAAAATATTTCTAAGATATTACTCAATATAGCAATCAATAACGATGTAAGTTGTTAACCTTTTAAAATTTCGGGACTAGCATAAGCATAACTACCACAAAAAGTCTTCGACAAATTATCTTTTGGATTCTCGTTTTTTTCATATTTACGTGCAAACCCAAAATCTATTAATTTGAGATTAGATTTGGCATCGAGTAGCAGGTTTTCGCATTTGATATCACTAAATACTAAATTAAATCCAAATACTCTTAAAAATAATATTGATATATCATACCGATGCACCACGCCTTTACTATGTATATATACTAGTGCGTCAATTAGTTGAACGTAGTACTTGTGGGATTCCAGTTCAGTCAGCTTGCGCTTTTCCCGTACATAATCAAGTAAAGTACCTTTTTCAGCATATTGCATGACAATGTACACCCTGGAAGCATACAATTTTATTTATTTAGAATGATGTGGAAAGATTTATATAGGTATATCTCAATACGAATAAAAACATTGATATGTTATATATATATATATCTCAAAGTTACCGTCTAGTTGTTTCAACACTTTGATAAAATCTTATGATATTTGGATGATGTAGTCCCTTCACAGCGTCAACTTCGCGCGGTAAGAACTTTTGTGTATATTCCGCCGGCGATCTGCGTTTTGAAATTATTTTAACGGCAACCTGACATTTTCGTTCCTTAGACCAGGCCATTTTAACTCTAGCATAGTTCCCACTTCCAATTACTTTGCCTAAGATAAAGCCATAACGTTCCATAGTTGTTATACGCTTATCGTCGTCATCACTTTCTTGCAAGGAATTATTTGACTCATTCTGTGTATTACCTTTCGAACGCTTTTTCTCATTGGTAACTACTTCGATTTCATCTGTAGCATCCAATACATTATCTGAATCACTGTTTTTTGCACGCTTAACTCCTTTTTCACCTTCTGGTTTATATGCATTAGATGTTGTGGGTACTTCATCTTTTTCAGTTGTGTTTTCTTTGTGCGCAACTGTGTTAGGTTTTCCATTGGTTTCTTGTTTTACGATTCTATTATTTTTAGGCTGTTCTATTTTAGCTGTATATATAGCAGTGGGGTTTATTTTAGCTGATGCTGCTAATGTTTGTTTTTCATATTTTTTTCTATTATCCTCAGTTTGAGCTATAGTGAGTGAATCATCTAAGTCATTCTGATTATGTTTTTCAATTTTTTTTGGTTTATCCTGTTTGTCTTTCATGTTTTCAAAAATAATACTAAACACCAGAAAGTACCACCCATGAAAATTATTTGACACCCATGTAGACTATCTCATCTATCTCATCTAACACATTTGATGGACTTATATGGCGACACAATTACTACCTAGCATTACAACTGAAAAAGATCTGGTGAAAACGGAACTATTTACTGCTGATTTTGTAAAATTTGGCAATAGTCTAAAATTTTATTTCTTGAAATAATTATTTTATTTCACTTTAAGGTTTTTTAAGTTTTTATATAAAAATTTTGACTTTTAAATGACAGAAAATTATTTAGAATTATTTTTTTTACAACAAAGTAAGGTGCATGTTATACAGACAATCAGTGAACATGATTTGAAAATATTGTTGTTGTTAACATAAATTAAAAAAATTTGAATGAGAGAAAAGGAGAAAATTGGTCACGGTGACGTTGGTTTCTGTACCTCATTATGTCTAACACACGATAAAACTGCACTCTCTCACTACAAGGGCTGATAACTCTCAGAATAGTTGAATTGTACGGAAATACAATGGTCAGCGACTTTAGGTTAGTAGTGCGTTAGGCCTCGTATATTAGCCTATTTAATCAGAATAGGGATTTTGTGTGAATATGTAAGTATATAGCTTGTTATATAGATACTTTTTACAAATGTAAATAAACCTTTTAAAAGTATAAAATTAATTTTTCAATTGGGTCTACAGAAATATAAATCCAAAAATCCGTGGATGACTGATGAAAAATTTGATCTGATAAATCAAAGAAGAAGGTTTAGAAATAAAACCAACAAGACTACAATCGCTTACATAGTATCATTAAAACTAAAATACGGCAGGCTAAAATATCATGGTTGAATAGCACATGTTATGAGATAGAAAGACTCCAAAGAGCTCATGACGATTTTAATGTTCATAAAAAACTCAAAGAAACAAGTGGCGTATACAGCAAAAATCATGCTTCATACATGATAGACAACTGAAACAGAATAATAAGCTCAGAGCCTGAACTTTCACTTATGTGGATGGAATATATTGAACAGCTGTTTACTGGTAGCACAAGAGAACCAAGAAATTTAAAAAGTACGTCAGGATCAATGATAAGCAAATCTGAGATTTTAAAGCCAATAAAATCTTTAAAAAATAATAAAGCTGCTGGACCCGACAATCTCCCTGCGGAAATAATAAAATTGTTTGAAAACGTAAGTATCGAATATTTAGAAAAGATACTCAATAATGTATACAACACTGGTATATACCCAGATTACTGGCTACAATCGACGTTTATAGCGCTTCCCAAAAGGAAAAATGCCTGAAGATGTGATGAGTTTCGCTTAATAAGCCTAATGAACCATAGTCTCAAATTAGCGGTAATGGGACGCACAGAATTTAGATTTAGAAATGCTGTGAGAACTCGAGAAGCTGTATTCTGCCTACAAGTCCTGGTTCAAAAATGCAAATATATCCAAAAAAATGTTTATATGTGCTTTATAGATTACAAGAAAGCATTTGATAAAGTAAAACATCAAAAACTAATTGAAATAATCAGGAGTATTGACATTGACAAGAAAGGCTTTCAGTGTATTTCAAAACTGTATTGGAATCAGACGGCTAGTATTCGTTTTGGTGACTTAACAACAGACCGCATACCAATAAAACAGGTGTGAGCCAGCGGTGTATACTATAACCACTTCTATATATATGCCGAATGAATATTTGATGATGCTTTTCAAAACTATAACGACAAAGCTATCAAAATAAACGGTCAGTATATTAACAATAGCTCTTTTCGTTTGTAAGCATATCACAAAAGAACAACTGCTTTTTTTAAAAATAACGTATGAAGCAACAACACTGCTGGCTTATTTATGCCAACCTCTTTGAAATCGCTTAACTAATAAGTAGTCCAAATCGTATAGTTGCCAAGACGATTTTTTAGAAGTACGTAGAAAAATTTCATCTTCGAAATTTTAACTTTAAATTTTATTACGTGTTTTGCATATGTAAACCTAACAAAATTTCCATTTTATCCAGAGTTGCCATCGAAAGTAGTGCTTATTTTACTTTTGCGACATGCTTAAAAATAAGGCCTAATGTAAGGTACGCTAACGATACCACGGTAATAGTGGACAATATTCATTACTTACAGGAGCTGATAACAGCTCTAAGTAAAACAAGCAAAATTTATGGCTTAAATATAAACGCAAAATAGACAAAGTTTATGGTAATCAGTATAAAGCAAAGCTCTGACCCCACTGCGAGAATTGTAATTGATAATCAGAATACTGAGCATGTTTCAAAATTTAAGTATCTGGGATATTCTTTGAAAAAGCTTTGGGACCCAGATCAAGAAATCAAATGTGAAACGAAATGTCTAGAAGTAGTTTCATGTAGTACAAAAAAATATTGAAGCATCCAAAATTTAGTCTACTGCTTAGAATGAGATATATGAAATGTTACGTATGGTCAGCCTTACTCTATGGAATAGAAACTTGGGCTCTTAAAGCAACCGCAATGTATAGACTGGAGGCTTGCAAAATGTAATGTTATCGCCATCTATTTCCAAGACCACTGATGATGGGTATTTGGCAATACTCGAAACAACTATATGGTCAGACAACAATTCAATTTATATTAAATTAAATTAAGAAAATAAATTACTAATATATACACTATTTTGAATTTTCCTGATATTTTCTTCATTCTGTAGCTTAAACAGCACTATTCTGCATATTATTTTCAAGTCTTCTATACTAGGCGGTGAATTCATGGTTCAACTTCATTGGTTGCATTTTACTAGGGAATTATAATTTCTTAATGTAATTATAATTAATTATGATTATAATTTCAATTTATTTCATTCTGTTGACTATTTCATTCTGCGTAGTTCTTTTTTGTGCCATTCGTATAATTGAATAATTCGTCTTTATGTCAATGAACCTCATTTTTCAACCCTTCATTTCACTATACCTATGTTAATTCAAAAAATTTTGGAAGTCCCTTAGGTGTTCATTTTTCTCAATAATTCTACATGTATTTCAGTTCTTAATGAATAATTTTTTATTAAGTATAAACACCCAACAATATTTTCGTGAAGTTATATATTTTTCAAGGGAATTTAAAGTATTCCCTTCCTTTTTAAAGATATACTGAAATAAAATATTATATCTTCATCGTTTTAAATATTTCTACTCCAAATCAATTTCACATTCAATAACGTTTTTTATTTCATAATAATTGCTTAATAAAGTTACAATTTATAAAATATTCACTTAGAATTATAAGGTGAAAAATTGTTCCATTTCGTTCCAATTTATCCACGGGAATAACTTGACGCACCTCTATGGATCCACCGCTGTCAGTTTTATTCATGAAACTTTTGATTTTAGGTATTTCAGGGATTGCTAATCTAAGCATGAAATTTGAGAAAATATGAGAAAATATGAATTCAATGAATAAATATATATAAATAAAATATCATTAGAACTTATCATGTGCACTCGCTATGTGATGCAATTTAACAGGGTGGCAACCCTATATTACAGTGTACACTTATAAAATAACTGTAGCTTAGTAACCAAAATTTCAAAACAAACAAATATTGAAATAAATGAACTTATTTCGATTGGAATATAAAACTAACATGAAATTAAAAACCAAACTCAATTTGCTAAGAATAAACGTAATATATGTGAAAACCAGTAATAATTTCGAATCTATGTAATCTTATTGATGGCTGAATTGCATATAATTGGAGAAATAAGCAAAGCTATTGATTTTGTGGAACCACATATATATTGCAAGTGGAGCTTACAAAGCGGTAAACTACATACTCTCACAAGTATAGTTGGATTTTGCGATTTGTTTATAAAATGAATACTTTTAGGATCTGCGTGGAAACTAATACAAGGTGATACTGAAGGCCAGACTGTTATTGGAACCAATCGATTGTATCAAACATCTGATTTTACACAACCATTAGATATACACTTAACCACAGCATCATTACAAGGTTGGCCGAAGCTACATGTAGAGATTTATGCTGTTAATGTATTAAATAAAAGCTGGCCGGTCGGTTACGGCTTTGCACATATTCCGACAAGACCGGGCACGCACAAATTAGAAATACCTACTTGGAAAATCGCGCCAACATCTTTTCTTGAATCGGTGCAAGAAAAATTTGGTGGAGGAG
Source organism: Teleopsis dalmanni (assembly GCF_002237135.1). Lineage (NCBI taxonomy): Eukaryota > Metazoa > Arthropoda > Insecta > Diptera > Diopsidae > Teleopsis > Teleopsis dalmanni. Next base: position 85,654,265 of record NC_051848.1, read on the forward strand.
GTTTGGCTTTAAGTAAAGCTGATTTAGTTTTTACAGGACTAGAGAGGTAAAATAATAGCCTTTTTTGGCGATGTGTGTACTTTTAGTAGAGTAATTAACTTGTGCATAAAAACTATATATTTTAGATATAAACTGCAGACGCGTACATCTGGAAAAATTTTGATTGACTTATATCTGATTTGTCGTAATTTTGCCAAATACGGTGTTGAATATCAATAGGCAATTAAACAATTAAAATGAATTGCTACACTCCATTTAAAATACTTATAATTAGCACTTTGCTGTTTGAAGTCCAAATGATCAAAATTGGCATTTCACAACCAATAAATTCGACTAATTATAGTAATGAGATATTAACCACTACAACAACAGTTACTACTAGTGCTAGTTCTACTGATACTAATACTGCTATAACTAGTTCTGCTAATACTAACTCCGTCACTACTAGTTCCACTACTATTAACTCCATCACTAGTTCTACTACTACAATTGTGCCCACTGAGCAGACAATAGCAGAAAATAATTTCTCTACTACAGTTCCCATAACACAAACCCTACCCACATTTCCACCGAAGAAAAGTAAAGATCCTCCCACAACCACTACGATTGCAACATCATTAAGCACAGCCCCGACACTGGTGTCTAGGGAGAAAGGCAAAGAAATGGATGCAAACAGTGAAACGAAACACAAAATCGTGACAATCAGACGTAATAATTATGACTGCTTTTGTAATTTGAGGATCGATGTATGTGACATGAATTGCTGTTGTGATATTGAATGTCCGGTTGAGGCCTTAGAAGTTTTCAGTTGTTTGAAGGAGCAACAGCATTTCGATACGCAAAATACTCCAGATAATATATATTACAAGCATGGACTTCCCTTATGCAGTGTTAATAATAGCTGGCTTTGTATTTTTCGAGCGAATTTGTTGTTCAACGTTAAGGTTTGTACTCTCAGTTTGTAGAGATTTCTAAGAATTGAATTCATTTTTTTATACCTAAATTTAATATAGAAAATTGACCAAGAGTTTGACATTAAAGAAAGGCATAAATGGCCCAATGTATTAGAGCGTACGATTGAACAAGAAACAAGACCGGTTGCTGCATCTTTGAAATATGGAGATGAAATACAAATTATAAACCTTCTGGATTATGAAATACGGAATATTTGTAAGTGAATAACATTGTTTTTGTACTGTATAATCACTGAATAATCATGAAGCTTATAAGGAATACATAAATTAGTCAATGAGATGGGTGGGACCCTGTAGTACCCCCAGCTATCAAAGAGTAAAAGTGCCCAGTTGCGCTGACTCAAAAAAAGGATCAACATACATGCATACTTTAGAGATATATGCATATATTCCCTTCTAATAATAATACTTTAGAGATATATGCATATATTCCCTTCTAATAATAAAGATCTATTAAAAACATAATACCCTGAGATGGGGATTTGCATGCTAAGGCAGCATTGTATTCAGCTTATTTGTCTATTTTTCACAATGAATATACAAATATCTCTTATTGCTCCCAATTCATATCGAATGTTTAAATGTTTTCAAGCAATAAATATCTTTCGATATGCCCCCATGTTGTTTTTGCGGACTTTTCTTATCAAAGCCCCCAGAAACAACAATTTTTGCTTTCTGGTTTCAACAGCTGACAAATTGTTTGCCTTCTTAACTGCCAAGAAGATGTCTGGAAAAACATTCATTTCTATTAAAGTGACACCATTTACATTTAGATAGTGTGTTTGGAAAACGGGAAAAGCCTGATTTTTCTAGTATTATTATGGGCTAGTTGTAAAAAAATGAGAGGGTGATATGTACATAAGAAATAAACAAACTTTAAAATAATGACCACCCCAATATATGTATACAAATATATTTTTATGCAAATATATATTACTTACTACTTAATAATTACCAATATATATATACTAGACATATCTGAAGGACTACCGTACTGTGATTTTCATTACCCTATTCTGCATCTGAGAACTTTAACTACATCCTGCCTGCTTCGGAGTATTGAAGAAATGCAAGCGAATAAATACAAAATTCAACATATCGCAATGGAAAACAATTTGTTAAGCAGGCCGTACTCGGAAAAAATCACAAATTTAGACCTCATTTCAGAAGATATTAAGATGTTGACTCTACGCAGATGTGTTCGAGCGAGCTTTAATAGCGTTGAAGAGAAATGCGAGCATCTTCTGTATAAAAATGTCACCAGTGATGAAAATAACATTGCCATAGCCTATGTGTTTACTATATTACACAACTACACAAATATTCTGGGCGGAAATATTGACCTGAAGGAAATTGAAGCCAGTAGCATAAACGTCGAAACACGATTTGAATATTGGCAAACGTACACTGTACAATTTTTACCCGTATCCGACTCTGCCACAACCAAAGACACCGCAAACATTGACGACTTATTAGAACAGCCCATACACATTGCATCTGGTCCTTTGGGTTACTTAATTGGTAAACCAGTAATAATTTCTCGTTATATCCCCAGAGATGCCAACCAGGAAGCGATCAAAAATGACAAACTTATAGAGTACTATAATTTCAATTCCACCAACCCACATATGCAACACACACTCAGATTGTTTACAACACATAAGAAACATTGTTCTAAGAACTTAGTGAATCCAAGTTTTATAAATTTTGGTATAAACACTATGAAGGAATGCAATCTACTTTTTAATAAAAATTCGCTGTTTTACATGAAAACGGAAAACTTTACTTTATTATGCAATGAAATACAAAAGGCTATATATGCCAAATTTTTCGAAGAAGACACCACGAACTTATTGGAACTATCGGATATCTTGATATCTCAGTATGGTAAGCCAAGCAAGGAGAGCAATAAGTGGTTACCTTTACAAGTACAAAATGCCGATGACATCCCAATTTTTGGTGAATTCAAGGAACAGACGCAATCCTTTGTTTGCCATAACATGATCGTTAGTGCAGCTTATGAATTTCAATACGAAGTCGTTAATCTGTACAATATAAAAAACCAAGCGCTACTTAAACATGCAGAATTAATTATGGGACAGCGTTTGGATTTAGAATTCGCTCTTTATGAAGCTTTGATAGTACCGCTGACTGTGTCAGTCATGTTCTTCGATGTTAACGAGATTGATCATTTCGCAAATTCGCAAGGAACTTCGAGCTTTATAAATAGTATTGCATATAATTTTTATTTACATAGCTTATTATGTTATATCTTTCTTAATTACACTTTTACATCAATACATTAAATTTGTAAAACAAGAACACAAATGAATTAATTTATAATACATAAAATATTTAAATAAATAAAAGGAGCAATCCACATACATAGTAAATTATACTATATTGACTTTATTTTACAAGATTAAACTATACTAAATAAGCTTATGCATTTTTTTCGACGTAGGTTTAAAATTATGTTTAATTTTATTTATAAGAAACTTCACACTTTGAATATCTTATAATTAATAATATCTCATAATATCTTTTTAAATTTTTAATTAAATCTATTCTTTTTACAAAATGTTAAGTGAGATGCCGTCATAAATAAATATGTCACGTAGTCGTGCTATGTTTTAAATTCTGTTTTTATTTTTCACACGCAGTACGTTCTGCCTGTTTAGGGCAGTTTTGTTATTCAAACAGAAGATCCAGCCCTGTTAAAGGGGCTTCTGCTATATAAGATAAAACCATATATATATTTATAAGAATGTCAGACTTTTTATACATAATTTTCTTTTTATTCACAAATTTTTATTTTATATCTCTGATCAATAGAGAATAATTGTGTCATGATATCAAACATAAAACATTAAACTATACAATATAATATAATAAATCAAATATAATAAAAAGTTATCAAAATGTCTGAAATATTTTAAAAGCTATAAATACTTTACTACCATTGTTACATTTTTACTATTTGAATAATATTTTTGATTTTTAGACATATAAATTACATGTTAATAATTTGTTTTTTTTTACATATATGTATTATATTCTATATAATTATATTTAAATTTCAATTAAAGAAACGTCCTATGTTTCTATGAAGAAACACTTCAAAATTATCTAACCAATTTCATTAAGATCAGTGTTATATCACTATCAGACCTATAAACCTCATACATTTCGAAAGTGTTTCAAGCATACTTTGAACCATTAACTCGGTTCATCGTTTTTAATGCAGGCTCTGGTGCACAACTTATACGATTTAGAATATATTTAATATTAAAATCAGTACAAGTAATGTAATGCACACAAAAATATGTTATATATAAATTTAAAATAACTTTAAGAATTGGGTATAAATCACATTTGAATTCGTAAAGCAACATTTTGTTAATTTTATAAAAATATATCATAGTAATCAAATTTTTAAAACATCTAAGTCTGGTCCAAAAAACGTGCTTTATAAAATCATTAAAATATGTTTGGTAGTCCCATATTCAGATCACAGCTAGTACCAAAAAAGTGTTGGCGTCATTAGTCTAGCGTCATGTCTAGTATCACTGGGGATCAATACCGTCATGTATGGCTTACGAGTGGTCATAAAAACCTAACATAAACTAATAAACTCTAATAATGTTTTTTATATATTTTATATCCGACTAAAGGTCACCTTTTTTTTTTTGAAATTAAAATTAAACGATTGTTTAATATTTTTAAGAAAACATTCAGAAATCAATATTTTAACCGGGGACAAAGGCAATAACATAACCGTAACAATGTCTGAAGAGGTTTATGAAAACTGCATGATAACAATACTCAAGGACTTAATCATGTATCTATGGCTGAACAATGATCCAACATCGTTTTTAGAAAGGAAAAACAACGAATTTATCGAAAAATTATACACAAAACAAATATCAACAAGAATTACAAGAATTTATGGATTCCCCAAAATCCATAAAAAGAATACACCATTTAAACCGATTTCCTCATTTCTTAACTCCTTAACATATGAACTCAGTAAATATTTGGCCAATATACTAAAGAACCTAAGATTCCAAACACAACATAAAAAATTCTTCACAATTCAAAGAACTTGTTAATAACAGTTATATACAGACAGAGGAATCATTGGTATCTTTTGATGAAGTATCATTGTTCCCTAATATTCTAGTAGAATATGCTTTCGAGGTAATAAGCAGCAAATGATGAAAGGATAAACAAGTATACAAAAAAATTAATAAGAAACTTTTTATAAATATATTACGTTTCACCATTAAGGACAATAGATATTTCAAATACACAGAAAGAATACACCCAACTTAGAGATGTACCAATGGGTTCACCTTTGTCACCTATAGTAGCAGACATTATAATGGAGGGACTACTCAACACATACATAGAAAACTCAGATTGCTGTTGAAATATATAGATGTCATATTTACAATATTAAAGACGAGTGCAGTTGAAACAGAAATCTCGACTCTGTAGCCATTAGAATTAATGACAAGCTAAAAATTGACTGGTTTCAAAAACAAACTGCCTTATGAAGACTAATAAATTTCAACTCAAAACAACTTAAGAGTATAATAATCACCACAGCGAAGAACTTTGTGAATGAAGTACTTGGAACAAGTGATACAATATTTCACAAGGCGAATAATAACAAAATAATGGAAATAGAAGGTTAATAAACTAATTTTATGTAAAACTAAACAAAGAAAAAGAAATAAACGAAAAACTAGTGAAGGAACCAAAAATTTACAAATCAAAGACATATATATCCCGGGATTAACCGAAAAAATTTCAAAATTCAAAATATTATGATAAGAACAACTATACAATCGCAACGAATAATATTGTACAACTTTTTTATAAAACAAAAACAAAAATACCAAAAGAAGAAAGATCCAATGTACTATATAAAACACCATTCATGGGGAAACACAAAACAAAGTGACATGATCTATATTGAAGCAACTAAATAAAGTTAAAATCAATGGACTCAAATCCACTGATAATAATATGAAGCCGGTTTTGAACATGCAGAAGTATTGATCGAAGAGAAGAGCTATAGAAGATAGTGAGACTAGAGATGCTACATATCGTACAAATACCACAAAATAAGAGAATTGATTAAAAGACAGACACTGATTAGTAAAAATCAGTGCAATATGGACAACAGAACCAAATCATGACAAAGTAATCATTCATTATAGTTATTTTATTAATGTTTATTAATTGTAGCTAAAGCATATTTTAAAATTACTTGTTAAATGCTACAATATACACATTTTTTAAAAAATTTAATAATATATACATTTATAAATATATACAGCATTGCTGACGAAAATTGCCAAAAAATTTTGTTTATTGTTGTTAAATTTAATAAAATATAAATGAAAATATAAGAAAAAAACTTTAAATTTTTAAGTAAATTTATTTTGGTTCAATATGTCATGAATTAGGAACCACCTCTAGCATTGGCCTACAAGCGGCCAATGAAGTTATCGCATATTTACTTTCAATTATAATGATTCTATGGTGCAAATAAATAGGTTAAATTAGATATGCAAAAATAATGCATTTATATTTATGTCTAAAAAACATATACTCATTTATCGTTTTTGGTATATGAACCGTTTTAATTATAGTAACTTGAGTAAGAGTGCTAACATATTTAAATCGGATATAATCTGACACCACATTTAAACTTCAAAAGGGACTTTTCTAGTCATAAGAGTGTATACAATTGGATTGCAAAATTCCTTACTTAAGTTATATTGTGTGTGTGTAGTGCACATCCACTTCAATTTAACTTAAATACATAAAGACGTTTCGAAGCCTATACAAAAGACTTTGTTTGATGCAGTCTATTATCTGATATTAATCGTAGTTTTTTATTTTTAATCGTCTTGCCAATTCCAGCAGGTACAGTTTTTTCCACGTTGTTTACGGTATAGTATGACGTCTTATATATTGTATACTCGAAGTCAACTCCATCTGAAGTCAAATACTGCTTTTAAAACTCACAGAATTGTGTTAATAATAAGAACTTCTTATTGACTCTGTTTCTAATTAATCATCATCATCAGCAGAATCAATCATTTATTACCTAAAAATAAATTATTTATTAAAGATGCACTTACATTGAAACAATAACGTAATTAAGTTTTGCATACCAACAAATTTATATATTAATTCAAAGCATTTCATCAAACTGATATTTGTAGTATCTTAATATGAATTTCATAGTGATTTAATCCCAATCCTTCCATATCTTATTCGACCGTACATCCATTATACTGTATCCATTATGACTATTTTTGATGAATTTTTTATTAAAGTCTAGATCTGAACTCCAAGTTCTGATATTCTGTATTAGTTAGTAATAGTGCTTCCAAATCTCCTAATGTTAAACTAAACCACAGATGTGGTTTTGAAGTTGTGATGCGGCTTTTTTATTACCAAGCCTTTTGGAACGTGTTTAAAAAACTGAAGTCGGAGTTGCAGCCGTAAAATGTCTATTATGGCTATATCTGGAAAAAAATTTACATGAATTATAGTGATATAATAAAATGAAACTTAGGAAAAAAAATTTTCGAGGACATCTATTGGTGAATGTAAATGGGAGCGGGATGTCTTTCAGAATTTTTTCTTTTTTTTTTATTCAACAATAAATCCTTATTGAATCGCTTTAAGTTAAAGACTAACAAAAAGTTTTAGAATCTTTAAGGCTAATAACATCACAATACAAATTATTTTATATAAACATACCATAATGATATATATAATGATTTGTAAATTATTTCACGGCGTATAAGTTGAATTAATCAGGATGATCTTTAGAAAGGCAGGATGGCGGGTCTATCATTGCTTTCACGGCGGTCTTTCAAAAATGAAAACTATTAAATTTAGAATGATGAAACAATGGATAAAATTAAAGAATATTGTAATATTCCTGAGACCTGCATTAACATAACATATAAAAGAAGTATGTATAAAACTAATCGAAAAAATGTATCATCCGTTTAAGGATATTATGTGAAATTCATACCTTATACGGATATAACAATATAAATTTTTAATTAATTATTATAGTAAAGGATAAGTTATTCAAATTTAGCTACATATATACGATACTATAATGGATTTTAAATAAAGCTTCAAATATTATTCGGGCTGCTTGGAGCTTCGAGCATTTAGATCTGTGTTTCTTCTTCAAGCTGTTCGATATTGTTCGACAAAGATGTCATAATCGGATATTTGGTATCATACTATTTGTATAGAACGAAACAAAATTTAAGTGCAGCAGAGCAGGGCTGCTGTCCAAGCACCTCAAATATCTTTGATTATAGTGTGCGATTCAAATGTTCAAACTTGATTGTAATCACACTGGTCGGACATCGTACCGTTCGAACATTTTGAAGCAATAATATATTAATATAATTAAATTGCAAAACCAATTGAAATCTTCACATATTAAAAGGAAAGACTGTTATACTGAAGTTATAATTATAATCTTATAAGCATAAATAAAATGTGAGTACGTGAATAATAAACTTTTAACAGATCTAAAAACCAAAATAATTCGTGCCACCTTTTCGATATTTCCTCATTCAGAAATGTCTAACTTATGTCCGAGACTAACAGCACTAAAGAGCACGATCTATAAGATATTATAAATCCATGCTGCGTATATTTATGTAAATTGAACTTGACATTTTTATTGACATTGACATTGACATTGTTCAAGATTAAGACATTGCTAATCAGGTTAGTAGTAATATTGAAAACATAAATTTTTATATCTAATGCAAGACCTGCAAGGTCCCATATTAAGTTACTGATATCACCCCATTGAAGATCAATTATTACTATTATTATTTACTACAAGGAAATAAAATTCTATAGAACCAAGTGCATTTTCCTTGCTTCTTGAGTCCCTTACTTGGAAATCCATTTTTCACTTATATGTAAGTTCATCGACCATCTAACATAACACAAAGTGTCATAAGTTCTACACATAAGTTACACACACCTTTTCCACTTTAAACAAAAGTAATATGAATATTTTTAAACCTAGTAAGACTTGAAGATGATATAATCTTATTATAAAAAAAAAATTTATTTTTTTTATTTATTTAGTTTTTTATGATTAGGCTTAAAAAGTAAGAATCCATTGAAATGAAGAAAATAAATCAAGAACGTAGCAAGCAACACAACAGCGGTTTTCTGTCAGTAAATTATGTTGGCACACAACGCAATATAGATCCCAATCAAATAAAAAGTGTTAGAGATCGAGTCGAAGATACTACAATTAACGAAAGACTGCAGATATATACACACTTCGATTTAGTTTCTTATGAAAATGCTGTGAAATGGTTTACCTTCCAAATACCATCAGGTAAAATCTTTTTTTTTCCAATTGAAACTATACAGCCTAAAGTACAAATATGTCGCGTTGTGGCATCAAAGCGATTGCCTAGAAATGTTGCTGAGGATCGTCTTCGACGTCTATACTCTAATTATAATTTAGTAAATGAGTTAAACGCAGTTGGCGTCCATCACGATGATCTTCTACCAACGCAAGAACAATTTTATAATAAAATTGACAGCAAACGCTTTAAACATTTCCTGCCCTTAAGCTTTTTTGACGATTACAATTTCGACGTTCACACGCCGGAGGCTTGGTTAGCACTGGGATACGTAGACGGCAAGCACTATTCATTAATAGCAAGAGCTTTCATACCAATGCATGGTACGGATTCTGTATACGATTGGAAATGTGTTCAAGTAAACGACTTCAATAAAGCAAACGACATGTGGCATATTACATGTTTGGAAACTGAAATAGATTATATGGTCTCCAAATACCAGGTAATGTTCTTTGCTGAGAGTGCCAAAGATTTCGCACAACGTTTAAAACAGGCTATTGCAAATCGCGATGATGCAGAACTGCGAATAAAAATTGACTCAATTATTGATTGCGTCATACTACAGGATCTACAAACAAATAAACCGACATTCATGTTCAAAACCATTAGAAATCTTCTTCGAAATTATAAGAATAATATGACTTTTTATAATGCCATTTGTCGAGAGGTTTACGTTTTGCATGAACACGTGATGGCCTATTATGACTTTGATAATTTTTTAAAAAAGTTCTCACAAGATTTTCCCGGTACAAAACAAGAAGATATTCAACATGTGATGCCTAAACCAAATTTTCCTAAAGTTGATTTAAACATGCTGATGACAGTAGACTTCACTATGATTAGACTCAGAAAGAAATTGTTTAAACAGACATTGTACTACGTAAATGCGAGCGTGCAAGCGATGAAGAGTGTTTGGCGCGAATGCATTTACGTGCAAACCTTATCGTTATTCATTTACAAGCCATCGAAACCATTGACGCTTGCAGAGTTTGAAATCGAACAATATTCTTTATGTGAATCAGTGTCGAGATACTTACTGAAGCCGTGGCCCAAAAAAATCTCTGACGTAGTTACGAATATTTTGCGGGCCAACGGCAAAGGTTGGCTAGATATTTGTTTAAATAGATGGCAAGTATATGAATTCAGTAAGATAATACGTTTCGTATTACAAGTCAAGCTCCGTATGGAATCTTGTTTACAGATGCTACTACAGCAATCCGTAGAAATGTTTATAAATTATTTAACTCAGCCCTGTGCAAAGTTTTTAAAATTGCCAACAGATTATGAGTGGCCACATAATGAATTTATAGTGTCCAAGTTTCAATGGGCTGAGCCTATATTTAGTTTAGAAATTATTATTGACAAGAATAGGAAAGTATATTACTCTACAGCACCGGAATTATTTGAAACCACACTGTGTCAAATATTTCAAGACACTGTAAGGAGTATAGGGCGTATCCGATGCATTGATGCAAAGACTATGTTAAAATTACGTTTCCCACCCAACAATTATTTAATGACAATTGAACTGGCGGTAGAATTGTACATGAAATCACTTGATGACCTTAAGTTATCCTATATAAAAGCTATACTACCATTAAAGTCGTACTGCAAACAATATGAACGCTTCGTTGACATATGCGTATTGAACGTCAATGAATACATGAAAGAATATGAGATAAAACAAAATCCATCTACGACAGTGAAAAATGATATTTTGGAATATAGGCGTCAAAAAGAGGAAATTCAAAGAATTTTACCAACAAATATAACTATAGGACCATTTCTTATAAATGTCAATCCATTGAAACAATACATGATCAAAAAGATTAGAGGACTTGTGAAACGTATATTCGAATACTATGTTCAACGTATGTATGACATCAATTCCAGTCTGCTCTTAAAGTGTTCAACGACATTTAAAAATTTAGATGAGAAACCTAGAAGCATTGAGCATTTGTATAAGATTAGGGACTTTTGTGACAATATACAGAAATACATAACAGAACTAAAATCTGAAATACATATCATGTTTATAGAGTACGATTTATTGGACAATTTCTTTTACAACATAAGCGATAGTCAATTCGATATGAAATGGCAAGTATTTGCTTGGCCTCATAAAATACTGACGCGAGTCAGCACAATACGTGAAGAACAAAAAGACGATTTTGAGGAGTTCCTTCGTGCACATAATCTCGAATGCACAAATTTTGAAGAACATTTAGAGAATCTTAACGATGAAATACAGATATTGTCACTACGATTTGATCCAGACAGGGCAATAGAAACTGGAGTAGAGGTACATGCTTTTATAAACATTTAAATCTCAGATCACAATCTCAGATCATTTAAGTTAAATATTACTTAAGTCTCATATCGAATCAGCTTGTCAAAACGAGAATATCAATTATTTAAATGTTTTTAAAAGCGAAAAGTGACAAAAATATTGACAAATGTGTTTTTCTCATTATGTTTAAAAAGTTTTCAATGCGAACTCATCTTTGCAGTTCAGTTGATTTGATATTAGTAAACGGCCATGTGATTTCTAAGTTGACTTTGAACGATTAGACGTCTGTTGAACTATTTCGAAAACGTATAGTTTTCGCTCAATTAGATCTGGAAAAAATTGATTTTTGTTAAAAACTGCATTACTGCAAGTGATATATATATAAGCTTAGAAGGATTCTTACCACTTATCATAATTAAGGAAGCTAATTTGCTAAATGAAAAACAGATTCCTAAACGATCGAATAATTTATTCTTACCCGTTCTATTAATTTTGTTCTTTCTAAAAACCGTGTTGAATGACTTTTTTTGAATTGAATAAATTAAAATTTATATATGGTATATAAGGACTTAAAACTTACTTATTAAATTTTGAATATAACACTTTTGTATTGTATTATATTATATTATATATTTGATGATTTTCAATAATATTTATTATACGTTATTAGGTTAAGAAACTTACTAACGTAATAGCCGACTATCAAGCTGAGGGTGAACTTCTTCAACGACGTCATAAGCTATTTGGCTTATCAGACTATTCGTTAAAATTTTTGTATAACCTCAAAGAAAGTTTTGCACCATATCGAGACTTATGGACTGCTATCAATGACTTCATTAAGCTCGAAGAAGCTACAATAGGAAATCCGTTACTTCAAATTGATTTGAAAGAGCTTGTAAGTTTATATGACGCAAAACGAAAGATATTGCACAAATCGTACAAAACCTTTGAAGAAAAACCCGAGTTACAAGATGTCGCACATTTTTACTTGGACAAAATGAAAAAATTTAAACTCATTTCTAATTGCATACTGCACTTGCGAAGTGAATATTGGTTATCTTTACATTGGGTGGAATACGCGGAAAGATCTGGTACAGAGACTAAATATTCAGCTTCAATCAATTTCTTGTATCTGATACGCAAAGGCATCTTACAACATTTAGATTTGGTTCGTGAAATAGCTGAAAATGCTGAAAGGGAGGTTGAAAATATAAAACGCGCGTTGCAAGAAGAGGAACGCTTGAAGGAAGAACAGCGGTTAGCAGTGATATTACGCAAAGCGAGACGTAAATGCCGCAACGATATTTGGTAATACAAGAACAAAATTAAAAAAAATCTAAATTCTAAAAATTCTAGTAGCTAAGTCTTTTTGTAATGTAAAAACATCTATACATTTCTAGTGAAGAACTAACACTAGAGGTTCAATCAATATCATGTGTAGATATAAAAAATTAATCTTTACAGATTTTATTTAAGAATATTTACAGTATTTAAAATTTTTTTTTAATACACTAATACCCCGATTTGCGTCGCCCCGATATGCGTTGATTCCAATTGCGTCGGTAGTATTTAGATTTGCTTCGTTTTTTAATACGTGTGCAAAGGCGATTCCCATTTAATTTCTTGTAGATCACATTTTTAACAGGGGACTCACATATATTGACACTTGTGTGGGGAAGTGAAAAGGTAAATTTTTACTTTATAAAGTATAAAAATGAAAATCGAGAACAAATTTTCTTGGAACAAAAGTTAGACATTTTAAAACGTTTTAAACTTGGAGAAAAACCTGCTGATATTTGGAGAATTCTGGGTTTAGGTCCAACTACTGTAAGAAGAGTTTGTAATCGGACTATGGAAAAATTGTCACACTTTTGCAGGCCAAACAAGTTACAAAAAGTAAAGGTCCATTAATTGTAAAAATCCAGTCCCTTCTATCTATTTCGATAGAAAATCAGATTCAAAGAAGAATGCCATTCAGAATAAGGTACTGTCGATATTTAATGAGTTCAAAGGTAATTCTCTATCAATAAGTGGTCAGAAACCATAATATTTTTGGAAATTAAATATGTGGAGAAATGTGATTCGATTTCCGTTACTTAGATTTGTGAAGCAGTTTGTCGGTCACAATTAACGCGCAAATCGACAACCAATTACAAAAGTAATAGTAAAAATACGAAATTGACAAACTAATGTGACACTCTGCTTAACGTGCATTTTCTTCTTAGTCCAAAAGAGCCAATTTTGAAGACCCCATGACAGTCTGTATAAAATCTGTATCAAAAATCTCCTAGGGCTACACTATGAGATTTTTGATATATATTAGAACTTTCAACATTGGACAATACCTTCAAAAATTTCATACATACAAATTCATCCATACAGTTGTACTAAAATTGTACTACAACCTGAACATAATAGTAATTAATAATTATCTGTTCATAAAAATTTCATAAGACTAATATTAATTAAAATATGAAACCAATTCGTCTTTTATAAAGACAAATTTTAAAACAGTTTTTAAATAATTGCACATCTACAACATAAACCTAAACACCTATTTTAAAGGTTTTAAATTTAGTCTGACACAGCTGGGCTAGTGGTTTTTCTTCGATCATAAAGCACCCATAATTTACAATAATTCAAATTTTTTTAAAAAAGAAAATAGTTTCAATTGCAAATTTAAAAGAAACTTAACAGGAATACAAATTTTAAGAACTATTCTCGTTTTTAAAATTTAATTTATGATCTATAAGAATAAATATAGGTTTTTTACAAGCGTACCACCTACGTACAAGCGTACAAATGAAAAAGATACATGTAGAATAGAAGTAAATTGTATAAAATATTTGCTATTAAAAACGAATATTTTGTTGTTGTTTGTTGTGAAATTGAAAAATCAACGCGAGTATTTCATCGTTCATTATTTAAAAAGATTTCGTTATACTACTGTATACTTTATAAATTAGACTGCCGTGTTGTACTGCATTAAATGAGCATAGCAAGATGTACACTTTTTTAAAAATATTCACATAACATTATTTACAGGTTCATCAAACTGTAACATCAATATATTCTTATCTTAATACAATTTAACTTAGCTTTTTAATGCCATCACAAGTACACACCTGATTCATATTTCTGCTCCTTTCAGAAAACCTTCAAATATTTTAAGTAATTTATTATTCCCATGCATTTTATTACCGCAAAGCCATTGATGCAACTCAGTTAAATATACTTAAAAATACCATGCTTGTAATACTTCTCAAAAATAAATTTGATTTATTCGAAAATATTCCATTCGTCTTCATACTCCACAATAATCAATATCTAAATTTAATATATTTATTAATAATACTTGTACATCATTTAAATATCTATTAATACCTTTTACTGCGTCAGATACGTGTGAAAATTAACATATCATGTGTTGTCTCTGGTAGTGATAGAAAAGCACAGAGGAACTGTCATTCAGTCCATTTTTATATAAAATTTTAGGAATCTTCAAATTTTGATTCACTGAAAACAGATTATGTTTAATATACATTGTCAATAAAAACGAGAATTTAAATGTACCTTGTATCGGCAATCGGCAATTCCAAATTTAGCATTTCCTCTTATCTTTTCACTTTTCGACTCACATTCTTGCGAAAACAGATTTTTATCTGATGTCATAGGTTCTCTGATCTCGCCAATACCGTACCTTGCCGCTCCTAAAACATGGTTTTAAGTCTTCATATACTTGAAAATGTATTATCTCTCTCATTGTATATCATTAGTTAAGTTAAAACTGGATGGGATAGAATTAGTTGCAAGAGTTCTTAATATTCATCTCATTGATTAAAAACAAGTTTTATGTTAGACGCCGGCACGCAAATTGGAGTATTCCTGGAACCAACCAATAAATTTAAATTATACTTGAAATTTTTTTGTTAGTCATTATTACAGCTAAATATTATATATACTTACCATCATCGGTCTTAATGAAACCACAAGGCTGCGCCGCATATACAAACGAAATGTTTACTTCACAGGTTAACATTAAAAAAGAAACAAAAAAAATTCAATTTTCTGGCGGAACTACATCGGAAAGACTGCAACCCACCGATAATGTAAAAAAACACTACATTTTTGATTAAATAACTACGAAAATTTTACGATAAAATAACTTTATTAAAATATATACCTCAAAATAATTTCCAAACACAACAATTCAAGCTGTCTCAACAGTGCACACAAACCACATACAGCCTTTGACGTTTAATTGCCGATTGTCAAAATTAACAACAATTCACAATAGTTCAAGCAAAAATATACAACATTCACAATACCTTATTGTAAAAACTGTAATTTTTTCTTTCAGAGTAGTGGAAAAATACTCACAATTTACGAAAGTAAACATGTTAAGCAACAACAATGCTCTTAAAATCTTCAGAATTTAAAAAATACAAACATCATGTTTATACTTGAAATATAGATGGCGCCAGCACACCTTCCTTGAGTTTATTCCGCATTTGGCGCTGTGAATTAGCAGTTTTTTTTTGAAATAACTGGATTTTCGGTGAAAAATGGACAATTCTTAAAAAATAATTGTGAAAAAAACTGTGTGCTGGATCTTTTTTTGCATACGAAAGTATTTTTTATTTTTTGAATATCTCAGCTATACGCATCATACAATTGTGAGGCATATACTAAATGAAAGATTATTGATTATGATTATCTAAATCATAAATCTAAAATTTTATTTTTGGTGCAAAAGTTTGGCTAATTTGGCTAATTTTGACAAATTAATAAACTTAGTAAAATTTCGTATTCCAATTTCAGTTTGGTTTTCCCAGCGTCGTTGCTATCTAAATCTAAATTTAAGGCTCAGTTAGACGGTAAGTAAAGCAAGAAATTAAGAATAAACTAAATTAAGGCTTTGTTAGTCGGTAAGTAAGCAGCTGATTTTGTTTATATTTGAACATGTAAACAAAATATTTTCAAAATGTGTATATAAAACAATTGCGAAATTAAAGGCAATTATTGTTAGTAACATTACATATGTTACATCAAAAGTTCCAACCAGTAGTCCGCAAGTGCAGTAAATATCTATGGTATATTATTTTTGAACGAAAATATTTTTAGTGATATAATTAAAAATTTTTTTAATAAAATATTTTTATATATGACTAATATCTATTATATTGCTTATCTGAACATTTTTGTATTATTGTGTTATATATTTTAAAATTATATTGTTAATATTTTTTATTATTATTATATTAGTATTTATCTTTAATATTTATTATTAATTAAGTACTTTCTACTGATTATTGATCAATATATAAGACGTTATTGATATTATAAAATAATTAATTATAATTATGGTAACTATTTTAAAAATATTATTAATAAAATAAATTCATTGAAGTGTTTTCTGCTGATTATTTCCACTATGTGGAAATACAATCAATATTCAGCAATATCAATAAAATAATTAAATGTAAAAATATAATTTAGAAAAAAATTCAATAACATTTTAACTTAAACAAACAACAGTTCTTATTTTTTTAATCAACTCTCGTTTTAGAACGTGTTCAAGTAAATTGAAGCACTGCACTTATGTAAATATTGAATTATTACACATATTTATTAAACATCTGATACAATTTTTACAATAGTAACATCTAATTTACCCTACTCAAAATTCTGGTAAATACCAACATTCGCTGTCATACGGACATAATTTACTATTTTCCTCAATTTTCCTCAAATTTGCAACGCATCCACTCTCAACAGGGTTTTTCGAGCAACTGAGCACAATTTTTAAATTCGCTTAATTTCAGAACCTAATTGAATTTGATTTTTCTGTTGAATTTTTATTATAGTTATTTTTTTAATCAAACTTTTTAGATGAAAAAACTTTTAATTAATTCATTAGTTGGCAACAAATGAATAATACAATCATATTCATACTTGAAATGTAGATGGCGCTGGAAACACTGCTTTGAGTTTCCTGCTCGCTTTACGCTGTGATTGTGAAATTTTTTTTTAAAAAAAAAATTGAAAATTTTTAAAAAATGATTGTTAAAAAAATGTGCGGACGATTTTTAGTTTTTTGAAAAGGAAATATTTATTGTCTTTAGAGGAAAATTTATATCATTGCGGTATATTATTTTTTACTCACGAAATTATAATGATTACAGTAAAGTAAGCTAAAAAAGTTCTATTTTTATCAACTTTTTGTGATAAAAGCAAAATATGCTATTGTGATGTATTTTTAAATATATTTCAGTTTTAGTTTTTTATTTAGGTAAAATTTTTTGTAAACGGTTTTTCTGATTTTTACTTTAATTACAAGCTTATTTTATTGCCTTTTAGGTGAATATTCGTGCAGATCGGTTCCTCTTTTGGTTGTTTTTTTAATTATTTGTTGTAAAATAAGTCAGTTTTTACAAAAAGTTTGTTGTTTTTATTATTTGAATATCTCAGCTATTACGCCTCATACAATTGTGAGGTACATACCAAATAAAATATACCAAATTTTATATATTATTATATATATTATATTTTTATTTGGTGAAAAAGCTTGATGTCACTAATTAAATAAAAATAAGTGACAAAACCTGGAAAGCATAGAAAGTTTGTGCAGCCTTGACTATTTGTGGATAAACACGATTAATCATCGCTTCTAATTTAACAGGCACGATTTCCAAGCCTGGCACTTGGAATCCAAACAAATTATATACGGATTATAAACTAATTAAATAAAATTCGATTATTTCCAAAGACCACTGATGAAGAGTACTTGGCAATACTCGAAACAGCGTTGTATGGTCAGCCAAATTTCAATAAATTAAAAATAAAAAATTTTTGTCTTTGTCCTTTCTTTGCTATTCGAATCTGTCTAACTCTTAAATAGTTTCTTTCTTCATAAAAAGACACGCCATTATCGGCAAGAAAAAATTAACCTTAAAAAGCTTAAATTTAGCTAATTTTGATAAATTAATAAATTTAATAAAATTTCGTGTTCCATTTCCAATTTGGTCCTCCCAGCGTCGTTGCTATCTTGGCTCTGGCCAATTTTACTGATTTCCCTGCTCTGTCAGTTTATGTTTTGTGACAATGCAACACTGTGTGCGAAAGAAGAAATAGAAAAGGGAAACGTCGACGCGTCCGACTTTTTTGATTTTTAGCTCGTTGTAAATGCATTGTTAATAAAGCAAGAATTCATTTAAAAACATTCCGTTTAGTTGCCGTGCAGTGCAGTAATACAAATAATTACAAGTGCGCATAAACAAATTGAAGCAAGAATTGCATTGTTTAAAGTTTGTTTTACTTTCATTTAATATTTATATTTATGTACGCAACACAGCCACAGTCGTAACCGTAGCCGTAGCAGCAGCTTCAACAGTGTTCAGTTCCAGCAAATTTCATTTTAATTTCCCAGCGAATAATAAATTAAAGTGAATACAATGAAAATGTATAACAAAATATACAAGAAATGAAAAGTGTGCAGAAAATGCAGTGAAATTTATAACTGCACATTGCTATTAGTTAAATGTCAAATGCTAAATGCTAAATCTAATGAGAAAAAAATCAAACATATTTTTGAGTGCAAAATGTGAGTAAAAAAAAAATATATGCTAGAATAATTGCATAAAATGTATAAATAAAACTTTTAGTTAACATTAAAATTTAACTAAATTTTTGTGAGTAAAAATTTTATCTTTAAAGTTTTTGAATATAGTTAAAGTGAAGCCGGGACTTATGTTTTTCTTACTTAGGCAACCGTGCAAACTTTGGGAAGGTAAATGCATTAAGTTGCCGTTTATTAATTGAATGCTGCAAAAATGAAAGCCCCCACCACTTTTTGTTGTGATTTAGCATTTTCCATACATTTTTTTATACACATTCGTGCGCTCATATACACAAAATTTAAATATACATATACACACCCAAGTGTTGCGCACCCACAAATGGCAGTAACTGCTATTGCTACTGCCACTGCCACTGCCTCTGCCTCTGCTAATGCTAATGCTTTGTTTAAACATTGATTTGTTAATAACAAAAAACGCGAGATAATAATAGTAAAAGCAAAAACTGCAACTAAAACAACAATAAAATATAATTATAACAAAATTTTTTCTTCATGGCAGAGATGTACAGTAAATGGTGCGCACAGTGGTGGCAAATGTCTTACAACAAATATCGATAATATCAACAGCAGCAACAGCAACAGCAACAATAATAGCGGCAGCTGCGGAGGCAGCAGCAGCAGCAACATTTTGATACTGCAAGTACAGTATGAAAATCAAACAAGTGCGTGCGTACCATGTATCCAAAGTGTAGAGTACACAACTGCCGTTGTTGGCAATCATTAAAAAATATAAAATATAAAATGTTCATTCTAAACGAGAAATAAAATTAATTATAATTAATTATAAATTATAAATTATGCGTTAAGAAAAGTAAAAAAAGTAAAAACTAATATAAATCAATTTTCAGCTTTGGTTGTGATAATTATAAATTAAATTATAAATAACTTCGACGCAAAATCTAATAATAATCTAATAAATAAATAAAAGCAAAGTACAATTTTTATAGCATCTATGGCAGTATCGTAAATCTATAATTTTCGTGCAGAAAATATAGCAAAAAAAAAATAAAGCATTAAATAACTTGTATTAAAAAAGAGAAAAGAGAAAAAAATGATTAGCTTAACGTTGGTATGTGTTCGCTTCAGCTTATTAAGGTCAAACAGCAACCCACGGCCAGTCAACCTACCTGGTCGCGTAGATGTTGCGTTCGAATTTGTATTAAATATAGAAACTGTGGTCTATGCATGCCGCGATGAAATAAGCATCCAATACATCCTGTCGAAAGTGGCAAGCAAGTGGTAAACGCAACTAACGGAAACACGAGTTGCGGAATAATTGAACGCCCTATCTAATTAATTCCACTTTGTTGCTATTGTTGTTGTTGTTGTAGACTGTCAGGATCTGAAAAACAGATAAAATGTAAGGATTACAAGACGAATACATGGATGGGTGGAGTAAAGCGAGATGTAGGGAAGGGGATGTAATGTTCTCTTGTGTCAGTGAAAAAACTATAATCGAACAGGTACTCTTGAAGCAATTTTTGTAGCTCTCCTTCTTTGGCATTGATGAGATGAAAAATCCGTAGAACTTCTTATGCTGCTCATAGTACGTTCATAGCAGTATTTAGTAGCATAGTAGCTATCAATGACGGACTAGAGATAATCTACACTAAGGCCAACTGCATTTTTTTATGTTACATTAATACTTTGCTGAAGCTTGAACTTCACTGCAGCGGGAAGGATGTGTTTTCTTATTAATAATCAATCCCCAATACTTTGCTCTTCACTGCAGCGGGAAGCATTTGCTTTCTTATTAATAATCAATCTGTACTACTAGCCTCGAATGCACCCATATACAAATATATAGGATTGTTTGGATTTTTAGTTTTAGTTGAATCTTTTGTCTGAACTGATGTTAACATAATCCGCTCTAGTTTACAGTTATCGTAATTGAACAGTCAATTCACCCAATATTATAGCGTCCATACACTATAATATTCCCTTATAATCATCTCTTATTTTGGTGTTTTGGTGTTTTTTTGTCTCAGTGATTATACATTGGTTTTACTTGTAGGCTCTAAAAATTCGTATTATGTATTTTCTAGGCATTACGTATTGGAGCACATATATTTCTTAATTTTATTTTCGTATCAAATAAATCTGAGCGTTGTTTTAAAGTGGTCAAGAGCTATTGTGCAATATATATATAAGACTATGCGTAATAGACCACTATTAATTGAAAACATAGTACAACAAACAATTGTTTACAAAATGTTTTTACTATTTTGTAACCATAATTACAAGCTTGAGGGCTTATATACCTCGGCAAATGAGAAAATAAATATGTGAACATTAAATAATAAGTGAGATATTTTAAAAGATTTTTATGAATTAAACATTTTAATCCATACAATTTCCTCCATTTATCATTTCAACGTTTTACACAAAATGACGATTATCTTACAGAATGTATGAAAATTCAAGTGTACCTAAGCTGGCTTTTAGTTAACGTTAAATTATATCGCTGAACAAGGATTAAGACAGATTAACTAGATTGACGAGAGCCTAGTAGAATTTAGTAAAATATTTGCCGTGAAGTGTTGTACAAAGTATCTTATTTTCTTATTTAGTTGGCCATTACATACGTGAGTTGTTCTTAGCGATGTCCAGTAGCGTTACCCAGGCCTTGCGAACATTGGTGTTCTGTCATCAGTTGGTAGTACTTAGTCATTTTATATCGTTGGTTACCTGGTACTTTTACCAAAGATGCGACTGATCGCTACCACGTTTTCCACCAGCGGGTATAGAATCATTCACCTTTCTAGCAGTACCAATGGCACGGCAGGACCAAGCCAATGAAGCGGGTTAATGTATAAATAAATTTACTGATAGCAAATTATGATAACGGAAACGTTAATGTCATTCTGTCCTTTCAAGTGCACATCCGTAGACAATTTTATACTCTGTAGCATTAGAGGAAAACGATATCATTATACCAGGTATTCACCAAGTATTATACCAGTGTTATTCTATGTCTCTTAATTCGCATTGTATACAAATTTTCTTTGTGAATAATACCCTGTTGTTAATCGTAAACCGATAATTTGATCCACAATTGGATATTTATTAAAAAACTGAAAGAAAATGTTTTCTGAACAGAATTATATTGCAATAACAGAGTTCTTAGGTTTAATTAATTGAATTTTTGGCTAATCATACAGTTGTTTCGAGTATCGCCAAATACTCATCACCAGTCGTCTTTACGGAAATATTTCTAATGTTTGACTATTTCTAAATAACTTTTTTTCTAAATTGCAAGCACCTATTGTGGGACTTATACTCTGTCAAATTTGAAGTTCAGAGCAGAACTAGTGTTAATTAGCCAAGTGAGCCAAACTCGTACTTCTCTTGTTTTGTTCTAATTTGGAGATCTTGCGAATTTTGTTCTAAATTAATGTTCGAAAAACATTTCTGTTAAAAAAATAGGCACTTTAGTTATAATTGACTTTAAAAATCAAATTTAATATAAGAATAATGTTTTTTTATTGTAAAAAACTTATTAGAAAAATCAAGCAACAATAAATTATTATTTAAATATGTAAATTATACAACTCCTTTGGATACAGTTCCTGCTTTATGTATTGGGGGGTATACTACTTAGAATATTTTCGCAAAAGCTGAGGACATCACGTCTTGAATTTCCTTCAAAAAATGATGTGTAAAAAAATAAATCTAATTTAATGTTAAATTTTTTTTTGCCGAAACTGACGCGTCTTTATGTTATGACGAAAAGAAACTATATAAAAGTTAAACGGATTCGAATAGCAAAGAAAGGACAAACACAAAAATTTATTTAATTTTTATTGAAATTTGACTGACCATGCAACGCTGTTTCGAGTATTGCCAAGTACTCATCATCAGTGGTCTTAGGAAATAATCGAATTTCTTTATTAATTTAAAGTCCGTATATAATTTGTTTGGACTGTAAGTACCAGGCTTAGAACTCGTTCCTGTCAAATTAGAAACGATGAATAATCGTGTTTATCCACAAATAGCCAATGCTGCACAAACTTTCAATGCTCAAGTTACAGGTTTTTTGTGATACTAAATCTAAAAGTATATATTTTGTGTTTATTTGATAAATTTTAGTTATAAATAATTAAAGTTTAATGTAATTCTAATTATAAGAGTACACAAATTTTGAATTATTGGAGAACTAGTTTCAAACTTAAAGCTTTTTTCTCTTATCAATTAATATGTATTATAATGACTTGCATCTCAAAACAGAGAACGGTTTTAGAGCGATTGGAAGTTATAAGAATAAGAATAAGAGAATAATATTTTTGCTCGGAGCTCCTCTTATTTTCTGTTGCCTTAGGTGATCGTGAAACCGTATTAACGCTTATCGACACTATTGCAGATATTAAAAAAAAATGAAGCCATTGCTTAAAAAGTAGTAAAAACCTTTACAAAATAATGATTTGTATGTAAAGTTATTAACCGCACTGGCACAATATTCTACATATTCATATATGGTA
Organism: Teleopsis dalmanni; assembly: GCF_002237135.1. Taxonomy (NCBI): domain Eukaryota; kingdom Metazoa; phylum Arthropoda; class Insecta; order Diptera; family Diopsidae; genus Teleopsis; species Teleopsis dalmanni. The sequence continues at coordinate 85,678,093 of NC_051848.1, forward strand.
CATATTCTGCTTGCGTATGCCGATGATATTGATATCATTGGCCTGAACACCTGCGCCGTCAGCGCGGCATTTTCCAACTTAGAAAAACAAACAAAGCAAATGGGTCTTGTGGTAAATGAGGACAAAACAAAGTACTTTCTGTCAACAAACAAATCTCCTGAGCATCTTGGGACCTACGTCACTGTTGACAATTATAAGTTCGAAGTTGTGAAAGACTTTGTTTACTTAGGAATCAGCTTAAACAGCACAATTGACGTCAGCCTAGAGATTCAACGAAGAATCATTTTTACCAACAAAATTCAGTAGCTTTGCTAGCTTGGTCATGTCGTGCGAATGGAAGAAAGTATTCCGGCTAGAAAGGTGTGTGATTCGGTACCCGCAGGTGGAAAACGCGGTAGTGGACGTCCGCATCTTCGATGGAAGGACCAGGTAACCAGATGACCGAGCGCCCCCGGTACTACCAGCTAACGACAGCGAGCAACTAATCAAACAATGGTGAAGGACGATACACGTCTCTGTTGACCAACTAAATAAAAATAAACTAAAAAATTAAAAGCTATTTTGAGTGCTTTTCAAAAAGTATTTCAAGTAATATTTTATGAGTTTCGTCAGTTTAGTTTATTTCAGTTTATATGTGCAATATCATAGCTGTCTTGTAAATTGTATCCAGTTTATATAAAACACTGAGTTTAGAGCTTTAATTTTAATATCAAGTAATCGATGTTATACATTATATAGAGTTATCAATTTCGTGGGTCATATGTATAGTTAGTTCATAGTCCAAGATCATACGATTTGTAAGCATTGGACTTTGAAATGATGTATATGTATGTTGATCCTTTTTTCGAGTCAGCGCAACTGGGCACTTTTACTCTTTGATAGCTGGGGGTACTACAGGGTCTCACCCATCTCATTGACTAATTTATGTATTGCCTATAAGCTTCATAATTATTCAGTGATTGATCTAAGATCTGCGTACCTCCCCGTGCGGAGAGTGATTACTCTAAGACTAGATAGTGCTAAGTAGGATAGCCTGTCAGTTTTCGCATATAACTTCAGGGCCCTGTCCCTTATGCATTTTTTGATCGGGTCTATTCTAAGGTTTCTTAGCATGTTGTTTGTGCGGATGTACCAAGGCACTTTGAAGAGCCTTCGGAGAGCCTGACTTTGAGCGACTTGTAGCTTTTGTATAGTAAAGTCGACAGCTTTGCTATATGCGACACACCCATAAAGTAAAGTTTTCTGTTCTTCACGCTAGGGTTGTTGTGTTTGAAAAGTGGTTGTAAGCATTGCAGTGTTTTAGCGCAACTGCTTCTTTTGACTTGTATATGCTAATGCCAAGTGAATCGCTTATCAAACGTGATAGCTAAGTATTTAATGCTATCTTCCCAATTAATCACGATGTCACCAACTCTTACTCTCGGTGGATGTTGCCTTTGTTTACGTGTAATAAACAGGGCTTTAGTTTTCTTATTGTTAATTTTTATTTTCCATTTATGGATGGAAATCCTGGAACCCTAGGATGTCAGACGTGTAGATGTTGTACAACAAGGGGGAGAGCGAGGATACTTGAGGAACACCCGCTTTTATTCTTCGTATTGATGAGGTGGTACTGTTGATTCTTACACGGAACATTCTCTCGCGAAGGAAGCTGCCAAGAATTTTGATCAACTCGACTGGGATACCAAAACGAATGATGTGTTTCCCATCTAATATCACATATATGTTTTATTAACAATAACATTCAGAATGTCAACATAAATAATCCTGTATGTTTTCACTATATCCCTTAACAAATGCTTTTGTAGAGACCATTGTGTGAATGAATCTATTCTTTGTTACTGTTCATTTGAACTCTATTAAAAGTTTTAGCTTTTCAGTTGTTGAAGGGATTATTTCGGTAGTTAATCTTTACTGCAGCTATCAGAGTAGTACTGCATTATTCGTTGGCATTTCTCTATCTTACTTTTCACTATGCAGAACATTGGTCTACGGTTTTCAATTTCGTAACGTTAGAAAAACATCAAATGAGTAATTCGTATTGTTTAAATTTTGTATCTGTTTATAAAAGTTTTAATTTTACAAAATAGACTTAGTACCTAGCGAGCTAGATTCATCTAAGCCAGGATTCATTCTATTGAATGTAAAATTATTTTACACAAAACTGAGTTCCCAAAATTTTGAAAAACGACAAGTTAATTATTTCTAACCCATATGGTTATATTTTTAAAATGCTTTATATATGGAACCGCAACTAATTGTTAAGTCGAGGGGAGTAAGAGACTAGAACTATAAAGATCAGTTGCGCATACTTAATGTACACAGTAAAATGGGCGATCCTTCTGAACAAAACTACGATGTTGGAATATTTTTATGTACTAAAGTTCTTGAGATATCATTTTTGAAAATATCAGAAATATTTTAAATACCACAAATGTTTTCAACAACACGATTTGGGCAATAATGTTTGAAGAATTTAATACATATATAAGCCCTATTTATTCGTATACCTACCTATATTGCTTTTAAAATTAGTTAACTGATTACATTCAAATTTATTAGTAACATTTTTAATGTTAAATTTTATTAAATTTAAAATAAAACATTTGGGTTAACTCGTGCTTTCTGATTGTATGTACATGAGGCATATCAGCACTAAAATTATCTTCTTTTTGCTTTCTGTTTAAAATTGTATTTACAATATTGAGATCATATCATTCCATAAGTCTGCAGTGTGACACACATATGGCAACACTGTTGACAAAACCGTATGATTTGTGGATAGAAACATCCTTTAAACGATACATGTCAAAATTTTATGATATTTTAATAATTAGTTTACAGTAGGTTACAGTGGTTTTGTTGACCGCAGTTTTCTAAATACCAATGATGCTGAACGCTCTGATGACATAAAGCTAAAGTTGATCTGAACAAATTAACGAAGTTCACAAAAGAGTGATGAAAGATCTTAAAGTCAAGTTGTGTAAGATAGTTGACACCTTAAAGATATCAGAAAGTGATGTGCTTACATATTTCCACGATAATTTGCGACTATTAACTACTTGAATATATCAAATTTTCAATTCTAATTTTATTCAATTCTATGATCTTAAGATCGCTATGCGACTTAATCTCATCTATTGCTGAGAAATATTGTCCTATGTCTGCTTGAGTCGGAGTTTAACGATAGGAGACATACCTGCTTCGCCATGAACTGTAGGGCTATGATTCCATGTATTTAGTGCCCAAAACATATGTAAAAACTTATACGCATAATCCATACTATGAATTTCTATTTCTTTAGCCAACTCTAATGAGAATTCTTATAATAACAAGCATAATCTGCTTGTTTTTTTTCATATTTTCATTATCAATGAAATTGTTAGAAACCTAAGACTGTGAGTCGTTTTTATTATATTCTCGAGTTTTCTGAAAGCGTACATATCAATTATAAATTCATGATTGTAACTTAGTAACCAGTAGTACTTGATTATATTTTTATTATAAAATGTTACACAAACTCAGTCAAATGCTTAGGGACGGAGCCCTGAAGCTATATGCGAAAACCGACAGGCTGCCCTACTTAGCACTATCTAATCTCAGAATAATCACTAACCGGACGGGGCGATACGCAGATCTTAGATCAGTCATTTAATAATCACGAAGCTTATGGGGAATACACAAATTAGTCAGTGAGATGGGTGGGACTCTGCAGAAACTCTCTAGTTATCAAAAAGTAAAAGTGCCCAGATGCACTAACTCGAAAAAGGCTCAACATTAGATTAGACAAACTCAGTAATCTTAATAGCTTAACATAATGTTGTATGTTTAGGTCGGTAATCACAAACATGGCATCGCATCTGCTTAAGACGTAAATTGGTGTAAGAACAATCAATGAAAAAAAAATCGAGATAATAAACAAGATATGGGTCACGTTATATCAAAATTCTCCTTGATCACTCTTTGCATACTTTGAAGAATTTATTGTTTTGATTTATGATTTTTCAGTTTTGAAAAATAGATTAGATAAATATAAAGACTTGTGAAAATGAAATATGACTTCGGATCAATGATCTGATTTATAAATATTTATATTTATAAATTTTTATATATAAATGCAATTTATAAAAATACATTATGGTAAATTGTTTGGAAAATTTAATCATTGAAATATATCATAAGTTATTAGATTAGAATTGTTGAAGAAGTTTACTTTGAACTTTACAAGCTTCAAAATATCAAATATAGGCAAAAGTTTTAATATAAAATTTATGATTTCTAGTAAATAGTTCCAATAAGCTGTCGTATCCACTCGTCTTCAACATTCATGTGTCGCTAAACGTTTCCATACAAACTTGATCCAACCACGAGGCTTCAACAAAACGACAATCGGACGACGCGAGTTATCCCAACCCCAACTGCATTCCATAAAAATTATTTATTTATATGAAAAGGAGAAAGGCTTTTTCTATTAAATTTTATATAACAGAGTTAACTACATTCTTCCTCTTTAACATCGATCCCCGCCAGTTTCTACAATATAATCGGTGGAAAAAATCATATGCCTATAAAGATGCCCTCTGATGCACTCTCTGTATACTTTGCGCTATGAGTCCGATTACACCTTTTAACGTTACACTTCTATTTAATATAAAATATTTATTATTATTATTTTTTTTTTTCAAATATAAAATATAAGCACACATTTGCACTTTTAATCATTCCTAGGCATTGAAAATAATCATCGTTATTATCTGCCTTTGAATTGAATGGAATTTTGGCTTTTGAAATGCAAAACTGATGAGATACAGCAAATATAATTGATCAATTTTTTCTTGTTGTATAAATTTTTAATATAACAAAAATATGTAAACAAAATGTATGCAGATATATATATATATATATATATATATATATATATATAGATTAGCTTGTGTTTTGTGAAAAAAAATTGAAATATTAGTAGCAACCGTCGTCATAGGATATTTTACGGCTTATGTTAGTGTTCACATATTGGTGAGAGTATTGACTTCATATATGTCATATGAAGAGAAGTATTAAACGCGAAGCATACGAGCGATTATGTTTATTTATATTTCAATTTAAAGAATGAAAACTTTATAATAATAAAAAAAGTATAAAAAACTAAGTCAATAGAACTTTGGGTCGTTTATCTCCACTTTTCCGTCTGTCTTCAATTCGAAGACTGATACGACTACATATATACATGAACGGGAAAAAATGCATGAGTTCTTTTTCAGTGCCAGCACTGCTATTAAATTTTCATAAACAACTGAGGTGATAAGCCATGAGTTTTAAACGAAACGACAATATAACAGACTGACGCCAATACAGATGAACCGACCGACGTACAGGACTATTTGTTGCCAAGACTATGCAATTATTTTTTTATCAGTTTACAAATTCATATAAAGACATTGACTGTTGTGGAAAGAAAATTTGATAATATAAATAAAATAGAATTATACTCATATGTCAGAGAGTTCATACAAGTATTTTCACAATGGGCATACAAAATTACACAGTCCATAATGGTGACCTGTCAATAAAACATTGGTAAAAAATCTGCAATAAATAACATAAAGTATTGAATAGTATTGAATATTAAAGTATATATATTATTATATTGAAGTAAAGTATATAAAGTATATAAGTCACAATTTATATCTCTCTTAATTAGAAATTCAAAAAACATATAGATGATCTTTCACCTCCATTAGTTTAACTAAGCAATAATCAAATTTTTGAAATATTCATAATTTCAATATTCTGAGCAATTTGCTGCACTGCATTATATATCGATATAATTTGATTCTCCGGATATCATATATCATATTTTTAGATTGTTATTACCTCGTGCTTTACTGCTTTATTGCTTTGTGAATTGTGAATTGTTTATATTGACGGTACTAATTATCAAGGCTTCGTATATATGCTTAGGAGATTCTAACACCTCGTTGTAGTCGTTCTAGCTAGATATAAGTTTTCATTGGCCTTTGAAGAGTCTGCTTCATGCACTCTCTTTGCTATAATGTTGCGGAAATAGTTACTAACTTTGGAGAGTCTGCCTCAAGCGCTCTCTTTGCTATAATGTTGCGGAAATAGTTACTAACATTTAGTCATAGCACTTGATAAAGTTCCACGGAGCGTAGAACTGACATTGTTGCAATCTTGCTTTGTATTAGTATATTGTCCCTTCTACACAGGTATCCATTAAAAGAATTTTATCAATATAACATATCTTGAAGGGAATATATGTAGTTCCCTAATTATTCTATATTATATATCAAATTTTTTATACATATAAAGGAAATCATTGTATTCATATTCCGCACTCACCGTTCAATACAGTGTGCAATAATATTCTGTTAACATTTGATAAAATTCTTAGATTTGTTGTTGTTGGAAACCATATTTATTGCTAATAAAATACGAAATCTGAGCACATTGAAAACGAATCAAATACATTGACTTATAAATTTCTTCTTTTTATGAGAAATTAGCCTTAATACGAAAATATGTTTTAATTTGAGTGGAACGGTTTGAGGAGTTCACAGGCATTCAAGTGAGTGCTTAAGCTTTTGTTTGGTGTTTTTTTAAGTGTCACAAATCACAAATTTAATTGAATCATTGCTCTGTGGCATTGGATTCGAATTCGTCTGGTATGTAGAAGTGCACATTATGCCTATTTTCCTTTGTGAATTTTAAGAAAATCGTACAATTGCAAAATTCTTTTTGTTGTGTAAATAATTCGTCTCATTGCTGCGACTCAGCTGCATACGTCTGTGAAGTGGCATGTACTTCAGTGCCGCGGTATATAAATATTATAACAATCCAATAGTCTATTTCGTGTTAATCCATCGTCGTGATTTAAGCTTCTTTACAACGCCTGACCTTTGGGAAAAGTGTTTTATATTTATTACTTAAACGTTGGATAGCACATGATGATATGTTGCTCATCTTCGTGAGATGCGCATAAAATAGAATAATCAAGATCTGATCGAATTATGAACATAATTGACCATAAGCACTGCAAATGTTTAATAATGTACTTTTAAAAAATCGTTAATTATTTTTATGTAATATAAATAGTTAATTGCAGCATATAATTGTATATATATAGTCGTAGGTTAATAATCATTACCACGAGTCTTGTTTGTACTGTGATTACTAATTTGATTATTTGTAATACAAGTCCAAAGTCATGGTGCTTCTATCTCAAGTATCGGAATAATGTGCTCAAGTATGAGTTTCTCTCTTGGTGACAACAATAAGGACCAATTAAACAATGAGCAATGCGATTCTCCGGCCAGGATACTGAAAGTGTTTCTCATTGCAGTAATAAAGGCAAATGTTCTTTGCCAGTGAAAGCAATAATTTTGCTACTTGTACGATATTCTATATACGGAATTTCTCACTAAATACTAAAGTTTAAATTCTGTCTAGAGCATCTAGTCTTTATTGATCACACGCACAATTATTATTATATCGGTAAATAGAAACTAATATTGAAGCCATTTGAAGGTTAACAAATAAAAAGTTAAAAGGATATATGATTATAAGAAATTAAAAATATAAAGAAGAGGTTCTCACTGATGTTGTCAAGAATGCTGAAGACAATTAGATGATTATTATAAATCAAATAACCAGCGGTTAGTTTAATTTAAATAAATATCTTAACTTTAATAATTTAAAATAAGACGTGTAAATTAACGAAAGAAATTAAAACAAGAAAGAACAGCTTGGTATGATCAAAATTTGTTCCCATTTAAAATGAACCAAACTTTGCTGATACCTATATGAGGTATAGCCGACTGTGATAAATGATTTTATGCCAATTACTTAATAGTTTTTTTCCATACTTATAAATATGAAGCTGGTGGTCATTAAAGTCATAGTTTTGATATAGATTATGAACTTGTGTTGCTTCCTTTTTCGATCTTTAACTTAACAATTTATAGAGTATTAAATGACACATAAGACCATAAGACCATAAATTGTCACTGTTGTAAACCATTTGGAAGTTTAAGTTATCTTTAATTAGCTGACCCGTGCTTGTTAAACTTATTTAGACTGTATTGTGACGTAAGTCATGGAACGCACCCAATATCAATTATCTATTATATCGGTATGTGCTTCATAGACTACGCAAAAACATTTTTTTTAGCACATTTGCAAGAGATTAATGTCTGAAGTACTTGGGATGTTGGATTAGCGAAAGCAGGCAAAGTAACAAAGAAATTTGATTCCAAATAGAATCCACAATAACAGCTTTTTATTTATAAAATAAAAATTTTGAAATGAACATCAAGCTTTGTTTGCGCTATCTCAGATGTTATATCTGATCTATAGTATACAGATCTGAGGTTAATTATTGCTTAGTCTGATGATGTGATAAACAATAATCTAGTCAAGGTGTAGAGAGGGGTTTTGAAGAAACGTCGAGTTAAAAAAGAGTATAAGTGCTTAAGTACACTAGCTCAAAGCAGCTACAACATAATATTTATATTGTATAAACAAAATCAATTAAATTAAAATATATTTTTTAGTGAATTATTGTATATGTGATTCCATACATTCGGCTGAAAGAGTTCACAAGTAAAGTAAAAGAAACATACTTTGTTCAATTTTCTTGCAAACAACAAAACTAAAATCGCGTGTACGATCGACCGCTGGTAATTGTTTGTGAAGAGTACCATAGAATATATATTCACCCATTTCTATAACTATCAATATATATAATTTCGATTACTTTGCTTTTATCCCTTTTGATTACATCCCTTTTCTGACGGCCGTATCCACTTTATGCCCACGCATGATGTTATAAATTTTCAATCATTTAATTTAATTTTATTATTGTACATTGTACCTACAATATATTTTATTTTCTTACATACAACCACCCCCTCATTCTCTTCGTAGAAAAATCCTTAACTCCAGCCAGCCTTTCAAACAGACGGTATAAACTTAGTTATAACCAAAATAATCTAAAATATAAAACTTATTAAGTATAAGTTTATATAAAAAAGTTCATATGAAAAAAAAGCTAAAATCCTTAATTATTATTATGGAAACTAAAGGCAGTAGACATCGTAGACATCCGTCGTAAACTTGCAAAATCTTCCCATGTCGATACATATATTATACCCGTACATTATTTTTATTTACTCATACATTTGAAAGTCTTTTATAGTTAATGATATGCTAACCTTTACTTAAGTTTGATCGATAAAATTTTAATTATTTCTGATTTTAGGATTAACTGCGGATATTAATTGGCAGCTGAAATAACAGTAGCGCGTCAAACGACAAAACTAAAGCGCGTCGCTACAGTACCAATGCATAAATGTGAATAAAAACGAAACATATCAAAATTTAATGTATTCGAAATACAATAAAACTAATCAAAACATAGAAGCTTCCATTTACGAGTACGTTATCTAATGGATCCATATCATCAGATAAGGCATCACGTGAGTTTTGTTTATTTATATAAGTTAATATATTTAGAAACTATATTGTTTATTTTGCATTGTTTTTGTTTATTTTCAGTATCCGCCGGCCAGACCCGAATTGCACCAGAAATGCAATCGTGGCTCACATTCAAGTGATACGAGCTCAGCTTATAGTGGCAGTGATACCATGGCTTCAGTTTACGGTTCGTCGTTGGAGGCTGAGGAGATTGATCTCTCCGGTCTTGTTGAATCAGTTGTCGATTCAGATGAAGAAGATTTGGCAGAGAGCATGGATGTAAGAAAATGTTGCAATTAACAAAAATATTGAAATTTAATATGAATTCATTTTTTACAGAGTTTAAATGTACGTGATGCAGTAAGAGATTGTCTTGAAAAGGATCCGTCCGAACGCACTGAAGAAGATGTTGAAATTTTACTTGAATTCACGCAAGGTTTAAAAGCCTTCACAAATATAACTCTGGCAGTGCGTCGTGCTTTGTGCTCTGTGATGGTATTTGCAGTTGTTGATAAAGCTGGTACGATTGTTATGTCTGATGGGGAAGAGTTAGATTCGTGGTCAGTACTTATTAATGGTGCAGTAGAAATAGAGCACACAAATAGTAACAGAGAAGAATTACAAATGGGCGATTCTTTTGGTATTCTACCAACAATGGATAAGTTATATCATCGCGGCGTTATGCGCACAAAATGTGATGATTGCCAATTTGTATGTATTACACAAACTGATTACTATCGCATACAGCACCAAGGTGAGGAAAATACGCGTCGGCACGAGGATGAAGAAGGTCGTATTGTTATGGTAACGGAATTGCGGCAAATCGGTAGTAATGAGCATGCAGGCAGTAGTAGTACTGGCACAAGTTCCACTAAACGAGGACATGTTGTAATACGAGGAACACCTGAGCGTTTGCTTTTGCAGTTGGTAGAAGAAAATTCCATGACTGATCCCACTTACGTAGAGGATTTCTTACTAACACATAGAATTTTTATCAAAAACCCACAAGAAGTTACCCAGAAATTATTAGCTTGGTTTGAGAATGACGGTGAACCGCCAAAAGGTAGCACTGCTACTGCTCAAGAAATAAGAGATCGTGTTACACGCGTAGTTTTGCTATGGGTTAACAATCATTTTACTGACTTCGAAGCTGATTATGAGATGATGGAGTTTTTGGAAATTTTCGAAGCTGGTTTGGAACGGAAGAAGTTACTTAGCCAATTGCGTTTATTACATATTGCATGCGCTGCTAAAGCACGTATGCGTTCATGTACATTAACTCGTTCATCACGTGATGAATCCTTGAATTTTAAAATAATTGGCGGCTATGAAATGCGTGGTGCGACTGCTTCTAGCGGCGGTTGTGGCATATACATATCACATGTTGAACAAACTTCCAAGGCGCAAGATGTCGGCCTGAAACGCGGAGATCAAATACACGAGGTAAACGGACAATCATTTGAGCATGTAACTAGCAAACGTGCAATGGAAATACTGATGAGTAGCACACATCTCAGTATAGCAGTCAAAAGCAATCTGTTAGGCTTCAAAGAAATGATGCAAGCTGTGGAAATGGGAGGTGCATTAGGCTGTAATTCCAATAGTGGCGGCTCTGTGGGTTCGAACATAGCCAGATCTTTGCGTAGCCCAAGGCGTATTTGTGCTAATGACATAGCAAAACTACACGGCCGTTCAGAATCTACAACAGATGACTTATCAACAAATCGTGCACATATTGTGCGCCTTAGTTCGGTTGATATGCTATTGCATGCAACCGCAATTGATCAAACAGATTGCTGCGTTGCTACACCCACTACACCATCAGTAATTGTGCAAACAGGTGGGAATTTAGCTACAAACTTTATGAACAATATACTACAAAGTGTAAATTCGTCAGCTAAAAAAGAAGCTAATATGCAGTCAAACTGTGATCCGAACTCCAAAGGTGGTGGCTTTATGACACTAGCACCAAAAAGACGCCTGCAAAAAGCGCTTGCCAAAATGAATCTATTGCACAAAAATGTGAGTGGCTTGCAACAATCGAGTCTAAACGATTCAAGTGATGCGCTCTTGAATAGTGGAGGCAACGGGAATGACTGTATACCACAAAAATCAAAAGTTACTTCCACTTCTTCATCTAGCTCTGGTTCGAATGGTGGACGACTTTATCAGTCACAATCAAATCCAGATTTGACTTCGTCACTTTGTTATGAGGACACAACATCTGTAGCTGGTAATTATTTGTCAGCATCTGTGCATCGTCCCTCAGCCGCTTCAACAGCAACTTCAGCAATGCTACCCGATTATCCTGAACACGTGCTCAAAGTTTTCAAAGCAGATCAGACCTGTAAATATTTACTTATCAATAAAGAAACAACTGCGCACGAAGTAGTGATGTTAGCATTACAAGAATTTGGCATTCACGATCCAAGTTCGAATTTTTCATTATGTGAAGTGAGCGTAGGCGAAGGTGGTATGGTGAAACAGCGTCGCTTACCTGATCAACTACAAAATTTAGCTGAACGAATAGGATTCGCTGCGCGCTACTATTTAAAAACTAACGGTATAACTGAAACTCTTGTACCAGATGATCTAGCGTTAGAGCTTGTACGGGAATCTAGTGTACACTTTCTTCAGCTCAATGCTTACGAACTGGCTATACAACTGACATTGCAAGATTTTGCTATATTCCGGCAAATCGAGTCAACAGAATATGTTGATGATTTGTTTGAATTGCAAACAAAGTATGGCGTTCCAATGTTAAGTAAGTTTGCCGAACTGGTAAATCGTGAAATGTTCTGGGTGGTGACTGAAATATGTGGCGAGCATAATATTGTACGTCGTATGAAAATTGTTAAACAATTTATAAAAATTGCTCGTCATTGCAAAGAGTGTCGTAATTTTAACTCTATGTTTGCTATAATATCTGGCTTGGGTCATGCGGCGGTGTCACGATTAAGACAAACGTGGGAAAAATTACCAACGAAATATCAACGTCTTTTTTCTGATTTACAAGATCTAATGGACCCCTCACGTAACATGTCTAAATATCGACAGTTGGTTTCATCGGAGCTCATAGCGCAACATCCCATTATACCTTTCTATCCGATAGTTAAAAAAGATCTCACATTTATACATCTCGGCAATGATACACGCGTTGATAGTTTAATTAATTTTGAAAAATTACGAATGATTGCCAAAGAAGTACGTTTGCTAACGCATATGTGTTCTTCCCCCTACGACCTTTTAGCAATTCTTGAATTAAAAGGTCAATCACCTTCCAATGCCATGTTTTCCTTAAATCAGATGTCCGCATCACAAGGCAATGCGGGTACAAATACAATAATCGCTGCTAATGCTGGCCAAGCGACAATAAAACGTAGAAAAAAATCTGCTGCCGCCCCGAATCCCAAAAAAATGTTCGAAGAAGCTCAAATGGTACGACGCGTTAAAGCTTACCTAAATAATCTCAAAATCATCAACGATGAGGATATCTTACATAAATTTTCACTCGAATGTGAGCCAGCGAATAACACACAATTCTCGAGCTCTCAAAATCACGGCAATTCCTCATCACGCAGTGGTGATCAATTAAGCATATATTCACATACATCCTCCTCATCAGCACCAAATTCATCGCTTTCATTAAGAAAACGTCATCCCTCATCACCTACGCTTTCAACCACCAGTTCTACTAGCTCAACAAGTGATCACAATCGACGCAATGTCAACAGCAATTGTCCTAAATTTGGTACCGCCTCACCGCAAGCTGTGAACAAAATACTATCATTATCGGAGTCAACTAAAATTCGACCGCATCAACCATTCACAAGACATTCAGGCATGCCTGGCCTACCGTTGCTTAGCAATTCACATCATACACACACACATGCATTCCCCACGTCAGCAGGCGTAACATTGTCTTCAACAGCGACTACTCCTAGTCCGTGTACGCACCGACGCTTAGCTTCCGGTAGCAATTCAATTCCAAGTAAGTTTAAAAATTATTTCCAATAATATGATGCTAAAGATATCTTTGTTCTCGCACTGCATAGGTGGTGTGATGCCAGTGCGTTCGATACATGAACGTTCGCACTCTGATACACCTACACCACCATTACCTTCCGTTGATCTATCAGTCGAAAGTAGCAGTGTTACCACTTTTCGAGACTTACCCTTACGGAAATCTGTGACTTCAGGTAAAAATACAAATACTCCAAATACTCTAATGTTTTAGTTTGAAAATTGAATACATATTTAGTTTAATTTTGTGATTTTAATTGTTTAATTTAGTTCTAATGCTTCCTAAATTAACTAACTAAACATTTGAACAATAAACGTTGCGATTGCATTAACCATTTTGGAAAAAATTAATAGGTTTTGGTTGTTTAAAGTAGTAGTTTTTATTTTTTTTTATTTTTGTTATTTTGAAGTTGCCGGTGTCGGAAAGTTATGCGCTTTTAATGATTTGTATGGCATCAAATAGTGCATTTTTCAAATTTAATTTTTCTTAAATTTGAATTTAATTGGAAGATTAAATTTTGACTGTAAGACACAATAGTTGAACTATCGATGAACCACATTAGAGCCAATGGGTGCTTTAACTTTTTACTTTTGTTAAATTGTAGTCACTTTTTATAGGTAAAAACAACTTTTGTCAATGTAAATGTTAGTTGTTGTAACAAGCATTGTTATTGTTGTAACAGTTTGGCGTCGCTTTATTAATGGAATCCGTTAATTGGTACTGAAAACAAAGTTTCTAAATTTTGAAAAGTTTATAATTTTGGCCCATCTTTATGAACATTTCCACCACAGTGATTTAATATCAACTAGTATCTCATAGCGTTTTTTTCATAGTTCATTTAATTCGAAACTATTATTTAAAACAAATATGGATGCAATTCCTGTAAAACTAGTTCCGTTAAATCATATCATATCATATCATTATTGCTAATACACTTACTGTTTTTGTGTTTTAGATACATCAACCGACACTTCCTTTTTTCAACAATATTTATCTCAAGCAATTTTTTTGCAGTTACATTTCGCTCCAGAATACAAATCCTTCTCTTCGTAATTCAAATAATATTAAACTATGTTCTCTATTGAAGAGTATAAAAAAGGCAAACGGACTCTAAACTAATCCAAAAATTCGATTAATTCCTAAGACCACTGATGGTGAGTACTTGGCAATACTCGAAACAGCGTTGTATGGTCAGCCAAATTTCAATAAATTAAAATCAATTTTTGTCCTTGTCTTTTCTTTGCTTTTCGAATCCGTCTAACTTTTAAATAGTTTCTTTAGGAAAATGAAAAAATAGAAGAACTTATTTCTTGCTATTCTCTGTAATTAAATGTGTGATCTGTTTTCAGTTTTAGTTTGAGTATACATTCAGTTGAAGACGTCAGCTAATACATTTGTAACTTTTTTATACACCTTATTTGACAGACTTACTTACTTACTTATGTGGCCATAGCAACCCGTTACCGAGTTTCGGCCTGACGCAGCATGTCTCCCTAGGCGCCTCTGCTGCGTGCGCGCCTTCTCCAGTCTCGTATATCAAGTCCAGTTAGTGCTCCCTCAACTTGATCACTCCACCGGAGACACGGTCTACCTCTACGTCTTCTTCCGCCAACTACTGCTTCAAACAGCTTTTTCGCCGGAGCGTCTTCATCCATTCTCACGACATGACCAAACCAGCGAAGCCGCTGGATGTTAATGCGCTGAATTATATCAATGTTATTTGACAGACTATCAACAGATATAGACAGAATACTGAAAATATTTTTATAACTGAATTCTGAGTATTCTGAGACATGTTAAAAAGATATACTCTTCTGCATTGTTATATTGTTTATATATTATATATCACGTGCTCTTTCCTATATGATTTCTCAGAATTGTCAGCTCTGTTGCATTTCGTATGTCTAGGCATATAAAAATGCGAAACTATCATATGGAATGTGTGAATGAATGAATGAATACCTTATGGACAACTACTGAAAAATTACACTAATTTTTTATCAAATTTATATTACAGCAAACAATTTTGGTCCATAAACCTGCTTAGCAAAAATACTATTTATAATGTTTATTACGGCCTGATTGAAATATCACTGGTGTTGTCCTGGCATTTAAGGGATCCATTAAAAATCTTTTGTGTAGCTAAATAACAAGAAAGAGGCTTCACTCGCTTGAAATAACTGCATATTCACATAATAAAAATGTGCAAGAGCAAAGTGCTATTTTGTGCGGAAATGTTTTCTATTTAGAATAGAATATTAGAATAGATAGAATTTTGAAGTATTATTTGTTTTGCAAGGCCAAGAGAATGTAGTGTGCATGACTGGTGTAATGTGTTATTTACATAAATTTTAGAACAGTCGTAATATTAAGGTTGAAGCTTAAATTTATTTTAAGTATCGCGTTTACAGTAGTTCTTAATTGCTTATATGTATTTCAAACTACTAATTAAATTCGTAGAAATAAATTTAAAATTTTATACTAAATTTTAATTTATAGAAATAGAACAAAACGAAATTTACAAAAACTATCAAATCATTTGGCAAACATTTGTGATATTTTTCTTTAATGCAGTATGCTTAGTCTTTAATCCATCCTCCATCCTTGTATTGCAAGTGCTTAACTTCAACTAAACACGTTATCCATTTTCACTTTATAATCACAAGTAAACAAATTATAGTACAGTTATATAATATTTGTATTTGGTGTGTGGTACATATTTTTCATTTGTGCTTTTAACAAACTCTAATGCAATTGCATTTACTCTACAGTTGTGAAGCCTTCCAACTGCTATTATAACATTTCATAACAATAAACTATATTAGAATTGAAATCAGTAATTCAGTTACATTAGCCAAATGCAATGAACCAATCAGTAGAACATTTTTTTTAAACTTAAACTCACTTCAACTTCACGCTCACATACAGGTTCAATTTCGTCGAGCGATAGTGGACACGGCTCCTACGTACAACACGACACAAATTCAGTTTATACAGCAGCCGATTGTCGTTTGCTGCAACAAATTTCCAACACTGCTACACGCAATTTAAATAGTCAGTGCAATAATATACCACTACCACTACCATCACCACAACCACAATCACAACCACAACCACAACCACTACAAACACAAGCACCACCTCCACCCTATATCATGCGAAATCCAAACTCGAATATCTTTCAAACACCAAACATAAATCCATACGCAGTGCAATGTGCGACTGCAAATGTTGCTGCGCCAATGATACATCACAATCATAGACATGCCAACATGCATGGTAAGTTACTGGTACAGTACGAATAGAATATATAACCAAAGCTATAACCAAAGCGAAACTCAAGATTCCAAAGATTGAAAAGTGCTCCGAACTTACAACAATAATTGTTAAAGATAATAATTATTTTTATGTGTTAGTAATTTATTTTGTTTATAACAGTATTATTAATTTGATTTATGTTTATTATTGTAAACCCTAAATACATAAGTATATGTCTATGTTATATATATATGTTGTTAAATTAGTTGAACTCTGATTAACCTTAATGTCCGGTATTGCGATCATTACAGAATATTCATTTAATGTTAACTGTTTATACTGTTTAATTATACTAATTATACGCTATCACATTTATCAACCTAGCGTGTTTTTCTGCTCTTTTACACCACAGCAGTAATATAGAGTAAAAATGTTCTAAATAGGTTTTTAGCTCTACTTAACTTAAAATTTTAGAAGCGGAAATCCAAACCGCTTTTGGAAAAATCTACCAAGAGTGACTAGCGACAACTATTCATCTTGTTATTCTTTGTCGTAACCCGAAGGGAGTAATAAATTATAAGATAAATATCTGTATGCGGATAGAAGATGGAGAACAACATCATAAAATTATTAACGACTATAAGCAACATTCTAATCATCTTATACAAGCATCTTACAATCATTTAACAACATTTTTCGAATTAAAGTTTTTCAAGCTACATAACACACTGTCCTTATAGACAGAAAATAGAATCATTAGGACAGGTTATACGCAAATCAACACCGCACGCTAATCTTTCCCGAAAGTTCAATTCAATTCAGTTATACTCTTCCTAGGTCATAGTACCTAATGAAACAGAATTATTCCATAAAAATCTATGCTTGTAATAATAATAAAATATAAGTATATTACATATTATATTTTCATTACTTTTTTGAAAATGTATATTCAAGTGGAGCGTAACATTCTGTTAGTAGACACGTGGGTGTTGTAGGTGTCAGTTCACAAAACTTCTAATATCTATTTCAAAATAAATATTTAGTATTTTGTGTTTTCTTTACTTATTGTAAGTAAATGCAGTGAGAAAGCCGCATAGTAATCATAAGTACTACAAGCAACTTATAGTGTAAATAAGAATCATAGATTGCGTTAATCTTGATTTACTATATTATTATAACGTTCGCAGTTAATAGAAATTCTCCACTACCGGCTGATAGCAATTAATTGGCCAATTGACTGCCGTAAATTCAAATCTGAACTGGTACCATCGATAGTTAGCATGGTTACTACAGGTATCGGTCACTAAAGTTTATCATTATTAAGCTGAATTCCTTTAATAGCAACTAACTACCTAAAAATTTTACAAAAATTTCTCAGATTGATGATAGCAAGTAATTGAAACTATCATGCACTAGTAACTTTCTACAGGCCAATCAGTCTACTTTCTACTACTGCTTTCATGTCAACGCTATTCGAAAAATCTTACTTTGCAGATTTGAACTCATATTAAGGAGAAAAAACTAATTCCTCTTATCAATTTATTTAATTGGCAAAAAGTTTTACGTAAGGTAAAGATGAAAATATCACACATATTCTCTCTGGTGGGAGACGTACTCGTGCCTCAAGGAAGCGTGCTACATTCAACCGTTTATCTCTTATACATGGTTGATATGCATACACCAATAATTAATGATGAAACGATTGCAGCTTTTGCAAGTGATATAGTCTTACTATCTGTGAATAAAGGTAACATATCACTATAGCACAAAGTAAGCTGCTAGCTTTCATTGACAAAACAATGTTTTGGTTCAAAAATATAAGTGGAAAATATAAGCCCACCCAGACATATCAGTTCAAGTTGTTCACATTAACAGAAAATATCAACCATGAAATCTAAAAGTTAAGACAACAGTTAAAATGAAAACACCAGCAAAGTGTCCGGACATAACCATAGATTTGAAACTATTCTAGAAACTATTCACATGACGAGAAAAAGGAATGATGGCAAACTTATATTTGAAAAACTGTACTGCGCTAGTTAAAATTAAATAATGATCTGCAACGTGTTTTAAGTATTATACTTCACGAAATCGCAAGAACAAGCATCACAAATCATATCAATAGACTATTGCCAAATGAGAATAATGAAATGCGGTCTATTCCACACAAAGAAATACGCACCAATAACGACTTCCACAGATCTTATGTGAAATCAAAATTATAGACATATACATTATGCTTAGCTAATATAAATTCAAACAATTGTTTGGATTTTAATTTATACTCACTAAGCGTTTATTTTAATTACTTATTGTATTATGACAATCGCAATAACTGTGAAGCAAAACAAAAAAAAAAGAAACAAATGTGTACGAATCCACGTTTATGTACTGTACATACCCCAATCTAAAAGTTGCTTCCAAATTTTTTTAATCTTAAACAGTTGGTTTAATAATGTAATAATCTTTAGAAACCAAAATATAAATACTATGCATATATAAACTTTTCATCTTTGAAACCTACACTTGTATTTTATTTAAAATATGTATTTATTTTAAAATCTGATTAATAAAAAATTTTACCTAAATTTTGTTAATAGGTGGTCAACCAAACTTTTTGGATGGTACAAAATGCTCAATGTGCCCAATGCCGCCAATGAATCAGTAGCAGCTTATTTAGGAGGAGATTTAATGTATGTATGCGAGATATATATATATATATTTGAGTAAAAATTAAATATTAAATATTTTTCTTGCAGATCAATTTGCCAAAATTGTTAAGGTTGTGTTTACGTGTCCGTATTTGTTATTTTTTGAACCTGTAGATGTTCGAGCTAAAAACTAACAAAGAGTCAGATTTTATTAAAAGTAAAATTTCATTTCATCTAAGTATATTCATCTAAGTATGCAGTTAATAGCCAACAACCCATAGCCAATAAAGTCAGTGGCAGTTTCGATCTACAGACAAAGTTCAAATATAAGCTATTACGTTTTAAATGCTAAGATTCGGAATTGTTAATGTTTTCAGCTATATGGACAACGGATTATAAAATAATTAAAAGACAAAAGTTTAATAACTCATACATAAAGATAGAAACAGAATCTTACATTCTGTAACTAAATTAAATTAATATTATTTATATAAAAAATTTACCAAAATAATTTTACAAATTATTTATAAATTTTACAAAAAATGTTAAAAAGTTCTGAACTCACCCAAAATGAAAGCACACACAAAAAATGTCAGTGGATAGACCAACATAATGGAATTGATTTTAAAGCTAATATAAATGAAATTTAATATTAAATCAATCACTTACAAAATCAGTTAATAACTGTTTTAAATATGTTGTTATATTCCAAATAAATATAATTATTAATTAGAAATAATGGAAATGGCGTAGCGCAAACTACAAAGCGGTTGCGGCAAGAAAAGCACCACAGCAGTGGAAAACTGGTATGAGTTGTTAGCCAGAAAGTTAATGCTTACTGTGTGCCAAAATTTTGCCAATTGTGCTCAACAAAAGTGCGAATCCTTATGCCAAGATTATTTCCAATTTTGTGACTGCTTTTTTATATACACACACATTTTATATAAATATGTATATAGAAATAAATAATTTTACTGTATACAATATTGCTTATAAAATGCTTATAGACATTTGAATATATCTATAGCATGCTCCCGTATACTCTCTTCCGCTGTTGTGTACTTCATATCTCTATCAGTCTGTTTAAAACTTGATATATTTTTTTAAATTATATATCTATATACAATTATAAATATACACACTCATATACAAAAATTCCAAAAATTTAGTTTTAAGCATATGCAAAGAATTGTGTAATTAATATTAAAATATTAAATTTTTTTATATAATATTTAAGTTTATCGTGTTTATAATAGTAGGTAAATTATATTAACTATTTGCTTATACAAATTCATATAAAGTGTATATTTTTTTGAACTTTTAATTTAATAATCTATTACGTTATCAAGAAATGTATATATAATTTTAATTTTTGTATATGCTTGGAATCAAGAAGCTTAAATATAATTTATTATATATATATATTTATAGTAAACAAAAGAAATTATGAATCTTACCAACAAACAAAATGTAACAAACAAAAAAGTACAACTGTATATTCTTTAATATTATTCTTTATTGTCAAGAGTAAATTTAATTATAGACATCAATATATTTTATACATATATATCTATATACATAAAAACACTCAAACTTTACATTAAACAGAATTTTAAATGAAATGCATACATATTTATACATATTATATATATATTTAATTGGGGCTTGTTACCATATATTAAATTTTTAAATTTATTTGAAAAGAAATTAAATTTATTTCTATCATACTGTGTATCGTTATATCAATGCTTCAATCAATGCTTTAAAAAACAAACAAATGGTTACATTCATTATGTTTTCTCTAATTTATACAAAAGAAACACAAATGTAAATAACTAAATTTTAACTAAAAATTATGTTTCAAAACCAAAATGTTATATATGTAATAAAATTCAATACTATGCTAAAAGAACTTAAATTCCGACTCAAATAATCTGTTGTAATATTTACGAAGTATACATTTAATTATTTTACGTATTATATATGTGTAGTTTATAGTATATGTTTTTTATTTTTAAATTTATTTATAGCAAAAAAAACTATTATAAAAAGTTTAAAAGAAAATTATTATTGTTATTTTTGACCAGTTTGTTTTATTGTTTAGCTAATATTTATTTAGGCTATTCTCCTCCTCTCCTGCTTTGGATACAAATAAAACTCAACAATTTTTCATTATATCATTTACCCTACAGTTCATTGTTTTTTTGCCAATACTTGAAGAATATTTGAAATATTTTTATTTTCTTTAATGTTTAAAATTAAAGCAATTGCAAAAATAAATAGCAAAAATAAAAAACAGTAGATAATTATATATTCATATGAATTTTAATTTAATGGCAATCATATTTTTATAATTCTTTTAATAAACAAAGAAAACATTATTTGGCAATTAAACGGAAAGGTTTATCAATAATTGATTTTAAATTTATAATTAATATTATAATTCGTAAACTTTTGTAATAAACATTATGTTATTGACAATTGAAGCACATAATAATGTGAAGAAGGAATAAGTCTCCTTTTTTTTCTTCACATTCCCTGGCTATTCCCGCGAATAGAACTCCCTTATTCTAAATTGCTTAGCAGACAGCTGTTTTGGTAATAACAAAAATTTCAAATTTCTTTTGTTGAATTTTGGCAACCATGGCACTTTTTAATGGCGAAAAGTTCGAAAATGAACAGAAAAGAATTGTGTATCAAATGTTTATTTAAATTTAAAAATCGCATTATTTGTCTGCAGCACAAAGTGTCAAAAAAAAATATAATGAATACTTTATAAGTAAATAATAGAAAGCTTTTATTTTATTTATTTCTTTCTTCTTTTAAACAATAAAACAAAATGCCTTATTTAATAATTGGAATTATTAATGTTTCAAACTATTCTTCTATTTCTAGGGTCGATAATCATTTTTATAATTAGGATAAAAATGTCCTTCAATTAATAACTATTATCAATTAATAATAATAGTTTCTGATTGCGCAAATATTACAATTTAAAAGAGCAATGTTTTACCTGCGCATAATTACAAAAGATTATTTAAACTTATTCAAGGAATCCCATTCACAATAGTTAAGAATAGTTAAATAAATTAAAATTTAAATATATTAAATTTATTATAATAATTTTATTAAAATATATTCGAAAAACTAATCAACCCTTGTAGATAAAATAAAAAAATAAAACTTTGAAAATATTAAATTTATTATAATAATTTTATTATAATAATGATTTTATTAAAATATATTCAAAAATCTGATCATTATAAGTTACTTTCATATATAATTTAACTTGTGGCGGTTGCATATTCACCACTTAATATTGAATATGAGATGAGTTGGCCAGGCAGAAGAATTTGTAAAAAGCTAAGAATATTTTTATTTAAAAAATGATTGTCATTCGTACTAGTGCTGTTCACATTATTCGAAGTTTTTAAAAAGTTCTTCGAATATTAGAATATTCGCATTTCAACGAAGTCTTCGAAGTTGGAATAAACTTCGAAGTTTTTGTGAATTTTTGTTCTCGAAGTCTTCGAAGTTTAAGTGTAGTGAAAAACTTCGAAGACTTCGAAGACTTCGTAAGCAAAAGGTGAAGTGAGAGCGCAAAATGCAAACAAACGTGCATCACACAAATGATTTGAGGGATGAAAGCATTTGCTTCGTTTGTACGGTTTTATGTTTTGTTTTTTTTTTGGTATTCTATGCAGAAAATTAAAAACATGTTTTTTTGTTTTATTTTATTACATAAAATTTATTTTATTATTAAATATGTATTATAATATATATTATTATTAAATATGTTATTATTAAATATTATTTATATTAAATAAAAAATTTACATTTTAAATAACTTATATTTATTATTTATATTTAAAAAATCATATTTGAGAAAATTTTTAATATAATATAAAATATATACGTAATAATATGAAAATATTGATATTGATGGATTTTATTAGTAAAGGAAATTTTATAAAAGTTTTCATTTTTCTTTTAAAAAAAATCACAAATTAAAACCTTGAAAATTAGTTATGAAAAAATGAGTTTTGCTCATTAATGCATAATTATTTGACATGTATGAGCTGTGATGATCACACAGGTAAGCACAAATTTATTTTTTGCATAATAAAAAAATAATTTTTGATTTTTTTATTGTAAATATAATTTTTTAAATATAAATAATAAATATAAGTTATTTAAAATGTAAATTTTTTATTTAATATAAATAATATTTAATAATAACATATTTAATAATAATATATATTATAATACATATTTAATAATAAAATAAATTTTATGTAATAACATAAAACAAAAAAAATCATGTTTTTAATTTTCTGCATAGAATACCAAAAAAAAAACATAAAACCGTACAAACGAAGCAAATGCTTTCATCCCTCAAATAATTTGTGTGATGCACGTTTGTTTGCATTTTGCGCTCTCACTTCACCTTTTGCTTACGAAGTCTTCGAAGTTTTCGAAGTTTTTCACTACACTTAAACTTCGAAGACTTCGAGAACAAAAATTCACAAAAACTTCGAAGTTTTTTTCAACTTCGAAGACTTCGTTTACTATTCGAATATTCGAATTCTTCGAATACTTCGTAAATTCGAATATGAACAGCACTAGTATGGAATGGAAAATGAATAAAGAATTCATGTCACTGCTTAAATAATGTAGTTAAGAGTATCGTTAATATCGTCGTCATTTTAGACGGAAATAAAAAATATTCTTGTTCTGCAATCATTTGTAATCATATTTTAGAGGGAAAATGCTAAAACAATTTCAGTACATGCATTTTGTTAACCAAAAAACGGCGTACATCAAATTGAAAAGCGAGATTTGGTGTTGGAGCATTTTAAAAGGGGAATTTCCCACCGTAATATAACTGAAATGGTAAATCTAAGCTAGTTGAAAACTTCGTACATAAAAATCGGGTAGAGAATAAGGAACGAAAAGCTCCCAATAAAATTTTTACAGTAAAAGAATCGAGATGATTAGTAAACCAAATTCCAAACAATCCAATAACAAGCACTCTAAAGTTCACAAACGTGGACAAAAAAGACTTAGGAAAGACTTGTCATCCTGAAGCCGTCCGCAGGATATTGAGAGAATCATATTTTAATGGAACAATAGCTCGAAATAAACCTTTTGTAAATTCAAAAAATATAATGAAAAGTTCTAGCTTTTCGTATACAGCTGTTGATATCGTTAGTAATCCCTCCAAATGCTTTCACACTGCTGCCAAGATATTCAAACCTTCATACATCCTGGATCGGTGTTTGATTTGTTGTCTTAATCATTCATTCATCCTTTCCAGCACCACATCCATCTGTTTCAAGACCATTTTGGAAATTTATAAATATATCCTCGTACGTTGAAATGATGATATTTAATTTTTTTTTATGGACTCGGCAATCAGCATTTTGAAACATGTGCTGTTACATGGAAGATGTTTTTCAAACACATTTTCGTGTACTCGAGCAGTTAAAGTCTTTACAAAAAAACTAAACTAATTGGCGTAAAGCGCTCCTTAGCCAAACAATCAGAATTGCTTTATGTGCGTCAGGATCTTTTGGAGAATACAGAGTAGTGTGTGATTAATTTGTCATTGGCATTCACAATAATATTGAAGTTTTACATAATGGTATGGAAAGTAATGTCACCTATATATTTAAAAAGATTTCCATTAACACAAGAAACTGTGGCAGAATGCGTAGAAGGTTTTGAACTTCTCGGATTTCCATAATGCTTAGGAGTCCTTGGTGTGAACTTATAAATTTAAACGTACTTACAAAAAATTATTTAATAATAATTTTAATTAGATGGATGCTGTATTAAAATACGCCCAAACCCAGAGGATGCAGTTGATTATCACAATTATAAAGGATGACACTCAATAGTTTTATTAGTTTTGGTGGATTTCAGGTCTGTGGATTAATATTTTTCACCCCATTTTAAATTAAAAACAGTTACTAGGTATCGTTTCATGTACATTAATGTGTGAACTTCGGAACGTTGTAATGATTTGTATATACATATATGAAATATCCAACTTGAAAAATATGTTGAACACGTGCAACTTATTAACGAGAAATAGGAGAAACATGTCCAACTTGGATGTGCCAGTATATATAGTAGAAGATTCGGCATTTAGACTAACCCAAACTTTAATTGAACCATATTCATTTAATGTTGATATGCTGTCGGTAAAAAACAATTATAACTACAAACTTTCGAAATGTAGAAGGGTTGTAGGAAATGCATTTAATGCCCAAATGCACGATTTCGACGAATAGGAAAGGGTTTGGACAATAGAATCAATAATGCGAATATTATTGTAAGTGCTTGATGTGTGTTGCACAATTTTCTAAACAAAAATAACGACCTCTTTAATGCGCAATGATTAAATGAAGTGAAGAACATTGATAAAATCCAACATCCTGAGCAACTACCCATTAACTTTGATATGGAACCTAGTGTAGAAGCAATAAGACAAGCTGTTGCAACTTCAGTATGTATGGTATATCAGTAGCGAGGCGTCAGCTTTTTGACAAGGTGTTCACAATTTGATCAAAACAAAATTCCAACTATAACGTATTCCCCCTACTCCTGAGTTTTGTCTTTCCACAAGCAAATAGCGTACAAGACCAACAAAACAATTTATTTAAATGTTCGCAGCCTGTGATCCACTGGTTTTTATGGTAATAGCTGTGGGAAAACGGCGACTTACCACAGATTTGGAGTTGGTCTATTCATTTTATAAATTAAAACCTTTTTTTCAGAAGATCGTTTAAAAAAAGATATTTGAATCAAATCTTTAATCACACATTTATCCATTTCTAAATATTATTTTTCACTTAAAATTTCTTTAATTTTTTTCTTTACTTTTACCATTTGCTAGTATAAAATAGCAATAATGACTTTGTTTTTGGTTTATTTCCAACCTCTACATAAAAGAAAGGAACTCTCATACATAAATTTATCCTTTTACTTTGTATTTGCTATGCACGGTTCAGTTTTTTAACTGAACCATTTGCTCATATAAAACGGCAACCGTGACTTTGATTGTATTTACACGCTTTGTACGAACTTGGGGTTCAATTTGGTCGACTGAACATCTCGTCAAATTTAAAGCGATTTTCGCTCAGTCATTTCTTTTCTCTTTTGTATTTACTTTGCATAACATTGGAAGTTCACTTTTTTATTGAACCGCTTGCACGCATTAATTTAAGAGTTATGATTATTTTACGTACATATTTTGCGGGGCTTGCTTCCTCTCTTATTTTTATATTTGTTTGTATGTTTTGTGTTTATTCAATATTGAACACAGCCCCAAAGTGAATGTTATTTCATTTGCATGCTTTGTAAGCAGCGCGGTGCAGTTTTTATTCTGAGCCTTAGTATATTTTAAGAGGAATGTGTTTTCTCTTTTATTTATTATAAGTAATGTTGAGTGTAACTAACATATGTATGTGTGATTTTGTTTGTATTGTACGTTTTGTGTTTATGTTAATCTGTTTGCAAAAGCTATTATAAAAAATGTTAAGTAGCAAAATAGCAAATTTTTTACCTATTAAAAAAAAAGTACTAAAAAGAAAGCTTTGTTAAGGTGTTCAGTGAACACTCTGCACCATTCGACGCCTCGCCTCTGATGTATATAATTATTTATTAAATTAAAATTAACTAAAAATTTATTTATTAACTACAATTAAAGTTAGATGCTTATTTATTAACTAAGAAATTATTTAACCTATTTTAATAAAATTTTTAGTTATTTACATTTCATTAAAATAAACATTAGATGTTATTTATTTGCACTATTTTATCAAAATATAAATTTTCTTCAAAAAATCAAGAAAACATCTTTCAGTTCCTTGGAATCTAGAACAAACTCATGATGCTCTTCAGTTTTTTTTTGTGATTCTTGAAGCAACTCTTTTTCGATTTGCTTTACTGATTCTAAAGAAGTTAATAATTTTTTCGCAGAATTTTTCAAGGTGTTTATTACCTCTTGCTGAAAATAATTCAATCTTTTTCTTCTTTTAGACTGTGTTCTAATGATATTAGCGTCGATGATGTGGTTGAAGGCGCTTCTGAAAATACTGGGGACAATAATGTTGACATAGGCCATGACAACATAGCCATTTCTTCCTCCAGATAATCCGCATAAAAGTCTGGATCTAAAATATTGAAAAAACCGTTAAATATTAAGAATAAACATAATAAAATAAATAACAGATTGTGTGAATAATATATTTTTTAATATTTATTTACCATCGATACTTTCTATTTGAAGTTGTTTGATGTTTTCGCATTTGAAGCCACCAATTATTTTTTTACTCGTTCATAATACACCCACCTACATGATTAACCACCAGAAGGGCCAATTTTGCAATTTTCCTTTCTTTAAATTAAAAACAATTTAATATTATGGCTTCATTACATTAATTCCAAATACCTGAATTTTGAGGTTATGTTATTAATCTTCATTTGCACTTCTCGGGCATTGTGTATAAATCCGAGTTGATTTAATTCATCGCTTAATTCTTTATGCACATGCCTTTGTATGCGTGCACCACGAAAGCCTTCCATATTGTATTCCCAAAGGTCAAAAAGTGCATTTTCTGCTACTTAGGTCCAACCATGTCTTTTTTATAATTTTTTTCTTCATTACCAATTCTAAAATGTTTGCATTAGTTTTAAAATATAGACAGAGAAGCAGAAGGCGCGATCATTCAGATGACGGATCGTGCAGGTCTGACAAGAGGGAAGACTTGTATGGTAGATAAAAGTCATAATATACCGCTACATTCAACGGCAGCTATCGTGATCCACCCCATTGGGAACCAGCACATACCGCTCCTATTTGACGAAATATTCTTTAAGTTTAAGGTAGTATATCTTAATGTATCTTTTTTAGGAAAATACACACATGAAGTTTTTTTTTTGAAATGTAAAGTAATAATTGAAGTAAGGAAATCTAGATTAGATAAGTATAGGTTCATATTTTGAATTTGTGAAATAATAGGAAATTGGGATTTGAAAAAAATGAAAGTCTTAGGCAAAAGGTACAATATTCTTGAAAATTCTCAGTAAGAGGTCAATAGTAGTAAAACAAAAAAATTACATAGGAAGTAATGGTTTTCGATACTCTACTAACATGACGATGGACAGAGACTGTATTTTTTTTTTTAGAAAAGAATGGCAAGATTATTTTTTGTTTTGTTGTCATCTATAGCGATTCCTCAGTTGACAAGAACCCCACCCCATAGCAGGCGAGCATACGGGGCTAGCTACCGTGCCATGAGCGGTTTATGAGAGCGCTGAACTACCAATAAGCAGACACAACAAAGTGTTATTAGATTCATGCTCACAGGTAAATTTTATTACTGAATCAATGTTTAATGCTCTTTATCTAAAAACGTCACGTAGTGAGAACAGTTTTTTTGGTATTGGATCTGCTCCAATAAATATGTAACATAAAACAATAAGCGAAATAAGATTAGGAATGAACAATTTTGAAGCAAAATTTTCACGCTCTTTCGCTCTCTTTAGAAGAGTTGTAAATTCCTGAAATTCTTCAATAAGCTGATCCGACATTTTACAAACGCCAAAAAATTTATTACTGGGTACAGAAGCTTTCTTTTCACTTCTAGTAGTAGGCCAAATAAAACTTGGTGAGAATTTACGGACTTTACAAAAAACCTTCTTTAGCTCGATTATTTCAGGAAAATATTGTTCTACTAAAGATTTCAGAATTGTTTCATCCCCTTGTGTTCTCAAAATATGGTACATGTAATTTATTTAGTTCATTATAAGTTGTCTTTTTGCTGATTATTTTTGTTAATAATTATGTTTATAAAATATGTGTCAATGTACGTTATTTTTTGCTTATTATAAATTTATTGTTCTACAGCAGGGCATACGTGGACTATTTATGTAAGTCATAAAATTATTTTGCACGTTTGTTTATTATTTTTAGGTGTTAATTTTAGTAAGTAGCTTATAAGCAATTATTATAAAAAAAATGTGTATAAATCGACAAATGTGTGGTGCGTGTCGTGCTTAACCGGAGATATTTAATTTTCGAGCCATATTCCTGTCGCCCAACTTCTCAAGCTCCTGGAAAAACGTTTCTCTTCCCTTCTCTTTCGCTAATATCGTTCTTTAGCCAGCCACTTCTTCTGCAACGGTACGCATACAGTTGGAGATGTAATTCCATTGAGTGCATATATCGGTTTCTTCAGATAAATATTCCAGATGCTGAGTCATTAGCTGTTTATTGTGATTGCAGCTTTTCGACGTCTGGCTTTCGATGTGCTTGTTCACGTACCTTTTGAATCGTACATAAATGTATACGGATCTTTGCTGCAACAAGATAATGATCCGAGTCGATGTTGGCTCCTCGGATAGTACGTACATCCAAGACACTGGAAGCATGCCTTTCGGCTATCACAACGTAATCAGTTTGAGATCTTGTGTTTTGATCAGGTGATAGCCATGTTGCCTTATGTATGTTGAAATGCTGAAATCTGGTGCTACTAACCACCATGTTTCTGGTAGCGGCGATATTAATCAGCCTTCTTCCATTAACAGGAGTTTTTGTATGAAGGCTGAACTATCCGACAGTAGCAACAAAGATACCTTCTTTACCCAACTTTTTAAACGAAATGTAAGCCTTTCGTTTATTGGTGTAAATGTTGAGACCAAATTTCTTAACCTTCGGCTTACCGCAAATCCGACTCCAATTTCGTGCTTTGTTGCATGGCAGCTGTAGTAGATGTCACAATGTTCTCATTTAGAGCATCCTTGTCCCATCCATCGCATTTCCTGGAGGCCGGTAATGTCAGTCTCTTATTCTTGAGGATATTTACCACCTGTATAGATGCACCTTCTTTGTAAAGGGTTTGGACATTCTAGGTGCATATTTTTAAATCGTGTTCCTTATAACGTTTGCGATTGTCGTCATCAGTAAATCGTTTTCTTATCCGAGGCTGCCTCTGCGTTTTTATTGAAGGGTGTTTTTGAATGATGAGTTCCAAGCCCGACGCATAACCTCATGTATCCATGAGGAGGATTTCACTGCACACATTAGTTCACTGCACACGGATGACTGCAACTATCCAACTTGAAGAGAACAATGACAAAAATCGCGAGGACAATCCAACACTTTACCTTGTGTGCCGCGTATCGTCCCAGAATTATTGTCATCAAAATGGTTCAAAGGATCTTTATTCCTAATGTTGCCTTTGCCAAGCTAGCCAGAACATTCAATAAATCAACTAACGGTTGAGGAACGGGAATGAATTTTGACGAACCGATTCCAACTTATCTTAAGATCCGGGGAAAATTCTAATATAAATCATACATATTCATTTGTTTCGCTGCTAAGGCTGTGCATATTGAAGTAGTTTCCGAGTTATGGAACGATGTTTTCATTGTTGTTTTAAAACGATTTAGCAGTCAAAATGGCTTACCAAGAAAAATCTACTGTGATATTGCCACAAACTTTGTAGGCACTGATAAAAAGCTGAAAGAATTTCATAATCATTTCGATGATGCTAATTACATATCAAATATAAATAATTTTTGCATTTCTAATGTCATTTAATTTTGTTTCGTCCCTCCTACAGCTTCACATTTCCATGCCAAATGGTATCTGTCCCGTACGTTACATGGAGCCAAAATGATGTTTGAGGAGTTGACAACTGCATTAGCGGAAATAGAAGCAGTCATGAATCCTCGCTCTCTTGGTGCGGCATCTACTGATCCCAATGATCTGGTAGTCATTACTCCTGGTCATTTTCTCATTAGATGTCCGCTCAGAAACATTTCTGAGCGTGCTTAACTAAAAAATGACATATCGCACATTCAAAGATGGCATCTTATAATGACAGTAAAAGAAGCATTCTGGAAACGATGGCAGCGCGAACTTAGGTATATAAAAGAACTACAACAATGATACCGATGGAAAAAGCAAAACGATAGCGTAAAAATAGGCGACTTAGTACTAATTGCTGAAGATAATTTACCAACGATGCAATAGTTAACAGACCGAGTAGTGCATATTAGTTCCGGATCTGACGGACACGTACGTGTAGCGGATGTTAAGACTCAGCAGGCAATTTTTCAGCGACCCTTTACGACTTTAATATCAATTAATTGAACTTGACGTTCTCAATGGGGGCAGGTATGTTAAGTCAATTGTGTTGTACTTGTGTGTTAGAATGTACTCTTATACTTCTATTCATTTTGTTGCAGTCTTTTGCCATTTTGTACATATCTTACTCAAGAATAAATTAGTCGTATGTGAATCTCTAAAATGTTAAGTGCGTTTTCTTCTTGTTTTGTTGAAGCTAAAGTTTTTCCAATAGAGTTAAAAAGAAAAAACTATTAAACTAAATCGTTTTCGACTCTAGCATTCATTTATTGATTATTTCGATGTTATTCAAGTTCATATCTGAAAAGATTTCTACCCTTGACCTTTCAGATATATATTATTGTCCGACTAGGCCACTAATTTACTATGAAAAATGTTGCAACAGAAAAGCTACGTTTTCTTCGAAATGAGCAGCTCAGGCTCATGAGCAAGAGCCAATTCTTACGTGAGCCCAAAATTGGTTCATGAGCGTGAGCCCATAATTGGGTCATATTGAAGAGCTGCTCACCAGCGTGAGCCTTCAAGTTGCTCATATTGAAGAGCTGCTCATGAGCCGAGAGGTCACGAGCCGAGAGCTCACGAGCTCAACTGTTTAATAAAAAGCGATTTATTAGTTTATTTGCTTTATTTATTTTTATAAACGTTATATGTAAAAATATATAATTTCATATTAAAACAATATAATGAAACAATAATTTGAATTTGAAAAACAAATTTATAAAATATTATTATTTTCCACAAATAAACAATAAAAATATATTTCTTGTTTATTTTAGGAACTTTATTTATTTCCATATTTTATTTACTTATTATTAATATTATTATTAATATTTTTAATCTTTTTAATGACGTTTTCACAAAAAAAAATATTAGCAAAATCTCAAATTGGGCGCATAAGATCTCATGAGCCGCAGCTCAAACTCTTGCTCACGAGCGTGAGCCCATTTATAACTTTATGGCGGCTCTTGCTTGTGAGCGTGAGCTCTGTAGTTGGGCTCGCTCGTGAGCGTGAGACATCGTATGAAAAGAGTTTTTTGCCGGCTCATGAGCAGTGAGCAGAATGAGCCGCTCATGGGTGCGCAAATACGAACTCTGGTCAAGACTACGCAGTTGATTTCGGTAGTAAGCGGTTCTTGAGTGGAATTATAGGAGTACGTTAGAAGCAACTACCAACAAAGTTGAGGCTCCAAAAAAGTAGCACTTTTATACTTAATAGGTATAATATTTCGATTTCGATTCCTTTATTACAAATGAGGTATAGCCATGTATTTGATTAAGTAGATGATTTTGGGCTACTTTGTATGTTATCTAATATAATTGCCAATATTAGCCATTTTCCTACCAGAAAATTTGTTTCGACAATACATGCGAATAAAAAAAATGCAAATTAAAAATAGTTCGATTTATATTTTATTTTATATATAATTTATTGATTTTTTAAAATTTTTAATATCTCGCTCTAAATATGAATTCGGTCACGCTTTAAGCTGACTATATCTAAGTAGCAAAAATATTAATTTACATTCACTACTTTGCATATAAATATTACATGTTTAAGGCATAGTACTGTAGAAGAGGAAGTAGTGTAGCTTGTTTCTATTGAGCATTTATGAATATTCTACAAGTTACAATACAAGTTACAGCTACAATATATATAACTTAAATAACAAATTCAACAAACACATCCTAAAAAAATTAAGAGGACATAAAATAAAAAGTACAGAGACATTTATCAAAAAGTAATCTTTTTTAATTTTTGTCTAATAATTATACTGACTAAGGGTGCGACTGTTGTTATGCGCTAGAATTTTGTCAGATATTGTTTAATTCATTTATATATAGTAAAAATATTAAAGCAATCATTGCTGAATTTGCACTGAATAAAAAAATATACGGTTTGAGACTGACAACAAATTATTTATTCTTAAGACATAAACGCTTTTGAAGAAGAAATGTTTGACATATTTAAACTGCACTGCTTGCAGCGTTTACTAATATTACTACACAGACTTTTTATACTATATTATATATATTTGCTCATATTTTTTTTATAAATTTAACTTTATTTAATAAGTATTTAATAACAACAACAGTCAACAATTGGAAGCACCCTGTAAATACGCTTTAGATAGTAATTTGCTCGAAACATATATGCTAACGTTATGTTATAAAACTTTATATTACCGACTAAAATACGTATTTATTTTCATATATATAATTTTATATTCTCACTCCTGTTGTGCAGTCTGTGGAGTTAAAGATAATATCTGCTTATTCTAATTCAACTTAGTTGATATCTAATCCGTTAAGCAACAAATGCACTAATTTGGGCGGCACATTTATTACTGCAGTGTAGGTATATATATTTATAGCTAAGAAGTCACTTCTGCTTACTCCTTATTCTTAAGATACTAAACATAGTTTAAGTTGCACTTTGTTGAATATATGTATATTGAATGTATAGCATTTATTCCAACACTAATATACATATTCAAAATGTGGTTACCTTTAACTCCAGTATTGTATCAAATTAATCTAGTTCGTTTCAAATAGGTTATAAGTAAACTATATATAAATTTATACTGCGCCAATGATGGTATAATACTATCACGCTGATGCCGCAGCTGATTTATCACACGTGGTATATCCAAATCCTGAAAGTAGAAATAACATAATATATATTTTACTAGTATATATGAAACTAATTCGTTTTAAATAATATTTACAATTTACAATTTTTGAGCGGCGAAGCTCATTTGAACAAATTAAAAACACAAATAATATTATATTAATTTTTTTTCTTAACAATGAACAATGAATGTTTTATCAACATTTTTGAATTTAGAGAAGAATAGCGTAAATTATATAAATAATGAGAAACAGAAATTTTAAAAACATATTGATCTATACGCAATACAAGTTTTGTTCGAATCACCTCATTATGGTCCAAAGTATACAAAAGTAAATCTGCTGTCAACGTAACACCAGAACGGCCTCCGCCTTCTATGCAATGTATAAGCACTGGTGGATTTGTATTGTGTCCACGAGGTACTTCATGTGTCGAAGCCATGCGCACTGAATTCAGTTCTTCCAGAAAATCCAAAAAATGATTAACTTCGCGTGGGCAATTTTGTTCAGCCCAATCGGTATAGTTTAAATGCCAAACAGAGCGATAACGCCTGGATTGTACGTGATAGAGACGTAACTTGCTCGTAATACAACGGTCAGTGGTTTGAGAAAATTCCTGATAAACTTGAAACTGCAAAAAAGGTAAAAAAAAATTCGAAGATAAAATATCTGCATGTAATTTGCTCTCTAAAACCCTGTTGCACTCTTTTTAGTTCGAGTTGTAGAAAATTTGAGTTATAGAAGTTTCAAGTTATGGAAGTTTGATTGTATACATATATACTTAACATATATATTTATATATATTATACATATACAGCGGTCAAAAAAGTATTCGTCATTAACTACATTTTTGTGAAATGTTGCAATAACAACAAAACGAAACAAAAAAATGATAAAATAATAATGCAATTTTCAACGATTGTATTCTGTTTATTTGTTTTTATTGTTTTTACTCCAAGAATTTAAAAATAAAATAACAAAAAAAGCAATTCTATTGTGGAACACCAAAATATAAAGCAAGTAAAGACAATAAAGTATTCGTCATTTATGCTACAGACTGCAATTTTGGTAAGCAAAAACGAGGAAGACCCATTTTTTTATATTTTCTGTGAAGAAATCAGCGTTTGGCTCCTTATTAAAAAGCGTTTTTTATAATAACGTTCAAAAATATTTGGGAAAAGAGGTCAAACCACAAACTATTCGAAATTCGCTTAAAATTTATAGTTATAGAGGAAGAATTGGACGAAAGAAACCATTTGTAAAAAAAATAAACAGAATTAAAAATCTACAATTTGTAAAGGCTTATGTAAAAGACCCAGAATCGTTTTGGTATAATGTAATTTTTGTTGATGAGAGCAAATCCAACCAAATTGTGTATAGAAAACAAAATACGAAGCTAGAAGAACGCAAGAACAGTTGCTACTGTTAAACATGGTGGAGGCGGAGTAGTAATTTGGGAATATATAGCGTCATCTGTGGTGTGGAGAATATTGAAGTAATAAGTGAAATAATAGATCACAAATTTTATATCGATGTATTAAAGCATAATTTGAGGAAAAGTGCAAAAAAAAACTGGGTATTGGTAATGATTTTCAATTCTATCGGGACAATGATTCAAAGCATTCTGCGTTAAACACTATAAGGCCCAAATTTTACATTAAAATATAGTGTCAGACACCGAGTTTAAATAAAACACGTCCGTTTGATTAAGAGTGTCCAGTCAAAACTGACTTTCATTTCTTTATTATATTTCTTACATTAATGCACTCCGAGAGCAACACTCATGAGAGCATGAAAAGATGCATAAGAGCAATGATAATAGAAGTAACAATAAAGCAATAAATAAAAGTAAAAATAACAAAAGAGTGACAGTTCGACCATCCTGATATTAACTCGTCCTCGAGTTTCAAGTTTACTATATGTTAATATCGTTATCTTCATCGTAGTCATCGTCGACTGTAGGAAATAATGAACACCATGGTTTCAGTTTGTCACTGCTAACGACTGTGCTATACCGGCGTTGTTTTCTTTGTTCACCCACCATGTCTCCAATGACATACCTGTCAAATCGCAGAATTTTCTTCACTTCATATGGCCCGCGATATTTAATGCCAAGTTTTCTTGATTCGCCTGTGCTTGGAAGCGTTGCTTCAATAAGCACAAGATCACCTTCTTTATACGGTTGTGGAGTTTTATATTTAGCATCGAATCTAGCTTTCCAAACCTCACGTGCAGCCTTAATGTTCTTTTTAGCATCCTCACGACGCGCGCTTAATTCGTGACCATCGATATTGATATTTTCTTCTGTTACAGCAGCCAACAGTTTATTTCCACTGATGTCTTTTAACGGAAAATCGTAAATTAGTTCAATGGGTGAATATTTTGTTGTTGAATTTATTGTTGTATTTATCTTCCATTGTAAGCAACGAAGTTTTGTGTCCCAATCTTTTGTATCTGATGACGTCTTTAAATAAGAGAGAATTGATTGATTCACACGTTCAGCAATACCATTAGCTCGTGGTGTGCGTACGGCAACTTTAATATGCTGAATATTGTTACTATTACAATAAGCTTCGAACGCTGAAGATGTAAAAGCTGTACCTCTATCAGTAACGATTTTACTGGGAAGACCAAAATACAATGTTAGTTGATTAAGTGTTTCTAATACAGGTTTGGTTTTCGTTGATTTAACAGCGACAGTTACAACATATCTAGTTAGTGCATCCACGATCACTATGATATATTCATTACCACTGCAGCTTCTAATAAAAGGTCCTAGATGGTCCATATGTATTACCTCGAACGGCACCCTCGGTATCTCCATACCATATAGTTGACATTCTGTCTTTGCTGTACTTCGATTATAACAACATTCAATGCATGATTTGATGTACCCCTTAACAAAATTTCGACATCGAGGAAACCAAAAATGTTGTTTAATACGTTTTATTGTGCCATCCACACCTGGATGACCAGCATCATCATGACAAAGTTTCACAATTCTCCATCGTATACCTTTTGGTATGACCATTAACTCTTTCCCATCATGATGTCTTCTATAGAGCCGATTTCCCTTTAAAATGAATTCCTTCTCATGCTGCTCTCGCTGTGTTGAATCGACACGTCCTTTTAAAATATCAATGATCTGTTGTAAATTTGCATCTTGCTGTTGCATTGTCAAAATCCAATCCTCATTCGAAATGTCAATCATCATTAAATTTGCAGATACATCATCAACTTCGCATGGCGGTTCAACAGGAGCTCGACTCATTGCGTCAACGTGAGCCATTAAATTACCTGGGCGATGACTTGACGTATAATCATATTCGAGCAATTTTAACAGCCATCTTGCGACTCGTGGAATCATTGGTGTTACTGTTTTAATACTGGAAATAGCTGAACAATCCGTAAAGATTTTAAAATGTTTGCCCAAAAGATACATTCGAAAACGTTGACATGCTTCAACTACCGCTAAAACTTCTAATTCATATCCATGATATTTGCTTTCAACATCTGTACATAATCGACTAAAATATGCTATGGGCTTTGATATTCCGTTATCTTCACGTTGCATTAATATCGCTGCAAGTCCAATACTGCTTGCGTCAGTATAAATTTCTTGTTCTTTATTAATGTCATATATTCCCAAAAGCGGCTCATTAGCTAACAATTCAATTAGTTTGAGGAAAGCATTTTCACATTCCAATGACCATTTAAAAGCAATATTCTTTCTCGTTAACTGTGTTAACGGATGAGAAATTTGTGCATAATTCTGAACAAATTTCCTGAAGTAACCTGTAAGTCCCAAGAAACGTCTGACTTCTGTTACATTTGTTGGTATAGGAAATTGTTTTATCGCAATGGTTTTCGTTATACCAGGTTTTATACCATTCTCGTCGACTTCATGACCTAAAAACGATACACTGCCTTTCATAAAATAACATTTCGATAGGCGTAAGGTCAATCCTTCATTGCGAATAATTTTCAAAAATTCTTCTAAATTCTCAAGCCCTTCTTGTGCTGTTTCAGATGCCACAATGACTTCATCAACATAACTAACCACCTTACCTCTCAGCGGTTCCATAAGTTTCATCATCATCTTTTGAAATACGCACGGAGCATTTTTGAGGCCAAATGGCATTCGGTTAAACTCATAGTGACCATTATGAGTGACGAACGCTGTCAGCTTTTTCGATGATTCAGCAATTTCAATCTGATAATAGCCTGACATCATATCTAAAGTTGTGAAAAATCTTTTTCCCGCAAGAGTTGATAGAACACCATCTACTGTAGGCATTGACCATGGCTGTTTTTCCGTTACAGCATTTAATGCCCTGTAGTCGATGCATAAACGATCTTCACCATTCGATTTCGGTACAAGAACAATAGGAGACGAGTATTCTGAAGTTGATGTTCGAATAATATTTAACTCTAATAATTCGTCAACAATTCGTTCCACGACACGTTGTTTAGGAATTGGTATGCTGTAAGGTTTTTTTGTTATCGGCGTTGGAGATGTAACCGCAATCTCCATTTTCGTTGTTTTCGCCTTACCAAGTTCATTTAGATTTTCGCCAAAACAATCATAATAGTTATTTAATAAATTACGCAACTCATTTTGTTCGTTTACCGATAAATTCTCGTTGCACTTAAAATTTTCAGGTGTTATCGCAAACACTTGACAGTTTCCATTTTCAATCACAACGCGACATTTGGACAATAAGTCAATACCGATAATAACGTCATATGCCATGGTATCATCTTCGACCACTAGCATTTCGCACTTGTACTTTTGTTCATCAATAGTAATTGACAACTTATCTGTCTTTTCGGAACACACATATTCACCGCCGGCAAAACCGTTCAAAGTTTTCACACATTTTATTAGTTTACATTTCAATATAGTGGCTATATTACGCTTAATTATTGACACACCACTGCCTGAATCGATCAAAGCGTTACATAAAATATTGTTTATACATATTTCTTTAATTATAATACCAGGTTTTTCAATCGCATTTACTGGATTTCGTTTATTACACGTTTTTGTGTCATGGTTTCCTGAACACATTGAACAACGCGGCTTTCGTTGCGGTTTTGGACAATTTTTCGAAATGTGCCCATTTTCCCGACAATTATAACAAACCGGTCCCGTTTTTACCACACGAGTTACACTGGAGTCACTGTTATTTTTATTCGGCATATATTGATTATCATTGTAACGTACTACTGGTCTTCGTACACTTACATTACTGTTCTGTAACGACCGCACAAAATCTGAGCAATTTTTAAATTGCATCGCAGATAATGTCTTCCGCAACCCGTCGTCATACAACCCGATGGTTACATATCTTATGACCACTTGGTCTTCGAGTTGTCCGCGGCGTCCAATAGCTAACATTCGATAATAGTACTCAACAACGCTTTCATTTTTTCTCTGCTGATTGCTCATTAACTGCATATGAATATCAGCAGCATTTAAAACACACGGAAAATCATTTAAGAATGCGATCACAAATTCACCCCAGCTACGAAATACTGGTTGCGAATCAATCCACAATTTTGCGGCACCTCTCAATTTACTTCTTATAGCAAATAGAACAATATGGTCATTCCATTGGTATGCATTCTTTAATTGCTCAACACTTTGAACAAACTGCACTGATGTGACGTCATCACTGTTGTTGTCGAATGACGGCAAAGCATCTATAATTTCTCTTATATTACAGTAATTACTCGCACTCTGCATTGCCATAGCAACATTCGAATTCATATTTGTTTCATACTGCATACGCACATTGGTTTGATCTTGTCTGTTCTGCATGTACGGTGCGTATTCTGCTGACGTAGCAGCTACAGCTATGTTCGGCGCGATCAACGGCGACTTTTGCACACACTCAGGGGTTGAAAAGATTACTGGCGCCAACGTAGACGCATAAGGCATATTTATTACATGTGACGCTGGCAGAGGCCACACTGTGCTTGTTGATGCACACGAATATTTGTTCATGTATTGGTTAGGTACAGTTATCGAAGGCAAAGAAACACTCACTGTATTTGTTGTAGTTGTAGTTTGACTTGTTGCATGTAGAGCAGTATTCGGCACAAAATACTTATTCGCATTTAATTCCGGCATCGACGTCGCCACCGCATTGATAGGCTGTATTAATGACTCCAATGTCCGCTGGAGACGCAATACTTCGGCTTTCAATTCCAAAACGGTGGTGTTTTCGTTTGCCGTATTAACATCGGCGACACTTTGTTTCTCCTCATCATTATGTTCATGCAATTGCGTTTTCACATTACTTTCCTTTACCGAAGGAAAATCATCCAAGTCAATTGCATTTCCCATTGTGTTCGAATCCATTATTTTCATTAATAACTGTTTACACTTATTACCAATAAATTATTATTTGCACTCTTTATTTTAAATCCCACTTCTGAATTTGTCAGACACCGAGTTTAAATAAAACACGTCCGTTTGATTAAGAGTGTCCAGTCAAAACTGACTTTCATTTCTTTATTATATTTCTTACATTAATGCACTCCGAGAGCAACACTCATGAGAGCATGAAAAGATGCATAAGAGCAATGATAATAGAAGTAACAATAAAGCAATAAATAAAAGTAAAAATAACAAAAGAGTGACAATAGGCTCACAAATTTAATTAATAGTATAATGAGTTTTTTTATAATGAGTTTTAAATCCACTTAATAAAACATATTTCTATATTCAATAAAATTTTTCTGCAGTAACACCTATTTTTGACCCTGTAAATTACATATCAAAGACAAACATTTTTTATAAATGAATGACCCTGTAAAGTAAAATATGTTTTGATTAGTTTTTTTGCCGCTAATAAAAATTAGTTAAATTTGTTGTAACTATTTCTCTTGTTTGTCTGCATAAACAAATTTAAGAAAAATATTGTGCACGCATTTTTTATGTGATGCAGTTATTTTTGTTGAATTTGATTGCAATGCGTACAACAATAAGAAATTTGTTTTGACAAATTTACGGGACTTTGTTTATTTGAAAATAATTATTGTTTTTGTATGTAATGGAAGGAATTTCAAATAAAAGGGCAGCGAAATTGCCAAATCTTTCTATTTGGAATCTCTTTCACTTCAAGGTAAGTCACTTTTATTAGGGATAATAGTGGGAGCTCGGACTAGTTGGTCCAGGCATATGTTGATTCGTTTGGCCATTGCTGACGATCACCATGTGAATGGATAAACTAGTTTGGGTGAAGTGATAATGGTTGAATTACCTTCTGCTTGGCTTATGCTGGCATAGGGTAATTTAACCAGTTGAGTTACCTTCTGCTTGGCTTTTGCTGGCGTAGTAATTTAACTAGTCATCCAGACTTCCATTTGGCCATAGCTGATGGAGGAATGGGCGACGAGTCACCAACACTGTCAGGAGGCGTGTGGACAACGAGCGTTTGGCAATTGCTGACGGACGTGGCCAGGCGTAACAGTAGGAAGGAACCCTTGTCTGGCTTTTGCTGACAAAGGTATTGCTTTATATTGATATTAGAGTTTCTAGAGGTTACCTATTTGGAATTTCTTTCACTTCAAGGTTAGCAACTTGCGCACCACTGCAAGCAATCGTCATACGACATTTCACAACATTCTACACCGTTTACAACATCGTGACAACGTTTATGACATCATACAACATTTCACAACA
This sequence comes from Teleopsis dalmanni, assembly GCF_002237135.1. Taxonomy (NCBI): domain Eukaryota; kingdom Metazoa; phylum Arthropoda; class Insecta; order Diptera; family Diopsidae; genus Teleopsis; species Teleopsis dalmanni. The sequence continues at coordinate 85,719,999 of NC_051848.1, forward strand.
TCCTACACCGTTTACAACATCGTTACAACATTTATAACACCATACAACATTTTACAACATGCTACACCGTCTACAACATCATTACAACATTCTGCATCATTAGCAACATTTTCAACATCGCTTTCCACAACTTGATTATATTTTCTTTTTTTTTGTTAAATAATAAACGCTACTTTAAACAGAAGTGTCTCTATTATTTTACTTAGATAAATTTTCTTATAACGAACCCTGGTATACTCGCTGAGTATACCCCAGCTGTAGATAGGGCCGAAAAAGGTTGTTACAACACTAAGCTTTGGTTATTATATAACTGCCAATAAGTGATAAAAAAAACACCATCGCAATATCTGGACTTAAACCCCATAGAACATCTTTGAGGTCATTTGGAGCTTAAATTAAGAAAACACAGCTTTTCAAACAAGCAACAAAGGCAACAGATTGTAATGGACGAATGTTTAATAGAGGTAATAAAATGTAAAGAAAGTATAACAAAATATTAAATTACAGTTATTGTTATCAAAATCGCAGTCTGTTGCATAAATGACAAATACTTTTTATACTTTGTACAGTAATCCCTCCTATAACGCGGTAGATTGCTTCCACGTTATAGGGTTATTCCCGTATATCCCGATACATACGTGCAAAGGTACGCGAAGCTAATTATGAACTGTAAAAATCCCCGCATTATATGGGGGAATGCCCGTGTTATACCGGGGATTGAAATCGCGTAATATGAAAACGCGTTATAAGGATACCGCGTTATATGGGAGATTACTGTATTTTGGTACTTCGCAATAGAATTACAATCGTTGAAAATTGCATTATTATTTTATCATTTTTTTGTTTCGTTTTGTTGTTATTGCAACATTGCTCAAAAATTTAGTTAATGACGAATACTTTTTTTGACCACTGTATATAATATGAAGTTTACTTTTTAAAATATACGCGTATAAATATGACATGTAAGAAGTGTATTGACTTATCAATCTTCTTATTATAAATTTGAACTTACTTGACCAAACTCAACGCTTTGATTTGTGTTCGGTGGGATATAACTTAGTTCTTCTGATAGTTGTACAATTAAGTAAACATCCGCTTCCCAGACGCATTGCCAAAAAATGCGTGTCGTCAGTTCATCGTGGGGAGACTGCGCGACAATATAGAAGCGCTGCTTTGTGCCAACAGTGGCCTAAGTACATACGCAGAATTTGAAATTACAATATCTGTTTCACTATTAAAGTTTACTTACGGAAACATAGGATGCATTTACATAGCCATGTCGATTTTCTCTTGTTGGAGTTAACCGTACTCGATTATCGTCGTAAGGTATGAAAGTAGGATCTGAGTTTTTGGTAGCATTTTCCTCTAGTAAAGCGCACTTATATTCTGCGTGTTCCCTTCGTTTAGGTATGCTCTCGAATTCCATAAAAAGCTGCGAGTCGTTTAACTTATCATTTAAAATTTGACACTAAAATTTAAAAAGAAAATAATATACATATATTCCCGTTTATAATCAAAACGTTAATGATCATTATCTTTTGCAACTTCTATTTTCTTCAAAGTCCACAACAGTTGGATATTAAAAAAGTTAAATATTAAATAAAATATGATAAGTAGTTCGCGGAAAATTCTCAGAAAAATTTAACGACTTTAAATTATCTAATATCGGAAGATCACGATAAAAATTGAAATTGTTTGCAAAAGACTAGTCTAGACTAGCTTTAGTCTTATATTTTTTTATTACAAATTGGTTGTGGTTACATATAAAAGTGGAACACACTATAAACAATATTAATAATTTCATACATATTTACCAATTTATCTTTCGAATATTGTCCCGAAATAGGTTGTAATTTAGAGGCGCCAGTTGACCAACGTTGCGGCAAATGGAAATCGTCTTGAACCAGTTTTACTTTAGTGGCTAATTTTGAAGTAGACACCTTTTCACGCCCCAAAGTTGCTGCTTTTTGTTTATCTGGAGTTTTACTACGTCTTAGTATGTTCCAGCGTTTTTTGCGTTTGCCGTCTTTTGACAAAGAGGTCGAGTTATGCAATGTCGTTCCAGTACTATTTAAAGTGGAATTAAACATTGAGGAAGAATTAGAAGACAAATTCATGGCACCGAATTGCTGTAATAACGAGTCATCATGAGCAGATGATGTATGTTGGGAAATAGATGTTGAGGATGCAGGTGAGACAACGTCAACAGTCGATATATTTGAAGTGGTTTTCAAAAGGTTTGTTTTATGTTGTCGTGGTGGTGGTGTTTGAGTTACAACGGTAGTTTGTTGACTACCATGATTAATGTTGATGGCAGGAGCAGCAGATGCAGCACGCAGAGCACGTTGTGGTGGTGTTGGATCTAAGAATTGCATTTCCGTACTGGCAGCACGATCCATATGATGTGCTTGTGATCCAAATTTTTTAATATTCATAGAAATTTCATCCAGTTCTGTTGCGGCATGGTGATGCTGGTGTTGTTGTATATGATGTTGATGCCTTGCAGCAGGTACTGGCACCGACACCGATACTGTTACCGGCACTGGTACTGGTGGTTGTGCGTGCATACCCCCTGGCGCTGATTGTATGGAAGAAGTGCGATTACGCATAGCATCGCTATTGGTACGTGATGAGGAACCAGATGCACGTTGTTCTGTGTTTCTTTGTGCTAACGGTGTGGTCGAATTATTTGTTGTTGTGTACTGTGGTAGTGGCACATTTTCGTAAATTGGTTCTATTGAACCGCTTATGGCATTACGTTGTAAGGTAGTTGGCGGTGGAGAGGCAGTGGTGGGTGGTTGAGTGTGCAAAGGTGACTGATTTTGAGATGCTGATGATGGCCGATAAACATTTGTGGGTAATGTTGGTGATTTTTGTTCATAGCTATCAAAAAGAAAAATCAATTTAAATTAAAAGTTTAAATGGTTTATGCTTGTATTTACTTTTGACTGGCTACTTGTGCAGCTGCTTGACTAAGCGCTGATTGATGCAGTTGTGACATAATAGATGGTTGCTCTTCAATCATGTTTAAATTTTCGAATGTTCCGTGTGGTAGATATGGTTGCGAATGACCTATATGGCCCATGTACGGGTATTGATGTATCATTGCTGTTGTTGATGAATTAGATATGGCACTACTTCCACTGGTGACACCTACGTATTGATATTGCGAGTTCAAAAAATTACGATTTGATACTAGATCCGGGGAAGACCCCGACACATAAGCACGATAACCCAACAACGGTCTATGCGAAGCTACAGCTAAATCAGGCGTAGATGAAGAGCTCAAACGATTTACTGGATATGGTGGAGGTGGTTTAGAACGAATTATTTGCAATCGTTGTGGTAAATCTACATAAACGTTGCCAGTATTTGCAGTCATGTTAGGTGAAATTGCAGGTGCTGTTGTTGTTAGATTTACATGATGGTGCGCATGTATAGTCGCTGCTGGCTGAGTTACATCTGGATAACGATGTGGTGTTAAATGTGTCAGTAACATTCCATCTGTGTAAGCACCAGTATTGTGCACATCTGGCTGAGAACCAGCATAATATGCTGGCATTGCTGGTGGCGCCGTCATTGCCAGGGCTGTTGCCTGATAGGGTAAATTATGTGGTTCGTTAGATGGTGTACGATATTTTAATTGCACTGCAGTTTCATAGTCGGGCGCTGGACGATATGTAGGTAACATAGCTTTGAGACGTTCGCGCTCATGGGCATCAGCCGTAAGTAAGTGATTATTATTATGACTAATAATGCTACTACTACTATGTAAATTATTGTTACTTAAATCTAAACATGAGCTGCTCTGTAGGCGTGTGTCCAAAATGCTGTTCGACAAATGCTGTGAAGATGCGTAATCGTGTGAGTATTCCTAATAAAAAAAAAGAAAAAATAAAATGTTTAAACACTCATAGTAAAGTAGACTTCCAAACTAGTAGACTACTAGTTTGAAAATATATATATGTATCGTAAATTACCTTAGTTATCCAACTCTGACCATGTAAATTGGTACCTCCATGTGGAGGAAGGACACCACCGCCACCACCTGACTGATGACTTGCTGCCAAAGAAATATTCGATGACATAAGTGCAGACGAATTCGTTGAAGCCATCAATCCGTGTGGCATTTGCTGATGTTGCTGTTGCAGTGACTGAGCTGAGATATATTCCTGATTGCCAGTCAAAGCATTTGTGGATGCACCTGAAGTATAGATGGCACGTTGCTGCTGTTCTAATAATAAATCTTCTCGTGAATCACTAAAATCATATGTAAACGCAGTATTGTTAATGGCATCTGGACCTATGGAAACACCATTTGAACTTTCAACATCGCCGGTGCTTGATGTATCATCATCAATATATCGTTTAAAAAATTTATGTTGAGTTATGCATAGCTTCCAGAAATAACGAGCCGTCTCAGCTTCTGAAAATATAAATGAACCAACAATAGAACCATCGGCCTTGTTCTGCTCTATTTTAATAGTGCGTTTATCGATAGTTGCTGTATGAAAGTCTTTCCACGGAAAATACTGCCGGCCATTTTCTGCATTGACTACCATGCCATTTATAGCTAAACCAAGTACCAAGTCATTACCTAGTGTGTCTTTGGCTTGGAAACGTTCCTGACCATAACCTTCCAGCTGCTGACAACACTGTATATACATTTCTTCGGCTTGGGTTTGAGTCAAGTGCTGTATGCCAGCATTTTGCTGCAACACTTCAATAATAAGGCTATCTAAGAGACTTTCATCGTTAGCGAGTCCTTGCAGATTTTTGGGCAAAGCAATTGATTTTTTTAAATAGTCCTTAGTTTGTTTATCATTTTGATAACTATCATATTCTGCTTGTCGACAATAAAGCGCTAAGAGAATAGCTGTACGTATGTCGCAGGCAATTTTTCCTTCGTATATATCACTTTTTAGCTGCAGAAAATAATAATAACGCACCTCGTCACTCAAATGACGTACGCCTGTGGTTACATAATGCCGTACGCGCAAAAATATTTTTGTTCCCGCAGCATATTTTTCAAGCTGACGACTTAATGAACGATCCAAGTCGATCCATTTCAACTCATTCTCCTTGCCCTTCACAATATAGCGTAAACCAAAAAACTCAGGCTGTTGTATTGACAAACGCTGACATACATTGTCCAGACATTCTTGACCCTTGCTCTCCGAACTAATGGTGCAATCAACTGTAGTCGATGTATCTGCAAAGCAGAATAAACAAACAAATTAGGTTTAAATTATAAAGCAATGAAATCATTTAAGTAAAGTACGTGTTTAGTGAAAATGAAATGGATATGAGAACTGTAATGAGGCAGTTTTACGATCTATGCATATCGAATGTAGAATTGTGTGCCTCAACTTCTCAGTCTCCGACACATAAGCATGATAACCCACCAACGGTCTATGCGAAACTACAGCTAAATCAGGAGTAGATGAAGAAATGTTGAATACCTTAATCCGCTATTATTAAGAGAATGTAACTTAACCCGCCTGGCGAGAAAGTGAGATATGTTAGATGTAATAAGTGAAGGAATACAACCAAATATTCTTTTATAGATTTCCAATGATAGATAATAATGTTTCATTTTGCGAAACAAAAACATATACAAGAACATTAAGAAGTATAGATATGAAGTTCCAATTCTCTCCGAATTGGTGAAATAATAATTTATGGGGAGGTAAGAAATTGTTTTTCCATTAAAACTTATAATAATTTTATTGCTAAGATAACACTTAAATGCAGGTATAGATTATGTTAATATATTAAAGTATATATAGTGGCATTAGAAGTACCTTTTATCATTCAGAAATTTAGTTTAACCACATGTGTCCATCGTTTTATTTGTGAAAGAGATATTTAAAGCTAGGTACATAGCACTTGAGATCTAATAAAAAACATACAACATTCTCTATTATTTTATTTAATTTTTTTCTATGTGAATAAAGGTGGATTTAACTAAATTTGTTAATTCATTAATCAGTGTACTTCAGGGAATCTTCAATATTGTTTTAAAATGATGGTGAACAAACTTTTATTGCGATCAATTCTTTTTATAATGATGTGAGCGAACAAGTCGACAAGATTTGAGTGTAGTTAATACCGCTGATTGCCTCCAATTTGATGAGTGATTAGTTGTGTTAAGTATCGCCAACCACGCATGTCACGCTCTTTATCTCTAAACTTATTTATTTACATTATAGTGAATCATTTCACAATAATAAAAATTGTATGTATGACAAATAGAATTACACGAATCGACTGCGTCCGTACGTCTGTTAAGTCACATACCATGAAAAGTTTTCCTTCCCGATAGAAATACAAATTATTTATAAATCAAGAGAGACTCTGCATATAAAATGAAGGAAAAGCATTTTCGACAACACAGAACCAGAAGCAGAAAAATAACTTCTAAACAACAAGTACTCATTATGGAACATTCACTTAGTCAGACAGTCAGACACATTTTTTCAATAACAAATTGACTTTTTGACTTATTTAAACAAAAAAAAAAAACTTTTTTTTCAACAGTCCATTGCAGCTGTTGACATATGCGAAGGGACCTGCCAATTTGATTTCATCTGTAATTATTTACGTTGTTGTGAGTTCGAACATGTCCAATTCTCACTTGGCATCAATTCTGGCAGCGTTTCGAAGTGGGCGTCGTATTTGAACGCATTGGTCACAATTACAGTGAATAGGCTTTTGTTACTTCTCGGTTAATTTCTTTAATTAAGCACTTTTAGAATGCATTTTAGAATGTACATAATCTGCGGCCCATACAAAACGTTTTGTTACGCTTTAATTGAAATTATATATGGAGACGTGAGATTTTGATGAAACGTAGACAAAGGCGAACAAAGACCGACCAAACTAAAACATAGAGCACAGCAGTTGCTAATCGATTGTGTATCATGAATATTTACAACTGTATTGTCAATTCAAAAAGCTGGGAATGCAAATAAGGAGGATAGGAGGACAGCGGGTAAGCCAAAGAAAAGATTACATGCTCTATCAAACAAAAATGCTTTATTCGACGCAACAAAAACTGAAGTTATAAGACTTGTTTTCTGAATCGCCGGAAACGGATATGTTGATTCTCTTTTAAGTAACTGAATATCATAATACGTTAGAAGTAATGCATATTTTCCTTTTTTAAAAAATTCCATCAAATCGTGTGAGTGACGCTTCTTTATAGTCAGTTCAAAGTAAGGTCTGAAGGCTGCTCTTAGTATAGAAACTTCTCAATACGTGGACTGCTTTTTAAGCGCCTAGCGCCTAGGCAACACTAAGTATTACCAGATGAATTTTCATATTTCTGTGCGAAAATTTGACATTTTCTACCATAAATGTCATAACAATGTTTCGTAATTCTTAATTGTGTCTCAGAGAAAAAATTGAATCGATCAACTTAGTTCGACATTTGGTTTTGAAACACCATATCCAGTGACTGTAGAATGCGATTCCAAGAACGGTCAGGTCTGCGTCTCTGAGCCACTCGTCAATTTCGACAACCACGTGCCGTTCAACATCCCTCAAAAAGGTTTCACAAGCAGGCCCGTGCGGATTACAATAATAACAACAACAAATGTAAAATAATTCTACGCCGTTAAGACATTTAAAACACTGGTTTTAAAGACACTAAATTCAGAGTTACAAAACTATTTCGAAAATTGGTTCAATCGAATGCAAAACTACTTAAAAAAACGATCAAATCATTTTTACTGATTAACCAAAGTGCTTTCATTGTTAACCCATTTCGGATTAACTGGTAATTTCACTTACCAGCACTTTAATCGAGTATATATCTTTGCATATAATATTTATCTTTTATATTATTTTATTGTATCAATATATAGTTTATTTTGAGAAAAGAAATTAAAGGAAATTCTCTTCCAATAAATTGGATCCAAATGGGAGACAATTTTCCTGAACTCCAAAATTGGATGAATTTAAAATTAAATAAAAAAAATTATTGAAATAAAATATTTGAAAAAACAATTATTAATTTCAATAATCGATAACCCTGTTTTATATATCCATACCTTTCATTCGAATACATTGAATACATTTTTGAGTATAGTTCACTGGTAATTTTACTTACCAATGGACCGAACTGATGTGTGCCAGGCTCTTAGTTCAAAAATTGTTCCTAATACGTGGAGTTGTTGTGAAAAATGCCAAAAGAAAATTGCTTAACACTTAAAGAGGTGATGTCTATTTTAGAAACAAAAAATAATAATGATGAAGGAGCTTTAATTATCTTCTGAAGTCAATACTGTTTATATGCCGCATAATGTTGGCGAAGTTAATGGTACCGAGCAAACTAATGACAATGTCATAGATGAACATGCTCCAGTTTCATTATTTATTGCTGGTTAGCTGGAGCTTCAATATCAGTCAGTCGATGAGACGAAAATGAGCTTAAAAGAGTTTGATGTGCCAAAGTGAACAAAAAAAATCCCCTCTTATGGTGAATTACCAGTAAATATTGAAGTGAAAGAATACAAACAATTATTAAAAAGTTAGGTGGGTATTGTACTAGTTTGATTAGTGTTACATGTAATATCTGATATAAATGCTAAAGGAGAGAATACAACTGCCTCTGATTGAGAAAATGAGGTATTAGCCATACTTTAGAGAGACAATGCACTCGTTACAGTTCTCACTAACCATAGAAAAATGAATCCACAAGAAAAAAATAAAAACGTCATGATCGCTCTAAAAAGGCACATATCACAATAAGGGTCTCAAATGCAATAGCGAAATAAAACCAGCTTATGGATGGCGTAGATTTGCACGACAACGCTTTGACCAATTATCGAGTATCCGTGGTGACCTTTGTTTATAAATTAATTAGGTAATATGATGGTGAATGCTTGGAAACTGCATGTTATGGTTTCAGCTCATGAAAAGCAGAAGCCATTATCCCAACTATAGTTTCGAGAAAACATTGTCAACGATTTATTGATGTACGTACCAACATCTCCAAATTCGGTGATAACTGAATCTATATTTGCCTCAACTGTATCATATTTTAATAATATTAACAATAATGTTCATTATTCCGAAAAAGTAGAAGGTGGTCCTCGATGATGCGTTGTGTGCCATACTCACACGCTATTTGAATGCAACAAATGTAAAAATTGTTTTGTTTTTTTTTAAAATTAATATAAAATTGTAAATAAAACACATATCAACAAATAAAAAATATCATTTGTTAATAATTTTGTACAATTTTGCATTAGACTTAATTGAATATATAAAATAAATCATTTTTTTACTTATTTGAATGAATATTTTTATTTTGACAAAAAATCACTATACGTATTGGCCCATTGGTAAGTAAACTTGCCATCCTACATCTCAGGAACGGTTAGTTTCATTTTGAAAACCACAATTTTCATCAAAATCGGTCCACGGCATCTGGTACCGGACCGTAATGCGTTAAGCGCAAGACTTAAAAGGTAGTCTAGACTATTGAGGTAAAAGAAATGTATAATGACGGTAACAAAAAAGCAATTCAAAATGTTTGTATTAAAACACTATCAACGGATGTTCTATCATATTGATAGGATGTATAACTGCAAATTTAATTAGCAGCCAAACTAATTAAGTCACTTTGACGCTATGTACCTTAGAATATTCGTACCAGTTTTAGCTTTTATCTGATATATAATGTAAAGTACAGGAACTTCACAAAAAAATTTTGGGGCATATGCAGAGTGATGTTTGGAAAATAACCAAAAGAACGGTTTTTCGTAAATAATAGGAAAACGGTACACTGGACAAAAAGATTATATTTTTGAATTCTATGGAAAACTTCATATATAAAATATAGAGATCTCGTATTTGAAGAAAACTGTAATTTACAAATAGTTTACAATAGAAATATTTGTAAATTATTGTAATTATTGAATGCCAATATAGGAAAATTTTTATCAATGTTTAGGGCATGGTTCGTATTTGCTCACTCATGAGCAGCTCAGGCTCATGAGCAAGAACCAATTCTTACGTGAGCCCAAAATTGGCTCATGAGCGTGAGCGCATAATTGGCTCATATTGAAGAGCTGCACATGAGCCGAGAGCTCACGAGCTCAACTGTTTAATAAAAAGCGATTTATTAGTTCATTTGCTTTATTTATTTTTATAAACGCTATATGTGAAAATATATAATTTGAAATTAACTTAGTTTATTATTATTATTAAACAATAAAAATATATTTATTGTTTATTTTAAGAACTTTGATTATTTCCATGTTATAGTTAGTTTAGGGTTATTAATATTTTAAATCTTTTTTTATGACATTTTTTCACAAAAAAAAAAAATAATAATAAAATCTTAAATTGGGCGCATAAGATCTCATGAGCCGCAGCTCATACTCTTGCTCAGAAAAATGTTTAGAAAATTAAAAAAGGCAAATTGGGATTTTTTCACCACACATCTGAACGAGCCTTTGGAAATTTTTTTGACCCTTGATATGAGGCAAATAAGCAATTTCGCGGTATTTTTATAAAAACAGTTGAACACCAGCTAATCCAAGTGTTAAGATGAAGTTTTATTAAATAAATCTACACCCCTTTGCTAAAGATCTTCACCATCTTCGCGACAATACCCTTCCAATCTACAAATAAATATCGCTAAGTGAGATATTTGCAACATAATGGATTATCATAGCTCTAACATATGAAAGCAACATTATGTACATTTGTTTTTAGCCAGAAATATAGCAAATAAATGCGGTACTAATACTCAATATGGACGACAGTCAAAACATAAAAAAAACTCAAAAACCACAGATTTAAAAAAATATGGTCTATGTTTTATAAAATCATATTTTTTACGATTTGGCTCTAAACACTATTGTTTACTAACAGAAATCATAATTTTTGTAAAACATTCCGCAACGAAACAGATTTTTTATTAAATCGCGATTAAGTTTATTGCTTTAATTACTAACTAAGACATAATAATATCAACCATGTTCTTCATTGAAAAAAAAAATATATATAATACACTGCGTTTCACTTGAATAGCACCTACTCTATATATTAAATTTCTTTTCTTTATATTCTTCAAACAAATAAAAAGAAGTATTATATTGATTTTTAGTTTATATTTATAATTGGAAAATATTCTTTTTTATAAAAACAAAAACAATTGAATTTGTTCAACAATTATTAAATTAGTACCTGAAAAACTAAGAAAGTATTAAAATGACACATACACTTTGTTTCATTTTTTTAATACAGTTAACAACTTTTTACCTAAAGAAAAGCAAATTCATTTAGCATTAAAGATTCATTTATGATCATAAATTATTTGAGTAATGGATTGAGCATCCTTCATTCATTATGACCTCATAGATCCTACTGGGAGATGAATCACACAAACTTTTTATGTAGTCAAGCAAAATTGTAGCCCACACTCGCTGAATAGCTTCAATTAGTTTAGTTTTAGTTAAAAATTGTTCTCTAGATTCATAAACTTCTCTAGCCGGCCATCCTCAAACAGTTTCTATTGTATTAAGATCCGGCGAGTATGGTGGCCAGTTCAGAAGGGCAATATTTCTAGACTCAATGTAGGGTTTTACAACACAGACAGTGTGTACTGGGGTGTTGTCGTGTTCGAACTGTTGAGTTTCTTTCGCCAAATTATAGAAATAATAACTGCAACCATCTGGTTCTTCCGAGTTAAACTTTTTCTGATCTGAGAACACAACGTGATACCACGTGTTCTGTGGGAATGACATATTGACGCGAAAAGAAGTCAATCAAACTTGTTTACGTATGGAGTAAAGTGGTGATTTTTTTTTAAATCCACACGTTTAAGACAGGACTGTCCAGACCAGATGCGATCGCGAGCCAATACAAATTTCTGTGCAGATTGGAGGGCGGCAAAGACAAATACATACGCTCATAGTTGTTATTATAAATACATTATAACATTATAAATTAAATACATTATAAAAAAATATAAACTAAAAATCAAAACTTCTTTTTATTTGTTTAAAAGAAAAGTGTGAAAGTGTGGAATGTGGTATTCAAGTAAGACAGCGTTTATTTCAATAGTTACAGATGTGAAACTAAATAATGCAAAAAATCAAATTTCAGCAATTTAAAACATTACTCCTATAAACGTAAGGCATAAAGCCGAGTTAGTGACTACTACTACAGAGGTGTGACCTGTCTGATTCACATACGTAAACGCAATTACAAAAACCTACATCGAATAATTAAAGAAATAATATTATTTTTTTGTTTTGTACAGCGAGGATAAGAAGAATTTCTACCGGCGTCCCGGAAAGTGAATGCCGCACAAACCCGTCCCTGTCATTCTAAGGGACTTTATCCCACCCTGGGACTACGTTAGTAGTATTAGTCATTTAATATTTTCATCGGTGTGATCTGCGTCTAAGCCCCCCTGCTGATTCAGGTGGGCAGGCTTGCACTTCATCTTGGTGTAATACATCTACTTACGCCAGCTGGCTTCTGTCGACCTTCTGACATCCCACAATACCTAAACAATTTGCTGACGACATTCGCAGACGATATTGCTATAGTGACTGCACTATAGCATTATAAAATTTATCTACACGTACACATCTTAGTTTAATTGAAAAGTGGCTTGCTAAATGAAGAATTAGGGGGAATAAAGCTAAATGCGTTCAAGTAACTTTTACTCTAAGGACAGAATCACGCACTGTAGTTAATATCAATAATGTGGATATATGTTAGCTCAATTACATTCTGTGAAATATCCCGGAATACATCTATAATCCGACTCACGTGTACAAGGCATATTGAAACCAAAATATGTCAATTAAATCTTAAATATAAAGAATTACATTGGCTACTAAATCGCAACTCAGTCTCGATAATAAATCGTTAATTTACAAATCAATATTAAAGCTAATTTGGTCCTATGGTATAGAACTGTGATTTTCAGCGTGTAACACAAATATAGAACATATCCAGAGCGTATAAAATAAAATTTTCCGACAAAGTACGTGCGCTCCGTGGTATGTCAAAAACATAAATCTACACAAAGATCTAAATCTAGGAACTGTTGAATAAATTATTCGCCAATATGCACCTAAATTCGGGAGAGACTCAAGTCGCAACTGCAATAAACCGCGTTAAAAAAAATCATTGATATATATGAATACCCTAGCTTAATAGCATACATTTTAGTTTTTCAAGATTTGCAAAATTATTGTCATTTTGTATTTAAAAAGATTCAATGAATAAATCAATGAAGAAAAAAGTTTCGGACATGAGCAGCACATTACGATTCTGTACTGTTTATTTTCGTTCACTATTAAAAAACCCTAGTTCACCGGTGTTAGTTTTTTTACCAATTGTTACTTTCAACAACATTGAATTGCATATATTAAATAGAAGGAAAGACTTCATATCTAATCACTTTTAGTTTTGTCTTAGCAAGCAAAAATGTAACTTATCTTTTCAGTTATTGGTAATGTTTCTAAGAAAAACTATAACTCATATTTTCAATACCAAAATTTCTTTATATTTATATATATACTATTTGATCAAAAAAGAACAAGAAGTTAAAAAACGCAAAATTTTAATTTTTAATAATTTTGTTTATTATCGCCTTCAAAGTACTCTCCTCCTGTGGCAATATATACATGCCAATGCTTGATCCATTTTCCATACAAGTTTTATAGGCCGCCGAAGGAATGGCCTTTAGTTCACGCAGCGAATTCTCTTTTATGGTCTCAAAACGCGTTCTCCGCAATGGCAATTTGAGTCGGGGGAAGAGGAAAAAGTCACACGGGGCCATATCTGGAGAGTACGGTGCTTGGCTGATGATATTGGTGAATTTTTGGCCAAAAACTGCGACACAACCAACGCTGTGTGAGCCGGTGCGATATCGTGATGTAAAATCCATGAGTATTTCGTCTATAAATCTGGCCTTACGCACAACGGCCACAACTCCACAACATATAATAATCATAGTGCACCACACCACGAATGTCGAAGAAAGCAGTCAGCATAACTTTGATCTTGGACCGACTTTGGCGTTCTCTTTTCGGTTTCGGCTCACCTTCGAAGCACCATTCGGCATTCGATCGATTGTTGTTTGGTGGGCATGTCAAATTCATAAACCCATGTCTCATCACCAGTTATGATGCGTTCGATGAATGTGGGATGTGGGGTCGCTATCTGCGTTGGAAATGATCTTTTTGGCCACATCACAACGACACGTTTATTGAATGAAATTCAGCTAAAAATCGCCACACGAAAATGTTTCGACTTCTTTGTGTAGACGCCAAACAAAAACTAATCGTACGATATGCGTTAAACTTTGACAGAATGTGTATAATAGTGTTGCCAGCGTGAAAATAAAAAAATTTACCGTTTGGATAAGCGCGGGAATTCAAAAAAAGAACAAATAAGATCACAAGGTATATATTTTTATTTAGCCCAAAAAGAGCTTCCGCTTTCAGATTCTTTATTGATTTTTGTAAAGCTTACGGTGTTCATGAGGTACTGGTTATCGAGTTATGTGGTTATAAAATTAAAAATAATCTGATGCACCGTGAACAGATTTTGACGTAGATTATCTGGTTATTTTTATACAATCAATATATAAAAATTTTATAACAAAAATAATATCAAATAACATATTAAACTCAACAGTTTGTTTTCGAACAACACCAGCTGTAGATGTTAGTGATTTCAAATTTAAATTCATAATTTGTCGTGCCATTCGGTGAAATTAATTTTTTTGTGATGCCATTTGTTTAAATTTTATATGACAGTAATCCCCCTATAACGCGTAGATTGGTTCTGTGTTATAGGAAAATGCGTTATAGTGGTAATCCCGTATACCCCCATACGCAAAGGTACGTGAAGCTAATTATGAACTTTACAAATTCCCGCGTTATATGGGGGAATGCCCGTGTTATACGGGGGATTAAAATCGCGTAATATGAAAACGCGTTATAAGGGTAGCACGTTATAGGGGGATTACTGTACTTTTGAACACTGCAAATAAGCACATAACCACCATAACCACTGCCTAAACGCGAATCATGTGTGCACACAAAACAGTATATACACACGAAGCGATGTATACTGATGTTGATGTCACCAGAAAACTGGAACCTGGTATGTGTATTTTCGAAAAGAATCATAGAAAGGCAGAGAGCAGCAGAGAGAGCTAGAAATACAGTAAGAGATGACAGCAATCGTTGAATCACCACCATCCGAAGTAATGATTAAATGTGGTTCTGGAAGGATGTATGGTTAGAAGAGGAACAGTGTTAAGATGAGGTTTAGTACGTAGGCGCAAATATCAAGCAAAAGCGTAAGTCTTCGTTGCGAATCGTGCATACTGGTATTACGGCTACCAATATTTTTTTAAAGAGTCCACATCCTATAGCTCGTGTAGCTTAAATATAAAAAAAACGAAGCGAAGCGAGGAAATGCATTATTCGCACAGTTTGATGCAGTGCACTGTTATGCTTCGTAAAAGACAACGAGCCTTCGTGAATGGCAGCGAGCGATATTCAATACTACTGTGCACTATGTGCCATACACTGTTACAAATAGTGATGCGTAAAGAAATTACCTGTATTAAGTGTTATGTGTAGTTATGCGTATAAGGTATTATTATACATGAACTTCTGTTTTATATCTTTTAATAGAGAACTTGAAAATACGGAAATCAAAAATAAATCGCTTTTTATTGAGCAGTTGAGTACGTGAGCTCTCAGCTCGTGAGACCTAATAAGCAGCTCTTCAATACGAGCAAATTGAAGGCTCACGCTGGTGAGCAGCTCTTCAATTGGCTTTTGCTCATGAACTTGAGCTGCTCATGAGTGAGCAAATACGAACCCTGTTACAAACTAAATTATGAAACCATCGTCTTTTTCAATCAAGCCGAAAATATCCCAAATTTTGCTGCTGCTGTTTGTTATTCTTAGAATATCTTCGGTTTTAGTTTTATCTAAAAGTTTCTGACTCTATTGTATAATAACTTATAATTAAAAAACAATCAATATAAATATAATGATTTTTGTCTAAATCATTTACATAGCTAATTGTAAAGTATGCATATTCGGGACTTTTATAGCAAAATCATACAGGAACTATATTGTTTACCACACTAAAATTCGTTGTATAGCGATAACCACATAATCTGTAAACAAGGATAGGGGTCGCACAAAGTTGGTTATTAGCACATGACCACATAACTCGATAACCAGTGCCCCGTGAACACCGTAAAAGTAATTATATGATCATAAACCTTTTGTTAATAAATTAGATAATATAAAATAAAAGATAACACAGGTTTCGGTCAAAGAAAAATTGTTAAAATGTGAAAATTTACACGTTGTTTTATTTATTTTTATTAATCGTAACTTTTTTCTAGTAGGAACTACAAAAAAATAATATCAAAGGTGTAAACATAGACTGACAAACTGATCTTTTGTTGCTATTTATTGTAGACAATTTGGTCTCGCATATTTCTTTGTAATATTATCTTTATGCTTGAAATCTAGTTCGAGATAAACAAACTTGAGGCACTGACAAATAATATACAGATTGCGAATGCAGATCAAAATAATGTCTCCCATGATTTCAAAGCAGTCAGCTCTAATAGCCAGCTAAAAGCACATATGAGCTTTGGATTGTAGAACAATTAAGGCTTACAAAAGCTGTATATAACACAATGATCTTAAGTGTTCGAAACATACAAAAGAGCTATTGAATATGCGTATGAGAGGATGTGTGTGATATAGTATAGAAATTGTTACTATATTTTCTATTCATATTGTTAGTTTGGATGCTTGTGTGACTTATATGGTGACGATTTTCTGTTTTGCAATCTTATGCTTGCTGTAATCGAAAGGGCAATCGGTGAAGTGTGATTTTTTGTTTTAAATTTACAAAATTTTTCCTTTTCCTTTTTAGAAAATGAAGAAATAGAGAGGAAAGAACGTTCAATGATAGTCAGAGACACTTCTTCCATTCTTCATTCTTATTGCATCCTTACTAAATGATTTCGTA
The DNA here is from genome assembly GCF_002237135.1 of Teleopsis dalmanni. Lineage (NCBI taxonomy): Eukaryota > Metazoa > Arthropoda > Insecta > Diptera > Diopsidae > Teleopsis > Teleopsis dalmanni. The sequence goes on from NC_051848.1 coordinate 85,737,051, forward strand.
TGCAAGGGTAAGTGATTTTGATTAGTGAAAATGGTATTAACATGTTCGGTAGTGAAGACAGTACTATGCCCTATAGTAGCAATGATATCATGAAGTATATTAATAAACACCATGTTGTTTAATATCTAATTATGTTTTATGTATTAATATATATAATTAAACACATGTTGAAGTTCTTATTATTAATTATTATTGTTTATTATTATTTATTATTATCTTATTATTATCTATCTTATCTTATTATTATTATTATTAATTAAATAAAGAATATAAAATTGAATTATTAACGAAATTTAATATAATCTTATAAAATAGATTATATAATTATATTCAAAACCTATGTCGAAATAGCAAAAAACATTCATCCTTATGGAATGCTAGCAAAGGTATAAATTCCCCCATAGAATCCGATTCTCCAATAAGAAATTCTCTCCGAAACTGAGCGCGAAGCAACGAAGAAAAATCTAACAGTTTTGCTGATTACGTAAAAGAGGTGCTCCAACCAAATCCTGCAACAGGACATTATGACTTTCCCACGCAGCATCTACATGCACCATTTCCCACGCAACTTCCCAATAGAAGCTGACGGTTCACAAGGAAGTGTTCTTGGTCCTATCTTGTATGTACTTTATACATTTGATATCCCAATAAGTAGTTCAGTTGTCACCGTTGATACGGCAATTGTATGCCTAAACAAAAAAGTTGGTTTTGGCTGGAGAAATGGTTGTCAAAATTTCGAATTAAAATTATTGAACTAAAATTTAGACACGTCATTTTTACCTTAAATTGAAGTACATTTCTAACAATTTTACTAAATAACATTTACATACCACAAGCAGATAATATAACGTACTCAGGTATTTACCTAGACAGACGACTTACTTGGCGCAAACATATTAAAGCCAAAAAAATCCAGATAAAGCTCCAGATCTTCCCTGTGCTTAGAGTATAAAGTACTCTTGTATTACAGCATCATAAAACCAATATGGACTTATGATTTCCAGCTATTTGGTAATGCTAGCTTCAAATATTAAAATTATTCAAAAAGCTCAGTCAAAAATACTGAGAACAATTACAGGTGCACCATGGTATATTAGGAATGAAAGTATCCACTGAGTTCTACAAATTCCCTTAATTAACGATAGTTAACAATGAAGGGCTGACAGAACATGTTAACTCCTTAGCAAGGAATCTCGCTCTTTCGTCCATTACTTCCTGTCTAAAAAGAACTGACCGTCCAGCCATTAATTAATGTTCAATAGCTTGAAGTAGAAACCGCACCTTTCTTTTAAGTAATCTGATAAAGTTGAACTGCTTTCTTAATAAACAACCTAACATTCACTCCAATGAAATCTAACCAATTGATCTAAGTGAGGTTTGAGATAGAGATATAAGATTTACTTATTTTATTTTATTTTATACAATGTATAGTTAAAATAAAAATTGTAATATTAATTTTTCAATTAGTTGTTTTCTTCAGAAGAACGCGTTATTAACTTTCTTGTACTGCACTCCATATACTCTTTTTTAATGTCCATAATCCAGGCACAATTTTTTCTTAATAGAACTATGCCAATTACTATAGAGCAATTATTCCATGAATAGAATAATATCCAATCATGTTAAAAAAAATCGTTTTGCGAATTAAGACCGATTGCTATCACATATCGCAAAACCATCTGCATGCAGAATCTGAAATACTTTTTGTAAAAGAACGTAATCTACTACTGCATAAGCAATATGTTCTTGCGTGCTACACAGGTAGTAACAGACTTCCATACAGATGTAGTAGGTCTCCGCCCAATATTTCTGGGGCAGAACAACGCCCATCCCGTGCAACAAGAACTGAGATCAGAATATAGCCACGTGCTAAACAATTACTTGTCACGCATAAATGTGTTAATTTACAATATGTGCCCTAACTGCAGCTTACTCCCCCATAAAATGAGTATCTTACAAAATAGACTAAAATATTTTATGCACTCAATGACATTTCAAAAGGCCAGAAATTCTATATCTCGTATATTGAAAAGAAAAAAAATTTATTTTTTCTATATAACTCAATTGTTCTGTAATAATCAATCTTTCATTTTGAACGTTCATTTTTAACAAATACCAGGTGTACCGGTATGAAATGAGCGTTTTTTGGTGAAAATAAAACACTAATTATTAATAGGAAAGTAAAAAACATTTTATTCAAAGTATTGGCCACTGCTTTCTATACATTTTGACCACCTTTCTGGCAATTTGTGGACAACACGCCAAAAAAATTGTTCGTCTTTTAAAGGAAACCAACCAGACACCCAATTTTCGACCTCCTCGTAGGAATCAAAGTGCTGCTCAGCCAATGCGTGTCCCATCGATGAAAACAAATGGTAGTCGGAAGGAGCTAAGTCTGGTGAATACGACGGGTGGGGTAGCAGCTCCCAGCTAAGTGTTTTGATTGCATCCTGAACCCGTTTTGCTTTGTGTGCAGGTGCATTGTCATGGAGCAGAATTACCTTGCCGTGTCTTCTGGCCCATTCTGGTCGTTTCTCGATCAATGCATGGTTCAAATTTATCATTTGTTGTTCATAGCGACCAGCATTGATGGTTTCACCAGGTTTTAGGAGCTCGTGGTACACCACACCACACCAAACACACAGCATTGTCTTCTTGCCGAATCGATCTGGTTTTGCAGTCGATGTTGATGGTTGTCCCGGATTAACCCATGATTTTTTCCGTTTAGGATTCTTAAAATAAATCCATTTTTCATCGCCAGTAACAATCCGATGCAAAACCGATTTTCTTTCGTGTCTTTGAAGCAAAATTTCACAAGTGTTTTTTCGGTTTTCCATCTGTCTTTCATTCAATTCATGTGGCACCCATTTTCCACACTTTTGGATCTTTCCCATAGCTTTTAAACGGTCAGAAATTGTTAAATTGTTTGTTGTGCAACATTTAACATTTCTGCCATTTGCTTTTGACCCAAAGTGTCATCTCCATCCAATATCGTTTGCAATTTGGCGTCTTCAAACTTTTTTGGCGATCTTCCACGTTTTTTATTTCTCACATCAAAATCATTATTTCTGAACCGTTGAAACCATCTTTTGCATATTGCTTCTGATAGAGCATGATCACCATATGCCTCGACAAGCATTCGATGCGACTCTGCACCACTTTTCTTCAAATGAAAACAAAAAATTAATGCTTTCCGCAAATCATTACTTTCTGGTACAAAATTCGACATTTTTAACACGATGAAAAAATATGATGTTGTCTGTTTAATGACTTGATGTATACTAAATATATTTCACACATGTCATAGCAAACAAACAAAAACAAAAAAAATGGCTCGTTCACAACAAATGTTCCCTGTCGGAACATTTGTATCTTTACGCTCACTTCATACCGGTACACCTAGTAAATGTAAATAAAATAAATTACGACTATTCAAATAAAATATAAGTTGACAAATCAGCTGTTTGAAATGTAAACAAATGAATAAAAATGAGTCATTTAGGACCAGTGTAAACGCTTTATTAAACTCTATCATTTAACCTATAGACCTGATAAAAAATGTCAGCATTATTGATAACAATAGAATCAGATTTATTTATTTCAAATAAATAACTACACGTACACAAAACGCAACATTTATATATTCACATCTCTTTTATCTCTTTTATCGTATCATATTATTAGTTTGCATTCTAAATATTGTTTAAAATATGTTTTAACGCCACACGCTTATTAAAAAGCAATATTTAAAATAATTATCTGCTATCAAAGCAATGTTTTTATAACAGAATACATCCAAAAAAAAAATGTAATATAAACTTTTTTTTAAATTCTTTTAACACCACAATAGGTCAGTCAAGTAAAGTGAATTTGATATTCTTTGATTAAATAAACCTCTACACAGTAAATTCAATCCATTTGAAGAAAAACTAAATTAAAAGTTATGAATTAGTAGTGAGACAACCAAATAGACTAAAGAATGAAATGGTCTACAGTCTAAGTGTTCCTTTTTTGTTCTATATCCTATATAAGATTTTATAGCGCCTACCGTCTATTAACAAAATGTAGGAAGATATAGCAAAAATACTGTAGTGTAATGTTCAGTTAAGAAACTCATGACATATATTTAATACAGAGTAAATTCAAAAACTGTGGTATTTATAAATTATAATATCTGCATAATATCTTTTACTATGGATTTTGTCAATAATAATATCACATGGGTCTCACATTCACATTCAGGTTTAGGGACTCACATTGTAGAACATTTAAAACTAATAATGTGAGATTAATACAGATAGATAAAAATAATAAAATGTGTCAAAGAACATTTTATATCAAAGAACATTTTATTATTTTGAAGTTAAGATGTGCGAGTGGTCACATCTTATCTTTTGAACAATCAAAAAATCGAATTGATGGGTCATCCGCCATACAGACTGCGTACTGACTTGGCACCCAATGACTTCAGAAGCCGTTGTTGCATTTATAAACCATGTTTTGGAAGTGTCTGAAGTAAATTGGAAAAAATGCTTCGACAAATGGGTCGAACGCATGCAAAAGTGTATTAATCATAAAGGAAAATTGAGAATATTTGAAGAAACAATAAAGGAATTTCAAATAACTTAGTATTTTTTCATTATTAGGCTCAAGATATAAATAGTGACCCTCGTAACTAACAATAACATAATATTAAATGCTTATAAATCAGAAAGCTGAGATAAATTTGAATTTTAACTGTTTAGGAAATTATTATTTATTACATATTTAATTTATATCCTTACAGGATAAGGATTTTGCACCAGCCGACTTTGGACAGACGGTTAAAAAACAAAAATTATTTATTTTTTTATTAAGATTATGTCAAAAATATTAAATTTAGGCATATATAGAAAAATTAATTAATTAGCACTAAAGTACACAAACATGTGAGCGTCGGAAGTGCCGTGCGTAGTGTGCAATGAATACTGCTCAAAACTGAGGCCAAATGAATTTCATTGAAATTCGAGTATTTACATTTTATTTATTTACTTTGCAATTAAACAATTAATACTTTCCATTAAATTTCTATACATGGATGTCATGGATTGGTCCACAATTGCAAAAGAAATAGGCGTCGGTGCAGAATTTGCAAGAAAGGCGTACAAAAATAAACAAAACTTTTGGTAAATTCTGTCAAGCAAATATTAGAATTGCAAAACAAATTATTTTTAAGTTTAAGTACTATAAAGATCGAAATTTTATTTTAATGAGTAATATAAAGTAATTTTATCCAGAATATAAAGAAGTTTTCAGTTAAATTTGTTATTGCAACTTTTTACGCATTTTTTGTTTGGTTTTCGGTTTTTCCACTCACCGAGTAAATGATGCACGGATATCACAAATAAATTTTTCGACGTTACGTTGTATTGCCGACATTTCTTCAGAAATTTTAGTGGCATTTCCAACTTAAATTATTAATGGCTCCGCTCCAATTTGACAAGAGCTCAATTTCCCATTTGCATACAAATTACACAATTTCGCTGCGATGGCGTTTTTATTGCACTGTGCAGAGGCTTTTTAAGGCACTATTCGGTAATATTTTCACTTGAAAACAAATTGATTACATTTAATGTTTAGTTTTTTTTTTGTTGCTGTTATAAATAACTCTCATGCATGCAAAAAATTAAAAACAATAATAAATAAGAAACAAATAGCAAGCGAACTCGTTGCGTGTCGTTTGAGAAATGACAGCTCAATAAAAATACTTGTAGCCAAGTTCTTCGCAGTCAAAAATGGAAAAGAAATTGTTAGCGTATATATTCACATACAGATGGCGCTACGCACAAAGTCAGCTGTTACTAACTATTAAATTCAAATGAAAAGTATATTTAAAATAGTTTTTAAAAAACTATTGAGTCTATCTGTATGATTTTTTTTTTAAAATAAATCAAAGAAAAAAAACAATTCAATATATTGTTTTTCACACCATACGTTTCACATATGTGTTTTTTAATTTAGAAACATAAATATAATAATTGAGTTTTATGTCCTATGTGCTGCGTATGTTTTTGTTTCCTATCTCATTATATGCTTCAAAAGAAGTTTTTGTTAATAACTTTTTTTATTACTCGATTTTAATAAATCTTACATAAATTCATGTTAGAAAAATATGAACAATTTGAAAAAACACCGTGGAACATTGTATGGTTTTTTTTTAATATATATTGAAGTATATATGATATGTTCACATATATTAGGCAGTTTACAAAACAAAATTTAGTTTTTTGTATATATATTTATTTAGTTTTTTGCAATATATTTTTGTTGATTTTGCAAAATTGTACTATTCATTTTCTATAATATATATTCCAAAATACTCTAAAATACATAAATTTTTCAAAAAAAATACTGTGCAACATGGCACCTTTTCGTAAAATTTTATAATTAAATAAATATTAATATAACTTCCCGAATATAACTCTGAATATAACACCAACAAGAAATTTTTGTTAATAAATTTTTTTTAAAACTGGATTTTAAAAATTCTTACATGAATTTATATTAAAAAAATATAACCGATTTGCTAAAATTCCGTGAATAATTGTACGTTTTTTAGGTTTCGGTTGAATTTCATTATATAAGCTTTAAAGTAGAGTTTTTAAGGTGAAAAACGTTTACACTAATATATGTTATCGGTATGGTGTTAGTTAAAACACATTTTTTTTGTAATAATTAAACACTTTTTTAAATAAAAATACCACTCGATTTTTATGACATTAGTATGAAAGATGTGCGATAAGACTTCTATTGCAGAATTGCAAAATCAAAATGAACCAGCTGTTTTTGGAATAGTACCATATTCAACAACAAAAAATAAAAATAAATAAAAAAGGCTGCAACCTCTTCTCTTTAGTTGCTGGTGCTTTGTCTTCCATTTTTATATGAAAATAATTAGAAAATTCTAAACAATCAAAATTTGTATGATATTCTAACAAACTTACTTTCGCTACCAAATTCCTATTTAAGGTTTAATTAGTCCATACGTACCATAAGAACTTATGGTAAGTGAGCTTAAGCAAGAGCGAAATGCGCAACCAACTATACCTGTGTATTTGATAGGAACGAAATAAACAAAAGCGATGAACTATACTACGTTTCCACTGCTTACTTAGTAAGTCATATACTAACATTGAGCTTTAATGTGTCAAAAAATTCTAGTTTTAGAGCTTTTTTCTGTTTACATTTTAATTGTAAACAGATGACATTAAATTTTGTATTGTTAGAAGAAAATAAATCAGCATGCAAAACGCAGAAAATTTAAATAATTTAATATATATGCAACAAATGTTGCATACAGAAAAAAAATGCAATGATTTATAAAAAATTACAAATTATTCAAAAACAACAAATAACAAAGCTTTCTTACTTAAAACCTAAGAAGGTGCTGGATTTTGGTAAGTGGTGGCAGTAAATATTATTAAATAATTAGTAAAATTTAGATGAGTTGCTATTTTAGAAAAGAACGAAGAAGTTTTGGGAACATTATTTAAAAAAAAATGGTCCTGGTTTTTTTAAAGAAATTTGGCATTAAGCAAAAAAAGGATGAAAGAGTGCATTACCGGATTAGAAGTCTTAGGTTTTCCACAATGCGTGGAAAACCCTTCGTTATATGAAGAATAAATTCCTTTTTGGAAAAAATATGTGAGAAGTATGTTGATCATCCATCTAAATAGTTAACATATTTAAAATAAAAATTTTGTTTTTTTCCATTGCAAAATATATGTATTAAGTGTTCTTAAACAAATTATTAAATCTTTTATTCTAATATCTAAAAGTATATAAATTAATATCTTCGCAACATTTGTTTATGAGATTTGTTGCAAATCTTTGAGTATCCCAAGTATATCTTTTAAAAATTTAGACATATTTTTATTTTATCGCAAACCCAGAAGTAATTGATTTTATTGAATAATATAAGAAAGTTGTTTTATTTTGCCATTTTAAAAATTTTATAGAATACTTATATCGGAAAATATATTACTATACTTAAATGTACATAAAAGTAATCGATTTTAATATGATTAAAATAACTTACAAAGATTTTATATTTACAAATTAAAAAATTAAAACTTATAACTAAGAAATTATTGTTCACTATTTACTAAATAAAACCTTTATCACATAGCCTCACTTAGCACGGTTAGAAGCTCATTCAAATCTCGCACTATAACGTAATATGGAAAAGAAAATCGTCCATACACGATTTAGTATTGACACTTTTATCTGTTAGTATTTCCATAGTTTGGACATGTAATATAGAATGCTGGTAAGAGAACATTTTATTTATTTTATGTAACAGAATTTAAAAAATTTCTCCGATATCCCCTTGTATTCTCGATTATATATTATTATATAGACTACAAATATTCTTTGCAATCGTGCCAGTTTTGCGCTGGTTAGTGAGTCTTAGCCAGATTTTATCTTTACAGTTTGAGTCGTATACATTTAGTTAGCTCTAAAATCTCTCTCACTAAATCTCTGGTATTTTGTGCCATTCGATTTGATATTACTTTCCATGTTTCCTAATCTCCGTATTGTAGTATTGCCTACAATAACAAATATTTTGTATTTATAAAAAAAAAATATTTAAAAAAATTCTTACCTCTTGTTTGTTTTGATTTTTTGATTGTTTGTTTATGTTTAGATTTTGCTTCATGTGTCAAATATGTCAAATTTCGATCATTTCCAATGTTGCATTCGTCATTTTTTGGTATAATTTTGATCAAATTTTGTTTACTACATGCTATAGTAAGCAAAAAGCACGGACGCTCTTTGTATGGTTAATGAAATTTACTCAGTAAGTTAAGTTTACCAAGTAAGCAGTAGAAACGTACTACTAAGTTGTTGTGGTACGTACCGACTAATTGAGCTTTTAAAAATGAGAAGCAACAGATATCAAAACAGTTGTCATAGGGTTAATTTTTTTTCCTTTTTTGCTCCGTTGCAAGCATATATACATATGTATATGTGTTTAGAGTTAGGAAGATTGTAAGCAATTGCAAGAAACTTTGTGCGTGTATTTTGTTTTTGTCCATTGCATGTTCGCGCAATTTGTGCATTTCATGCACCATGCAACAAGTTTGCAGGACAAAGTGAATATCCCTATACATGTACTTATGTGAGTATATAACACTAATAAATGATCTTAAAGTCCCAGTAGAAAACGGATCGATCCGTCATCGAAGACGTCTTCAAGACATGGATACATACATGAAGACCGATCGATCCAAATGTATGACGGTCTTCGAAGACACTTTCATACAAATTAGCCAAATGTCTTCAATGAATTTTTGCGTACATGTCTCGAAGACCGTCTCGAAGACCATGTCTTGCATAACGGACGCATTCGACAGAAAGTTGTGCGCTCTTAGTGCAGTGCTCATTTAATTTTTTCACCCTTTTTTTATTTCTACTCTTTTATTGCGCTCTTTAAATTTTAAATGAATTTCAATTTTCTCTTTAAATAAGTAGAAAGAAATTGTTGTATTTTGTACTTTTATTTATTTTATATAATAATTTTTTACATTACATTCAAAATTAACAGTTTTAGAAGTAAATTATAAATTTTATTATAAATTATTATAAATTTTATTAAGATATTAAAAATAAACTAGTAAAAACTAGTAAACGTAATACAAATTAATTTAAATAATTAACTTAATATAACTTAACATATCTAAAATTAACTAAAACTAATATAAAATAATTTATAGCATTTCGCTATCATCAATTGTTGAAGATTTATATGTTTTCAAAAGCGTTGAAAAGGATTTTGGTACAATTAAACCTTCTGATCTTAAGAGGTTTAAAATATCATCACCACAACGCCTGTTAATCCTGTGTTTTTTAAATATAACAGCTAATTTTTCACAAGTGTTTTTAGTTTTTTTATTTTAAACATCCTTTGTTTCGTTTCTTAAACAACTTTCACTGGAGTTATTGTCTTCAATATTAATATCAATATATTTTCCAGGAACTAAGTCAATATTTAATTTGTTTTGATTTAATTTCTTTTTTTTAATATTTCATAGTTTAATGATTTTGTTTCTTTATTCATTTTGATTTTTTTAATATTTATTTCACAAATGTTTATTTACTACACTTCAAAATTATTGCGTCACTTCATTTATAAAACATAGCGTCATCTGAGGCAAAATTCAAATACGTTGCTATGAACACTAAAAATGAGAGAGAAAGCAAAGAAAGAGTATTTACATTCATGTTTTGAGCAATTGTTTTGCAAATTTGCTTGAACATGCGGACGCGGTATCAAAGACCGTCTTGAAGACACTGTCTTCGAAGACCATTTTTTCTACTGGGGTATGTTTACACATCAACGAACAGTAAAACAAAAGTAAAAACCAAAAAAGTAATTTGTTTTTTTTACACATACAAAAAAAAAATGGTTTCTATGTAATAAAATATAAATAAATAATGAACTAAATTTAAATTTGTTTGCTTTGCGGCTTAATTTTCTTTTGCGTTTGTCATAATTCGCACACAACAGATTCACAGTGCTTTATTTAAGTAATCACTCATTTATGTAAATGAATTCAAAAGCTAAGCGTTCACATTATAATGATTTAATGTATGTAGCAGCAAGAGCTTTAATATGTCAAAAAAATTATTAAAAAACTTTCGTTTGTTTACATATTAATTGTAAGAGAAAAATGTTGATATTGTGCAAAATAATTCTTTTAAAATTGAAAACCCACATTTTAAAATGTGTGTGAAATAGTGAATAATTGGAATGTAGTATTATATTAATTGCTAGAAATCGGAGGAATTACTAGACTTTAGTTTGTACAGTTAGCAAATAGTATTAAATACAGCTTAAAATTAATATGAAAATATTTACGAAAAGAACAAAAAATAATGAAAAGTGGATTGACAGAAAAATGGTCCAATATATTTTAAAGAAAATTTAATTCATTTATATTTATTTTATATACCTGTAATATTTTACATTAATGAAAGCAAATATTTTTTTAAATACTCACTTTTTCAATTTATTTATTCACACTTCAGCTTATGTTTGTTTACATTTTATGTATAAAATATATAACAAATATTTCCAATTTTGCTCATTTTCCTTCTGGAAAATAAATGCGTTCACATTATAATGAGGTCATTTATGCAGCTTCTATAAACGTTTATAAGCTCCACTTAATAATATATCACATAAAAAAACTGAATATCTTTTTGAAATATTAAATCAATTATATACTTATTATATTATAATACTTATTCCTCAGTGCCTTTGTTTACAGCTAACTGGTGTTTGTTTATATTTTATTTATAAAATATATGACACATATTTCAAATGTCGGTAATTTCCGTTGTGGGAAATTTATTTTTGAAGGTTGCCTTCGACATTTTTTACATTAATTTAGCTGATTTGTTGATAATGAGCTCATTTATATGAAATCTCTTTGTATGATAAATCATCTACATTAGTGGCTATAATGAGCAAAACCGTATAAATAAGATAGTGTGAATGTGCTATAAGAGAAGTGGAAACATGGTATTAGCATAGTTTCCTTTGAGTGCAAATCTATTTCTATAATTACATGCGGACAACCCTAATATTATGTTAAGACATATTTTAATTTTGCAAAACTCTTAATTTTATCTTCATTTTAGCGAAATTAAGTTGTTTTTTTTCCATACAATGTTCAGTTTTGAGTTCAAAACAAAATTAAGAAAAATGGCCTTAATTTCATTGAAACGTGAAACGAAGCATGAAATTAAAGGGCATTTTAAATGCAACTATGCATAAGATAAATTTTATACAAAAGATAAAGTTGAGATAACGAAAAAAAGACATTTTTTTAAATAAACGTCAATGACAGTTGATTTTAATAAAACCGGGAAATATTTTAAAACTAGCGTAAATTTTTAAATTTAAATATAGAAAAAAAATTGTAACTGTTATTAATTTAAATTAAAGTGAAAAATAATAATTCACATCTTGAAATCCACTAAAGCTAATAAAACTACTGAATGTCATCCTGTATAGTTATAATAATCAACTTTTAAAATTTCCCAGATACAAATGGTGTTTGGAGCATGTAATTTTTAACATTCGGTTAGTCCTTAATTTGGGTCCTTAATTTGGGGCAGAATGAACATTTTCGAAATTAACTTAATTTAATTTTTACGAAATTAAGGAAATTTGCTGCCTGAACATAATATAAAGATCTGCACTTTTCGCACTTTTTCTCTGCCCACAGGATGGACAGACAGAATGCAAGCTTTTGAGAAGATAAATTACTAACTGCAGTAAAGTTTAAAGTGCTAATAAAATAATCGAAGTATTAAAAAAATAGCAAAAATGTAATTGTGATATGATTTTGTATAAAGTTTTAAAAAAGATATTAAGTTAAAATACAACTCACAACAAAAAGCAAAAAACAGATCCAATGTTTTGTTTTGTTTGTTTTGTTTTTAAGGTGGTGGTTATGACCACAGTTCTAAATATTTAAAGAATTAAGCTTGTTTGAAATTGTTAAAAAAGGAAGTTTCGTTCAAAATCTGTGAACACATTTTGAACGTCCGCCTAAACAGGACTGTATTATTAGTTTAAAATAAAAATATTAACCACCGTAATTTTTTCTTTAGAATAACAAAATATACCCGCAACTTTCGAAGGAAAACATGTGAATCAACAACAATACTTTCAAAATCCTTAGAGTTACGACTTCAATATTAGTCTAGCCAAAATCATAAATCAGTCTATTGTGAATGCTCACTGAAAATATCTTACAAAATTGCAGTCGTCCAGTAAAATTATATGGACATTTCATTTACTAATTAACAATACAACAAATTCTAGTATGTAAACTTAAGACGTAAAACTTTTTGCGAGTAAAACTTAACTTTAAAGATTTTAAGAGCATTGCTATTGCTTCACATGGTTTCTTTCGTAAGTAGCGAGTATTTTTTGCTACTATGAAAGAAAAAATTTTGGCTAACATAATAAAAGATCGTTTATTAGTTGTAATTCTTCTCATAACATTTAAATTATTTCACAGATAGTATTGAGAAATAAAAACAAAAAATTCGTAGTTATATGTTAATTAAAACTAATATTAATTAAAAAAAATAATATAAAATTTAAGAAATATTGTTTCGTAATACTAACAAAACAGTCAGTAGCAATAAAAACATTTGATTTATTAGATTTTAGTTGAGAACTTCATGTCTGAATTGCTTTTCTCAGAGACCATATGATTTCATTTTCATTTATAAATTTACTAGATTTTTACTTGAAAATATTATGTGATTATAATAGTAAATTATAATAGTAAATATTACATACATTAAAACAAAAACGGTTATATATTTTTAAATAAAATACTTTCATTAATACTTGGAACACATACATATGCAATTTTAATAAAAATATTTATGATTTGTGCCTCTGTTTCAATACCAAACACAACACTGCGAATGTGATTTTGGTAGCACTATCTGCGCACATAAATCAATATAGGAAACAGCTGTTGGAATACAGAAAAAGTAGTATAAAAACAAAGCAGAAAATGAAAGAGTGAAGCAAGCAAATATAAGTCAAATTTGTTAATCGTACAGAAACAATAAACTAAGTGGAAGCAATTGAGCTTAGAAACGCGAAAAAATTTGTGTGGAAATACAATAGAAAAAATAACAAAGAGTGAAATCGAATATTTTTGATACACAAATTACGAAAACAAAGATTTCGAGTTAAAAATAATTAAACAAAATAAAGAGTACAAATAAACAAATTTTTTGGGCACACAAATATTAACATATATAAATAATAAATATATACATATACAGAAATAAATATAAATTGAAAGTAAAAATTTTTAGTAATTTTATAAAGACAGCAGAAGTTTTGATTCTACAAACAAATATCGCAAAAACAAAGGACGAACATGGCAGGATATCTAGTGAATTTCAATCAGGATTTTACGTAAGTTAAAGAGAAGTATTTTCATTACTAAAAAATCAAGAAAGAAATAAGACAAAAGAAACAAAACCAATACTGCTTTATGTTGTTTGTATGCAAAACAATTTTTTTTTTATTAAAATTACCTTGGAAAATAAAAACAATAAAATAAGCCAATGCTGTTTTTGTACTGCAAACAAAAATAGTAGAAAGACATTATGATAATAAAATAATTCGAAAAAGAAGGTCAGCACGAAACTCTAAAATAATATGTAAAAGCAAAATTGCTGGAGGAGTCGAGTACGCTTTGTTTTTGCTGAGTTAGTTTAACCCTTTACTGACAGCGTGTTTTTTACGCATTTTGTATGAGTGAAATAATGTTTAAAGTGTTTTGTATTATTATACTAATTGGTATAATAATACTGATTTTTGTTTAAATATATGTAAATATTTTTGGTAATCAATTTTCAATAATTATTATATTAAGAATGTAAATATAAAAAACATTTAGTAGTTTGTTGTAAAATAAATGAAATCTACAACAAAAACAAATCATGTGTCATTTTTAGACTGTCAAGTAACTGTTTACACAACTTGTGTATTCCTATTATTTTGCATTATTTAAAGGATGTGCGGTAAATTTAACGCATTGATTCTTGTCTGAGATGTTGATACTTAGGACGTGTGCGAGTTAGGCTAAGTTGCGTTCTAAATAAGGGAAATTCTAAGATGAGCCGATAATGTAGTGATGTGTCGATACGTGTTGATAAATGGCTAAATGTGTGCAGTGCAAAAAATCCCAAAAAATCTCCCATTTGGTTTAGCATCAACTTAGCCTAACTCGCACACGACCTTAATTAGTTATTGCTTTCTAATTTTGTCACTTAACTAACTAAAATATCCATATTTTAAAATGTAAGATAAAAAGTTATTGTTTGGAGTGGAATAGTCCAGGTATTATATTATTATAAATATTTACTTACATATACAGTGGCTCCCAGCTTATTTCATCCAACACTGTTTTAAATTTTTAAAACACTGTATTTTAAAAATGAATTAGAAAACAATCATGTTTTTAATATAACTGAGGAACGCTTATTGAATGTAACAAATGAAACAAAGTACATAAAATTTGTTTTTGTTTCGCTCAAAGGGGAAAACCCCGATCGTGTAACAGAATTATAATTCACAACTTATTTCATCCAAATTATCATTTGCACTTAGTCGCTAGTATGTCGCGCTGTGCAACGGGATTTTTTTTCCCGTAATATTTTTAAAGTACTTGCAACCAAATTTAATAAATTTTTAATGTGATTTTGGACGTGCAACGATAAATACAGCGCCTCTTACACAGCATCGTCCGCTGTCAGCGATCGATGTCGTCGCTTGCCATTACACATCAAATTTTTCTACAATTTTTTAAACATTTAATTTGTTTTGTTATTTATTATTTAAATGTAATTTAATTTCAATTTTCAAAAATGTAAACTGGTTCTTTTTTAAAACACTATTTATATAATATATGTATATGTTGTATACATTGTATACTTAACTAGGTACTGCCCAGAACTATTTTTTATTGCCCAATAGTCGTGGATTTTTAATAATATATGTACATATATTCATACTTGGTATAGTACTTTTTGAGTTTGTAATGCCTTTTATAATATGATTTCGTGCAACTGTCGGCTTACTAAAAAACACTAAGAACTTTTGTTGAAATATTTATATCCTAGCAAGCAAATTTAGCTGCACAATACTGTTCAATAAAAACACCTAATTTCGGCCAGACGACTAGGTGAGTTAGGTGAGTTCTCTATACACTATAGGACAATTAACCGTATGTTTTGTATCTAATAATATAAATTAGAAAAGTATTTAAAAAATATTATAAGATAACCAAAGACATTATTTTGTATAAGTTAATTATTCCATATGAAACTGACCTATTGTAAAACTGAGAAGACAGTGAAATAATTTAACTCGGTAATTCGGTAATTCGATAACTTGGAACTTGGTAAGCATTTTAAATTTCAAATTATGTTAAATATAAATTTTGTACAATATTTCTCAACAATATGTAAAAATCAGCTGATATTTTACAGAATACCAAAAAAGTGATTAAACTTGGTGACTAGGTAACGCTGTGACTTCACAAGAGCGAATATTCATAGAGCTTTATCACTTCACCAGGTTACCGAGTTGCTAAGCTCGTCTGAATACCAATTATATTTTATATGTAGAATGTAGAAGTGGTGCATTAAGACACAATTTTGACTGTATTCTATTAGTTGAAATATGTGTACTGCTTGGCCAACTAATATATACCATATAGGTACATACCATTGTTGTGACTTTTCGTACTTGAAAAGCTCAACTTGAGGTTAATTTTAAATTATAATTAATTTAAATATTTTGCTATTTTCATAACTATAAAACGTAGTACAGATATCGAGAGGCTTAGTGGGGGGAGTACAAAATGGCAGAAGCAAGAGTTGATGCAATATAATCAACTTTATCTTCTACGAAGTGTGTTTTTTTGTTATTGTTTTTTATTATTATTATTATTGTATTATGCTTTGTTCAATTTTGTCTCATTTTAATATTTTTATTAATTATTATTATTAGTATTATTATTATTGATTTGGTTATGTTGTTGTTGGGTGTATTTTTATTTTTTTTTTTTTTTTGTTTTTGAATTTTTCTAGTAACACATATTATTTTAATAAATTGCTTAAAAAAATTTAGTGTTTCTTTTAAAATACAAATGATGTCATTTAAATATTTTAATACTGTACAAACAAGCACTGAAACATACAAATCTATTACATCTCAAAAATGGTATGTTTTTTAAATCGAATTAACGCAGAAGAGTTTTATTTTATATTGTATATTAGAAATTTTAAATATATGTTTTTAAATATTTTGTGTCTTAACGAAGGAAACAGAGATAGGAAACATTCCTCAGTATAAATTGAAGATTGACGTGGATGTAACTCGTAGATGTAGATGACAAATTGTAATCGATTAGTGTTAAAATAGTTATATGTTGTTTGCCAAATATTTTAATAAATTATAATTTATATATACTGGTTGCTTTATACATGCATAGATAAAATATTCTAAAAATTTTAATTAATGCATATCATGTCTATAATAGATCTCTGGCTCATGTGTGTTCCACTTAGTGTGGATTAGAATTTATAAAACCTTATAAAGCTTAAGATGGAAATCGATATAACTATACACATGTGTATGTATGTGTGTTCAGTCATGTAAAATAGACTTACAGTTAAAAGTCGTTGTAAATAACATATCGCGCTTTTCTTGTAAAGATTATGCGCTTCTAATCTTTATATAAACAGAAATGTAAGATTTTAATATTTTGATAGCCTTCACCAGACTGAATATACTTAGATTCATTGGATTCAGCTGACACTAATAACACTAAGGTATTAAAGCATCAAAAGCATTTCATATTTTATATTGAGAAGTGGCTTTGATGCCAATGTTCAATATCTGCAAACAGCATATATCACCATAGTCAGTGAAGTATTTGGTTCTATTTTTGAAGTACAAATAAAACGAGAAGACTATAAACAATATAGATTATACTTTACTTAAGTTAGAAGTAAGTGATTAAGAGAAAGAAGCACGTTTTCGTTTTTTCAACAGCTAGTTTTCCAAACAAAAAATCGGTCAAATGTTAAGGCTCTAAGCTTTAAAGTTGTTTATATATATATATACATATGTGCCGGGTCATTATTATTTTATCGTTATCATGCAATGTCATGTCATTTTTATTTGATTTGTATCAAAAAATAATGTTTAATATTGGGATTACATGAAGAAGGACAAACGTTATTTTTATACGTACTCTTTCATACTCAACAATATGTACATATGTGCTTTTAACAAACTCTAGAAGAAACATCAAATTTTTTTAAGAACTTCAAACTAGAATAAAATTTGATGTTTCTTTCAGAGAATAGTAAAAGTATTCAAAAATTGTTCAATATGAAAGACGATGTATGAATATAACGCTGGTGCTGTGCACCCTAGTATATACATATGTACCTTCTGATCAAAAAAGAACGAGAGGCCTATTTTTGAATTCCCGCACTTATCCAATCGGTATCCAATTGGCCACACGAAAATTTTTCAACTTCTTTATATAGACGCCAAACAAAAACTAATCGTACAACTTTGACAGAATGTGTATAATAGTGTTGCCAGCGTGAAAATAAGAAAAATTTACCGATTGGATAAGCGCGGGAATTTAAGAATTAAAAATTAAAGTTCTTTTTTGATCACAAGGTATATATATAAATATGCATTTAAAGTTCATTGAAGTTCATGGTTCGAGAGTACGCTGGTCTTATAACAAGTTAAGAGTTCTGCTTTTATTTTGAAAATAATTACAGCTTGCCACTGGAGTGCTTTTCAAGACTATGACATTAGGTATAGTAAAAAGAAATCCATTATTTCCCCAATAAATGACTTTAGGGATACAGATAATCCCTCGTTGTATAAGTCCAATCGGATTACACTAGATGTTGTATCTTGTTTTTATTATTTTCGAGTTTTGCTTACTAGTGGAAGTGTAAAAAGTAATATCTAGAAATTATGATTTTTTGTTAGTTAATTATTTATAGTTTTAAATATATTGAGCTTAGAAATTATTTTTGTATGCATAGTTTAAAACATCCCTTTTTCTTCTTTAGACAATGAAAACATTTATTTCCAACAAAATAAAGAATTTTTGAAAAACTTTTCTATCTCAAGCTCTTTACACTTAGTTAATTTTTTAAGCCAACATCTACTTTTATTTAGTATATTGACTATTCGTTAAATAGTAGGACTTTAAGACAGGTCCTATGCAATTTTTAGATAAGAGTTCCAATTGAGCGTTCTAATCAGATGGTATTTAATTGTTATGTTCTACAATAGTTGTAATATAATCTCTACATATATATATATATGTTATGTGTATATATTACTAAAATACAAAACTTTGGAAAGCAGCAGTGAATAATCTATTGCAGTAGGTTGTATATGTATGTATAATTATAGTAATCAAAATCTATATGATAATACAAAAAACTATTTATCATATTATTATTATTATTAAATAATAGGCTATGAATGCCCTCTGACCTAAAAGATCTATTGTGCACCTAAAGGCTGCTGTAAGCTTAATTTTACTTATTCGATTTGGGACTAAGATTCCGCTTTCAAGTTAGTCGAGTCTACGTCTTACCGCTGCTGGGCATTTGGATAGAATTTGTTCTGATGTTTCCTTCTCCTCATGAGAGAGTCGACAGGAATCATTTTCTACTGCACCTATAATCTTCATGTGGTGATTAAGTCTACAGTGTCCTGTAAGAAGTTCAGTGTAGATTTTAATATCGTCTCTGCTAAGGCCAAGGATGGCATCAACTTTGATGTGTTCAAAATCAATGAATCTTCTGCACTGCCGCATGCCTGTTTGGGCTTTCCAGTGTTCAAGTAGATATTGTTTCTGCCGTGAACGTAATAAGATATTTGTGAAGCTATTTGTTACCCCGCAGTAGGGCTCTGGACCAATGTAGAAGGGTCCAGAAGAAGGGTTCATCATATAAAGAAGTTAGTTTTTTTTTTTGATAAATACATACATCTCAACGTTTGGAGTCACATATGTATGTTATTACTGAACACAAAACACTATAAAAAGTATGTACTTCAGATTTTGTAAAAAAAAATTTTATTACTTCAAAAAATGGTTTCTATTTTTTTTTTCAAAAAGTTATGATGATCAAACAACAGTGTATAAGATCTTTCAGAGTTCAAAGATTACGTATGACTGACGTAGCAATTTGGTTCTGTATAAAGGTATTTTAACCTATAATTTAAGGTATAATTGTTAATTATTTCTCTGGAATATTTTGTTGGTTATGTAGTAAAAATTATGTGGACTTTTGGAATAAAAAGTATTTCATTAATTTTAATATGTCACTAATTTTTGTAAACAATTTACGTTTACAGTTTGATTTTACAATAACAAAAAATTTCATTAAATCGACATTCAATAATAAAAGTTGATATTTGATTGTTATTTACAAATATTACAAATATGAATAAAAACAAAACAAAACAAAACAAAAACAAGATCTGATGACGCATCTGTAAAAGTGTAAAAAAATACTTATAAACAAAAAATGAGAATATATATTTAAACAAACTTGTGCGCAATAATGTCAGTGTCAGTGTTGATTAGATTAAATAATTAACAAAAAACTAAACATTACTAATTTTTTTAAGAAAACATTTCGCAAAGTAATGAAAACCGCGTAAATGCGAAATATTTCGCAAACTAATGAAAACCGCGTAAAAATGGAATCAATATATTTTATTACAGAAATTATGTACATATGTATATAGTTTTAAGTAGATAATAAATTAAATATTAACATTTAATAGTATTATTTAATTTTTTTTATTATTTCAAAAGAATAAACGACAACAACAAAAATTCATTTTATATTATTTTAATTAATTGAATTTTTGGCTGACCATACACCTGTTTCGATATTATCAAATATCCATCATCAGTGGTCTTGGACATGATTCTTATATTTAATTATTCGTAAATAATTATTTTTCAGACTGCAAGAACCAAGAATTGAACTCGAGTCCTGCCAAATTTGAAGCTCAGAGTCAGCGCACCTCAACCAACTTGACCCAAAGCTGTACTTGACTTTAATGTTCGCATATTTTTCTGGAGTTTTGTTACTTTTACTATGAAAGTTTTTATTAACAATTTTACTTGCTGTGTTTATATTAGAACGAAATCATAAAACAGCTGTAGAATAATTGAATTAATTAATTAATTATATTTTTATTTTTAATTGTTAAATTTCAATACTATTCTGTTCGTAGAGGCAATATTTGTTGCATGATTTATTCTTTCTTATGTATGGAACCTAATCTAGGAACATAATCTAGGAAAATGAGATTAGATTTAGGGTTTGATGACCTATATTTTTATTTTTATAAGTTTGACTAATGATGGTTCCCTAAAAGAGTTATTTGTATTACAACGTTAGAGAATAATTCATTTCTATACTGAAGCACATAGTACGAAATACATATTTTTAAAATGAATATTTAAAATTTTTTGTTTAAAATAAAATTTTGGAACTTCACGACTAAATCTACAAAAATATATAGCACGGATGCAGCATGGGTTTTTCTGATATATTCAAGAAACTATGATCTTCTAGACCGGTTTCCCTACCAAGGACAATAGTGAGTGTTTATTTATTGAATATAAATATTCGTTTCACAAATATCTACGTATGTATGTAAAATATTCTATTAGAATAAAAATGACTCTGTGAAGATGTATTCCCTTCTAAGTCACCAACTGTTACTTCAAAATCCGTGATAAGAACTCATAGTCTTCAAAAAATTTAATTTGACCCTGTCAAGAATTTATTTAACTATTCATCTTCAAGTGTTTCTTTTGATATTACTAATTGAAAAAATAAAGTCTCTCCTTTCTTGGTCTTTGAAAAATCGGAGTTGCAACTATTTTCACATACATAAAGACATAAACGACGGAGTTTCAATTTTAAATTTAATTACATCAATTTTATGCATTCAAAACTGCGAGTTATCGTTTTTTTTCAGAATTTTCAAGAGCAAGGCAATCCAAAAGCAAGGCAATCATTGGCTCCATAATTTATTTAATATTATGTTAGCATCTATGTACATACATGTGTAAACATAAGCGATACCTTTTTACTAATTGTTATCAATTAATCGTTAAATCAGGCAAGAATATGAAGATTTTTATAAACGTAGGGATTTAGTAGAACCTATATTCACATAGCGTTTGTGAGTTGTCATTTCTTTCTTCACGTAGACAGATGAAAATACGGACGTAGAAAATAATAAATGCTATAAGATCTCTTAAAGTTTTACTTGGTGCGAAACATTAACCAACATCGAGCTATCACAATTAGTTTTAAGTATTATAAAACTGTTTTGAGTTCAATTAGTTTATAAGACTATATAATCTAATCTAAATATTCTTCTACCTAAAAGAGCACTCGTTAATAAATTTGCGTTAGCCCAAAAGCGTCTGATATTATCTCAATTATATGGTTTCGAACTGCTGTTCAACAAGATTGGCTATAAATCATATACATCGAACAAGTAATTCAAATATAAAGACGCTGATGAGGCAATTCTCTAATTTTAAAAATTTTGCATTTTATGCATCTTGATATTTTATTTATTTTAATTCTGTATTACTTTCACTTTTTTATGTGGCACCTAAGGAGTGTGTTGCTTTTAAATCGAAGTAACTTATATTCCTAAAAGATTTTTTAAGAGATTTAATATGAATTCGAAGAATGTGTAAGCTCCGGCAAAGCCAGAGATGACATCTTTTCTTATATTGCGATAATATGCGTTTTTAATATTAAATTAGTTAAATAATTAGTTAAATTTTTTTATATGTGCTTTTGCTTTATGTATATACGTCAATAAATTTTGTTGTATATTAAAAAGTTATTCATTTACTTTAGTGTTTCTTGACAGTACTTTAGAGCAAAACTGGGACCGTAACAGTTACCATAAAAATATTAAAAATCACTTTTTAACTATTATCATTCGCATTTTAAAATAAAACTCAAAAAATAGTAGTTAAATTTGCTTTCAAATTTATTTCTCAAAAATAATTATTTTATGTGCTTTTTATTTTTCCGCGCAGAAATAACTCTTAAAATTCTGCTTTTTATTTTAAAACGCACAAATAGCTGTTTCTTTTGCGTTATAAATATAAAAATCATGAATAACTCGCACTGGCTGCCGAATATTTTTAAAACGATTACACAGCAGCTCTTTCCTTATTTCTATCGAACCGATAGGACCGATGATGTCGCCATCGTGTAAACCGCACCAAACAGTTAATTTTAATGGATATAATGGTGATTCGTTAACGGTTCAAGGATCTTCGCTTTATATACGGCAATTTTACTTATTGACGTAGCCATTATGTTGACTGTAAAATAGATGAATTGGTCTATAAACTTCGCGAACAGATCTGTTTTTTTCAATAATGATGAATTGTCAAACCTTAATTAACAGAAATATCAACACAGTTTGACATTCTCAACCATAAAACCATAGTTATCGATATCAATAGCTTTCACGCATCTGGAAAAATACCCGATACATAACAGTTAGTGAAGGATTGCAGATTTTTACATTGCTTTGACTACTTGAAGAGTTAAATATGGACTATGTTCTTTGCTTGCAGCTTCATATTATAATACATATTATAAAATTGTGATGTCTTTTGTTTATAAGAATATTAAACTTATCTTAACGTTGACATCCTCTTTGAAGTGAAAATTCATGCGCATTTTAATTTAAAACAAAATCGAATGTATATATTTTTTTCGGTGAATGACCCATAATTTTAAGGCGATAATAAATCTTGAGTATGTGCTTAAAAATTTTTTTTAATTTTTCAATGTTTTTTGTGTTTGATGACGTTTAAAGTTAATAACATTATACTGTTGTTAAAACTAAATACTAGTACAGAGAAAAAGTGATGGATTTTTAAACTCAAATGTTATATACGTGAATGTTTAATTTAAAATAACATATCATATAATATTATTTGCACTGTTTTTACATTTTTTATAAGGAAAATCTTGTACTTAAATTAAAAATGTACTATCCATATTTTTGCAGCTATAATAAGAATATGAAATAATTATAAAATATTTTGAATGAGCTTAGTTTCATTAGTTTTATAGTTTCTTATTTTCGGGTAAATAATCTTCTCTCAATTGTCAATAAATAAACCAATACACTTTCTATGACTACTATATAAAGAACAATTGCCAACTATCGTTGTTAAGAAACAAGGTGTTATAATACTTATTCTTTTGATCTTAATTATTCTTTTGATCTAAATATTTTTTTTTCACCTCACACACAGGGAAGCGACTGGAAGCAACGCTTTCGGGCCCCCGAATTTAGGGGGGCCCCATTATAAATTCATGTACTCATTATATTTGTTTTTAATAATTTCTCAAATGTGGGACGAAACGCTTTTTGTTGTGATGACATTTAAGTGGAGTCAAAAAAAGAAAAGAGCAAAACGCAAATAAGATCCATTGGATCTTATTCTGTATAAATGTGTTCTAACGATTTCCTTCAAAACGATGCACCCCATTTTTGGAACTTCTACTTTCCAAAAAGTACTTAATCAAAGCTAAAAATATTTTTCAGTTTATATTGTTAGGTTTGAAGGTATATTTAACCTTCATCCAACATTTTTTGGCACAGGCCAAATATTAAATCAACAGGCAAGTTGAAAAATCAGCTGTTTGAAATGAGAACAAATGAATTACAATGAATGTCAACACTCTCAAATGACTCATTTGAAATGAGTCATTTTCAGTTAGTGTAAACGCCATATAAAATTAATATTTCTCATTATTTACTTCAATCATTAGGCCAGAGACTGAAAATATCCCTAAGTTCATATAAAATAAATAATACGTATAAAAGAGATACCATTTGATTTCATAGTATATAACGATTGTACTTAATGGTGTTGTATTCTTAAAACATTAATATAGAATACTAAAGTAAAAATCACAAATTAACTTAAAGCTTTATAAAAACAAAAAATAATTTATTAACTTTATAAAAAAATATGAATAATAATATGAAAAAATGCAGAAGAGAAAGTAAAAGTGTCAATTAAATCGAGTCTTACTATAAAACTGTGTGGAACAATAAATACGGATAGTGGGTTTATTCCACTCATCTTATTATAAACGAGTCTATATTATTTGCTTTTATTTTTCAATTTTCTAAATATCATAAGCCTTGACCTTGAACTTTAAAATTTTTAACATTTCAATGAAGAAACTTTGGGCCGTTCACCTCTTCACAAAAAAATTTTTACTGATTAGAACTTTCGGTTTTATTTTTTTATTTCAACAAATGTTTTGATATAAATTTTTTCACATTTATTAGGTTTTGACTTATTATTGGTCTGTGACTGTCTAAAAAAGTAAGTAATTATTATCAAGAACTTCAGAAAAAATATTTTTAAAAGATAAAGAAAATTATAATGATATTATTTGAAATCATTATTGCAATAATTTTTAATTGAATGCTTAGGTAGACATGAAGACACTCATAACTTAGACATTTATAACTTAAAATATGAACCCGTATAAATTTAATACTTCTCGTTCCAGACAAGCATATGCCTATTTTAAGATAGACAGCTGTGTCACAAGGAAAACGAACACTTCAAAAAGAACTTACCACCGGAAAACATGAAACAGAAAAAAAAAACATTAAGAAAAGTGAATATGTATTTTCTTTAAAGAATACGATGGTCACTATTTATATTGAGCCTAATAATGAAAAAATATTGTTTCTCAAAGTATTCTCCTTTATGTTTAATGCACTTTTGCATGCGCTCGAACCATTTGTCAAAGCATTTTTCCAATCTACTTCAGACATTTCCAAAACATGATTTATAAATGCAACAACTGCGTCTGTTTCTTTCGCCGATAAAAATGCGATTAGCGCAACTTATTCTTGACGTTCGGGAACAAGAAAAAGTCATTGGGTGCCAAATCAGGACTGTACAGCGGATGACCCATTAATTCGATTTTTTGAATGTTCCAATAGTCGGTTGTTAGATGAGGTGTGTGAGCACTCATATTGTCTTGATGGAGAATGATCCGACGGCGCTTGTTTGATACTCGTATGGTTGCCACATCACCAGTTTTCCCGAAAAATACAAGCGACCATTTTTTTTGAAGTGCTTTAAACACAAACAAATTTTGTTGGATTTGGTTCATCTTAAAAGACCCATACAGTCGACTGCTGTTTACGTTGTTTACGTATATATCCATGATTGGTCACCTGTTACAATCTTATATACAGCTTTTAAAGTACCGCCATTGTACGTCTAGAGTATTTGTGTGCACCAATCGACACGAGCGTCTGTTTCAGATTTTGTTAAATGATAGGGGACCCAACGAGAACAAACCTTTCTCACGTGCAATATTTTATACGACTTAATGATCGTGCAATATTTTATACGACTTAGGGTCTCACCAAAACCTCAATTTCACAGTATGTCGCATGATGATCTTGTATTATCAGGTTTTGCACATCATTAATGTTTTCTAGCAGAAAAACTGATTTTGGACGACCTTCACGAGCTTCCTCTGCGTATGAGAGAACTTTGGTCACGATTAAAATCATTGTACCAGTACTGCCAAATCGATTTTCTTAATAACCGATTTTATTTGTTTACAATCAATTCATATAGCTATTTATATTTAATAAAAATACAATTTATGAAATTTATTAAACATTTATAAATTAAACACAATTCATAAATCATATTTAAAAAAATAAGATCGAATTTATAATTACAATACTTATTAAGTATAAGGACAAAACTAACTCTTTAAATGCACAAAGCATTTCATTCATTCATTGTGTATGAGATTACAAAAACAACTACAACGCGCACAAAATCGTTTTATATGGCTTTTACACTGGCCTCAAGTGGCTCATTTTGGTCGAAAGTGAAAAATGAGAAGCAAATGATTCATTTTTGCATACAAAATTTTAAGCGCAAATGAGATTCATTGAATCTCATTCTGTATAAATGAGTTCCAACGAGGTTAGAATGAGTTCCAAATGTGTTTCAAATGCAAATGAATACATTGAACATACCCTAAATAAAAGCATTTTATGGCAGTTTGACAATGAGAAACTGTTTTTGACATACATATATACAAAACAAATTAAAAAAATGTTGGGGGGTTGCATTTTCTTGAAAACGATGCACCTCTTTTTGGAACTTCTACTTTCCAAAAATTACTTAATCAAAGCTAAAAATAAGTTTTGAGTTTATATTGTAAGGCTTCGAGGTATATTTAACCTTCATCCAACATTTTTTGGCACAGGCCAAATATCAAATCAATAGGCAAGTTGAAAAATTAGCTGTTTGAAATGAGACCAAATGATTTACAACGAATGTAAACACTTTCAAATGACTCATTTGAAATGACCATTTTTGTCCAGTGTAAACGCCAAATTAGTTTGCGCTTTCTAAAAATAAATAATCCGACGTGCAAGTTATTTTTGGATTTCAAAAATAAGTTACACACAAGGAGTTATTTTTGTGTTTGAAAAATAATAGTTATTCTAGATTATTATATTTTTAAGGCAAAAACAATAATTATTTTTGCATTTTAAAATAAAAAGCAATTTGTATAGAATGCGTTATTATGTGCACATACATAAAATGCACATACTAATTATTAAAATAATTATTTTTGAAAAATATAATATAAAGCAAATTTAATTACTATTTTTTGTAGTTTTATTTTGAAAAGACAAGTAAGATTTATTAGTGTATTTTTATTTTTTTTAAATATAATTGTAACGGGCCCTGGATCCTATCTAATTAATATAAAAATAATGAGCTATTTAAGCCAATATCATATCATTTTTAGTTTTTTCCTCAGGTATTTAATTCATACAGTAAGACCCCGCTTAATGCGTAGAATACGCTCCATCAAAATAGAGCGTAATGCGAAACCGCGCTAAATGAGGCTATCTTAACATGCAAATAATGGGGTTAAGGGAAGATTGATAGAAAATTGCTTAGGTATTTAATTTAATAATTGTTTTTTTTATAATAATAAAACCAAATATTTATTTTTTACAAAAATAAAAACAATGTAAAAGAATATATATAAAAAAAAAAAATTGTAAGTCAGTCAGATCATTCAGTCTATTCTGTGTTTCGAATTTTTTGCTTTTTTGTCAAGAAGGCATCTAATGTAGTTTGCGGTTTTCCTTTTACGTTCTGTAAGAAGTTGTTGATAAGTGGATAAAGCGTCTATAGCACCCCGTCTTGCTTTTAAAGTTCTGTTAAAATTTGAATTATTTTCAACAAATTGGTCCATAATTTCAGTTAAAGTGGTCAAACTCCTTTCTACAAACGTCATCGAGTGTTCTTTTTGCTTTACTTCGAAATCATTACTATCAATATTTTTGTTTTCTTATTGCTCAGTTAATTTCTTGAGCCGCTTCTTGAACTATTTCTTCAACGTCTTCCATATTTACCTCATCTAAACCGGTTTGTTTCGCTAAGTACACTATTTCTTCCATTATTTTATCCATATCAACAGAATGTCCAATGTCATCTCTCTTACTTAAATCTGGTCAAATGTTCTTACATACTACTCTTTTCAAAGATGTTTCTGTTATCTCATTCCAAGAAAGGTTTATGTTTTCTGCAGCATTCATGATATTGTGGTTTTTCTAGATTCTCTTATTGATTGCTTCTCTTCTCCATCTGCTTAAATGTTCGGGTTGAATTAAAAAAGAGTTAAACCGAAACCGCGTTGAGCGGGGTCTCACTGTATTTGCTGAATAATGTTTGTTATATTGATATTTCCTTATATACCTATATGTTATGTATGTGATAACATTATTCCTAGAGTAGTACTTAGGAAACTTGTTACTAGTAGAATTTATAATAGCGTTTCACTTCTCCTCTACTACTTCTACTCTTTCTTGCAATAGCTTTTTCTCTTTAAAATTGTTTATTGTAATATAAACCAAACATAATAAATGCTATAAGATGTGACAGTTTGCTCTTAAATCCTTAGAGCTTTTGCCCAAGTGGACCATCAAGAGATTCTAGATTCTTTCTAGACAAAGGAAATTGTTGTTAATTTTTTCTTCTTTAAGCAAATCACTTTTTATAAAATTCAAAAATGAAAGAAAATATTTGCTTATTATATTTCTTATAGCATTTGTTTCCCTATGTATAAGACGATATAGCTACTGGTATGTCTTTTGAAATATACACATACATATGTATGTATGTAATTAATTTACATATATTTATTTCTTTGATATGCTAAACTAATTTTATAGTTCGTTTATTATTTTTGTTATTCTTCTTCTGTCATTTTGTCAATATATTTATTTATTTTGTTAAGTAAATCTCTGGAGCCCTATCAAGGTTATTTATTTTAACTTCTAGTAGCGCAGCTTGAAACGCGAAAGAAGATACTGCAGTCACAGATGAGAAATCGTGTTTATGAAATAAAAACAAAGTCAAGAAATCCCAAATAAAACCGAATAAAGAAATTAAGATTTTTTCAACAAAAAAAATAAATAAAAATGTAATCAATCGTTCGTTTTGATAGGTGAAAGGCTCTACCAAAACCTTTTCTTTTTTAAATAAAAATGTGTGTAAATGTGTAAATGTAAATAGAATAAATATATTAGAAAAGTCGTATGCACAATATAGGGTCATCTTACATTTACCGTAATAATTTTAAATGGATTGTGTAATAATCATCATTTTAATATACTATTTACCTCATTATTTACTGTACTATTATCTTTTACCCTTGTCGAAGAGAAAATAGTTGTTGAAAATGGTTATTTTTATTATGTGCATATAGCTTTATATATTATATAGTGTTGCGTGAATATTTATATAAGTTCATGTGCGAATATACATAGTCGTGATTTGTGAATTTTACGTTATAAAATAGAAATTGAATTGCATCAGTTTGTGTTGACAATTTCAGCACGTTTCTTTTTCCACTGTTCGACATAAACGGTAAAAATATGCACTAGAAGAATTTGCCTTTATCTTAAGGTGCATCCACACCAAAGCGAAGACTTGCGAACGAAAGAACTTTCGCACGTACGATTACCTGCGAATATTCGTTCGAAAGAACTTTCGCAGGTACGATTACCTGCGAATATTCGTTCGTTCGCAAGCGTTCGTTTTGGTGTGGATGCACCTTGTAACGACACGGATTCTCCGTTTCGTTATTTCCTTTGCCGGGGTAACCTCAGCCGTTTCCAGGAGTCGTTACAATAAATTTGTATTCACAAGAACAAGACTTCTCAAATAAAAGATTGTGTGTTAAATTTTAAATGTAGATTTATTTAAAATAAAATTAATTCATTAAGATGATAATTAAAAAAAATGAATTTAATTAAACGCAATTAGATATAACCTGGCATTGATTATGTACTTCAAAGTGGATTTTAATAAAATATTCAGATTTCTTTATAATCGTATTAAAAAAAAAAACAAAAGTTAGTTAAAGATAAGTAGATATGAACTTTAGATTCTTTCCCAGGTGACAAGCTGGATCCGGTAATTGTTTCTTTGGCGTTCGCGATGATCTCTAGTTTGCTTTCGTGGTTGGCACCTTCGTATGATTGTCCACTCTCGGCGTACCTGTTAGGGACAGAAGGGTTAGTGTATATATAAAAAAAAATATATTTCCTTGTTCGGTTATGGAATATCTATACAATAGTGTCTAAGTGTCTTGACTTAAAACCGCCCATGCACTTGTACACAATTATATATATATTTTAGTAATTTATACAACTAGGCTTAAAACCGCCACTGTGTCAGACATTTTTTAAATATTTATTTATTTTATATGTTGACATACAATGCCACCGAGTGGTCATACAAGACTCACTCCATTCTTAGAAAATTGCGCCGTCTTTTACACGCATACTCTTGAACTTTTTGTGTAAAGTAACAAAGCTTTGAGTTGATCTTAATTGAACTTAATGCACTTTAACACTTTTGCACAAAAGCTTCCTTGTGCATCTTTTTGCAGCGAATTGCATTCTGACGTTTTTGACGTTTGTAAATGTTTGTTTACATTTTTATAAAAAGCGGCGGTGCTCGTGTTTTTATTTTTATGGTTGAATTATTTATAAATAAAATAATAAATAATTTATAAATAAATTATTATTTATTAATTTAAATAAATTTATGTGGAAAAATAATGAAGGTATGTTATATTGTTATTTTTATTCATATACCTTTTTGTATTTATTATTAAAATGTTTCCTCCTAATTACAGATTACTTCACGTATTTTGTTCAAAGTGGTGGTGTTACTAAATTTATGTAGGTTGGAAATTATTACAAAATTTCCATCCTTACAACCTTTAACCAAAGCTTTAATGCCTCTTACACTGCTTCATATCGTTTCAATTATCCAGAACATTTCATATAAAAAACCTACATACATATATGTATATTTATGTAAAAAAAGTTGTACATCTTAGCCGATCAGTCTTCATGCAAGCAGATGTGCTGCATAAGTTTATAAAAATAAATAAATTAATTATAAAATTTATATAACAAATCAACAAAAAGTTGTGAACTCAGCAATGGCTAATTATGGTAAGTTTGTCCTTGAAACATAATATTTTTTCGTTCACGGGGTAGCTTTCTTTTGTAATATTAGCGGGTAATTTTTGGTATTGTTTGTTGTAAGAGGGAAAAAAAAGCTCAAGAAGAAACATGTTTTTAAAAAAAAAAATTGCATTCTCTTCATCGAAATATACTATATAGGAATTATACGAAGTATGCAAACTTGGTTGACTGTTTGCATGATGAAGTAAGAAAGTATCAATCAAACAACATAATTCACCTGTTCACACTGGCAATCAGAGTTCGTATTTCGTATTTGCGTACGCATGAGCGGCTCTTTTCGGCTCATTCTGCGCACAGCTGAGCCTCATGCGTTGTTTACAAGAAGGTGTTGCATGCTAAAATATGAAAAATATATGGCATTGTTGTTGTTGTTTTCTTTGCACAATTTGGCACGTGCCACTATTTATCTGAATTTTGTACGTTTACTTAATTAGTCGTTTTATATTAATTCAAGAGTATATTGTGTTTCGGAAAATTTGAAAATAAACTAATCAAAAATAAATCGCTTTTTATTGAACAGTTGAGCTCTCGGGTCGTGGGACCTCATGAGCAGTTCTTCAATATGAGCAAATTGAAGGCTCACGTTGATGAGCAGCTCTTCAATATGAGCCAATTTTAGGCTCACGTAATAATTGGCCCTGCCGGCAATAGAGGAAACCTATTTAAAAAATTATTATTGTGAATGAAGATAAATTAATACTGACAGTTAAATTATGTAGTTGTATTGTACATTTGCTTGAGATAAAAAAATCTTTGGGCTTATAAACAAGTGTTGTCGCTTGACTTTATTTGCACAATTATTACAATAATTCAATGTCCATTACTATCAAAATAGGTCTTTTTCTCGAACTACTTGTAGTTACTTTGAGTAACACTGTTTATACACAAGCGCGTTCCACCAGCAAATTTTCGAATAAATGAGAGCATTTGAGAGAGCGTAACATCCCTGTCGAAATTTGAAAATGTTACACAGACTTTATTCGTACATTTTATTTCAAGTAAAATTTGTGTGATGTGTGAATCAGCTGTTTTGGTTTGAATTTAAATTTTTGTATTGTGTATTTGTGGGGCACTGGTGTTCTTAGCAGACCTTACACAAAGCTGTTCCATGAAAATCTGTGTAAAGAGTATAATTTGGCACTTTATTTGTGTTACACTATCAGTTTGTACTTTACTTGTGTTCTGTTACTTGAGTTTTACTACGAGTAGCTCGTGGAGCAGACCTTATATTTACTTAAATAATGATAAGTGGAAATATATAGATAAAGTGCATATAATACTAGTTTTTTAATTGCCTACATCGACCCGTTTTCAAGTTTCGGTATGATGCAGCACTCCTGTCCTGACGCCTTTGTTAGGGTAACGCCTTTACCATCCTTATAAAACAACTATATATGTCACGACATAACTAAGTTAGTGAAACCGTTAATGTTGTGATACATTTCTGATTGATTTAGATGCGTTGTCGACAATTAATAAAACGCTAAAGATCTTGCGAAACACTTTTCTCTTGAACTTGCAGTGAGGCTTTATCATTCTATAGACACCAAGCTTCGGAGTTATATAGAAAAACACTTGAACGAAGTATAAAATGTAAGATTTTTTGGTCGTGAGTAAGCTTTACATCTCAATTGTTTCCTGAGACAATAGTAATACTTATTGACAACGATCATTTTCTGCACGATCTTCAGGTTGAAATTTTTATTGTTGATTGCGGTGGTGTCAAGATAGATGAAATTGAGCCGCAATGGCGTTAGCTTTTTAACGTGATTGCAGCTTAGCAATGTCAAATTTTTTTTTTTGATTTCATATTCTCGTGATCAGGGAAGAGTTGTTTATTATGAATACTAAATTATTTATTTATTAATTAATTATTTATTTATTTAATACTAAAATAATGTAAATAAAAGAAAACAAATTGAATAATAGAAGTTTATTTATTTATTTATATATTTAAATTTCTTGGTAAATGAAATGCTCATAAGATTTTAACAGATGACAGGAATTTTGCAACACATTTCCAGTGAACATTCACAACAGACTGATTTTTAAATTTGTCCGCACTAAAACTTTAAGACGTCAAAATTTTTGCGAGTAAAACCTAACTCTGAAGATTTTAAGAGTATTGTTGTTGCCTCACATGTTTTCTTTCGTAAGTTGCGAGTATTTTTTTGCTACTCTGAAAGAAAAAATTACGGCTATAGTCAAATGATGTTAACGAATTTTTTGTTTTTGTTATTTTTTTTAAGTGTGATTTTCCTATGCGAAGCCTACGAAATATTGCGAAGAAAACAATTGACGAAATTGTTGGCTTATAATATTTGTATTTCCCCAATGTGAATATGAATTTTGTTTTTTATAAGCTTATACTATGCATTATATTATACTTTGGTTTAATAAAAAAAATATAATTAAAACACTGTACAATGCAAAAAAATTCGTTCTGCCACTGCAAAACCAAATTTAACAGCTGTGCTGTCTTAGAGTTTCATTAAAACTAAAAAAAAAATATTGCAATTATAAACGCAATTACAATAGTATTAGTAAAATCAACAACAACTACAGCACAAATAGCAAACATCAAATTTAACCACGGCATATACAGGCAGTTGCCCTCGTTACCTATATATGGACATACATATATATATTTTCGCATTTATTTATTTTTTCGTTTCTCTGTTTTGTGCTCAGATTCACTGCGTCATCACTTTTACTGACGCTAGTGTTCGTTTGAGTATAGAAACAAAATAAAAATAAAAACAAAAACAAAACGAATTATTTATTATTATAAATAACCAAAGAGAAGAAAAAAAGATGGGTTCAGTGTGTTTGCAGTGTGATCAGTTTCCTTTGATGAGCTAATCGCGTTGCCTTGGGACAAGTTTGTTTCTTTTGTTCTTTTTATCTAAACTCATTTTGTGTGTGTGTGTGTGTATGTGTGTGCGGTGTGAAAGAGTATTAGACGAGTGAAAGAATTCTACTCAGTTCCAAAAGTCGTATTCGTTTGAATACGAAAACATGAATGTCAATACATAGTCTATATTATGCTTACTCTTACTCTCTTCAGTTGTAGTGTTCACAGTAACGTATTTGAGTTTTCTACGTCGTTTAAATATTTGCATGATTATTTGTGTTCTGTTGAATAGCGTTTTTTTTAGAATTGAAATCCACAGAACACACATAACACAATAGAACAAAGTATAGTAATAAATAATAATTGCCAATAATAATACCTTAAACAATCTCAATTAGCTGCTCAGAAAATGTGACCTTCGCATTGTCTAAATATGCGTATCAGTGCGAGCATCGTATCAATTACCAGGGGATAATCTGATCGCTGGTTCCTAACAGGTTCTAAATAGGCGTCGATTTTGCTACGTTTGTGCACTAAAAATAATAAAAATTGCTGCAAGGTATTAATGAGATGTGTTATATGTATATACAGTCGGAGTCATAAGTCTACAAGCAGGCAGTAAAAAAAATTTTGGAAAAATCTTTTATTGTTCACATTTTTGTGATTACATTAAGAACAGACATGCACATAGTAGAAAAAGTCTACGGATATTCACAAAATTTTTCTTAAATTACGCATAACTTTTTTAATTTTTACTCAAATTCATTTTTATTTCCTGATTTATTTTAACCAAAGAAACAACAATAAAGTTCCAATATTAAAACTAAACAGTTATTCTTTAAAAAAAAATTAAACACAATTATATGCAAAAGTAGCAATTTTTGAAACAGAAAAAGTCTACGGATATTTCTTAATATCTACATTAAAACAATAAAATTCACAAAAATCTTAAATTTAATAGCCTGTGGGATAACCTCTGCATTTAATAACCTCTGTTAAGCGTCTTTGCATGGACTCAACTAGCTTTGTAGTATCCTGTGCATTTATTTCTAGCCATTCTTCTTTGATGACGTTTCTTGCTATATCCTTGCTGGAAAACATATGCTGGCGAATCTTATTTTCCAAATAAACCCACAGATGTGGAAAGGACTAAGGTCTGGTGATTCTGGTTGTGTTTGAAGTTGCCTGAGAGCATAGTACAGCATCCAAATCCGTACGATGACTGTTGTATGTTTAGAGTCATTGCCCTGCTGAAACAAAAAGGTTGCCTCAAGTCCTAACATTCTGACATTTTCTTTCAAATTTGTTTTTAGAATATTTAGATACCCATATTTCTCCATTGTATCTTGTACAAATTCAAGTCTGACCGCACCATTATTTGCTATACACCACTAAATCATTACGCCTTCACCACCACGTTTTACTGTTGAAATAAAGTTTTGTTTATCATAGGCTGTACATAATTTTCTCCTTACAAATTTTTTAACTTTGATTCAAAATATGTAAAATTAACTCTCATCGGAGAAAATAACTCATTTTCAGAACTTTATAGGTTTATTTATATGCTTTCTTGCAAAGCTTAATCATTTTATTCTATTATATCAGGATATGTATGGCTTCTTTCCTGCAATCAGGGTATAATACATGCATTTCTTCAAAATTTTCCGCACAGTTTTAGGACATATTTTGTTTTCAAGTATTTCGGCAATATGTTCAGCTAGTTTGAAGGCTATTACTCTTGCATTTACTTTCACCTGGTTGATTATGCTACGTCTTTCTCTATTTAACAGAATTGAGGAGCGGCGAGTGCGAGGTTTAGAAACGGAAATGCTGGTCTCTTTGAAGTTATTTGTAATTCTCTGCACAGATGAATATTGACGACCAATATCTTCAGCAATTTTTCTTTGGCTTACGTCATCTTTCTAAAATTTAACAGCTATTTGTAGCTCACTAAAACTAATTTCACGTCCTTTTTTTTATATTGTAAAAATTTATTGCTTATATAAAAAAATGTTATTAAATGATTAATTTTTAGACTCTTTAGGAAGTCAACTAATAATTAAATATCATTTAATGATACTTTTATGCTTGCAAGCGAATTTAAATTAACGGTAAATGTAAATATTAAGAAATATCCGTAGACTTTTTCTGCTTCAAAAATTGCTACTTTTGCATATAATTGTGTTTAATTTTTTTTTTTAAAGAATAACTGTTTAGTTTTAATATTGGAACTTTATTGTTGTTTCTTTGGTTAAAATAAATTAGGAAATATAAATGAATTTGAGTAAAAATTGAAAAAGTTATGCGTAATTTTAGAAAAATTTTGTGAATATCCGTAGACTTTTTCTACTATGTATATCTTTGTAACATAATTACAATAAATAGGTCGCATATATCATCTTTTCTAAAGATTGGCAATATGTTTTTTTTTTAATATTAGCAGAGTTTTCTGATTTAAAAATTCTATCGTAAGCCTTATGATCTAAGATATATTTTGGATTGTGCTGATATATTACTCAAATATTATGTACTAGTAGAGATTACATCATTCTATGGCGTATTTCTTTTCTGGCTTAAGTGTTTTATAAATTCTCTATCACACTCCCAAAGCAGACAGGAGTTGATCAATGTTCGTACCAAACTTTTACCTAGGTTTTGGTGTATGTTGTTCTCTGCCTTTTAGCTGGGATATGAGTTGTGGTTCCTTCATATATTGTATATTGTGAGAATTGATGCTAATGGCTATAGTAAGGATTTGGACAAGATTTGCAATGGTGCTGTTATGTGTTATCAGACAATAATCAATAGTCGATACTGTATTAACTCTAAGGTAAATACAATTTATTTCTCTATATTTAACGATTTTATTTGCAGTATACTTCAGTTACAATACGTCGGTAGCACTATATAAAGGTTGTCTTTTGGCTTTATTTCTACCGCGGTATGATTCTGTATCTCTGTAGTATATCGCTCACGCGTTCTCTGTTGGTAATACTAGTTGTTGATTTCAAGTATAATGAATGTTCTATTAAATATGATTCGTACCTTTCCCTAGCATAATCCGCATTACTTTTTAAACCACCTGAAGTACCTGAAGTACTATACCAAAGATATTCTGCAGTATTAGTTTAATTTGAAATCGATTTTGTTAACAGAGTAAGTATTAAGTATTTTATTTAGTTTTGAGATGGCGTTGCACTTTGAGGTTAAGAGTTTTCTGAATCTTTAATTTTGTTTAGCAAGATTAAGTCGCTAATGTTGGCTTTAAGGAGGACAGTTCCACGCATTTGCATTAATTCACTATTTGCTGGACTGCATTCATTTTCCAACTACATTAGTACTATTATTTTTTTCCATTCTGAAGTATATTATAAGATGATTTTCTACATTTTGTTTTTTTTTTTTTGCAGATCAATCTCTATTGTCAGCCATGTCGGTTTTCGTCTTTACTCAATTAGTTCCAGTGATAAAATCGATGAAATATTTTCCAAGGACAATGAAAACATACGATTGGTTGAGCGCCTATTTAACAGTTCGCTGGTAGTACTGGTCACCGTACAAAAACCTAATTGCCTGAAAATGCTGCATTTCAAGAAAAAACAAAACATTTGCAATTGCGTTTATCCTTCAGAGATTTTATGTGTGCGCATGAATCGTCATCGTTTGGTGGTTTGTCTAGCTGAGAGTATACACATACACGATATACGGGATATGAAAATATTACATTCCATTGATAATATTGCACCCAATGAACTGGGCTTGTGCACACTTTCATTACATTCACATTTAGCATTTCCAATTTGTACCACAACTGGTGAATTACGTATCTTCAATGCAAATAAATTACGGCCGGGCCTCACGATACGTGCACATGATACCGCTTTATCAGCATTAAATTTCTCGTCAAGTGGTACGCTGTTGGCAACTGCCTCAGAACGTGGTACTGTGATACGAGTCTTCTGTGTCAAGAACGGTCAACGCATACAAGAATTTCGACGTGGTGTGAAACGATGTGTGCGCATCGCTTCACTTGTTTTCTCAGTCAATGGAGACTATTTATGTGCTTCATCCAATACGGAAACAGTACACATATTTAAAATTGATGGAAAGGCTGTAGAAATAGCAGAACAAAAAGGTATTATTAGAGGTGAGTGTTGTTGTGTTCTAATGCTTATATTTTTATTTAATTTTAAATTATTCATATCTCTTTTGTTAGTAACGAAATCAAATGAAAGCGATTCAAAAAAAGGGCAGAAACTAGCAGAAGAGAAAACTTTACCTGCCACCTCTAAAACTGATAATGCTACAGCTGCAACCGCAAATACTACTGTAAATACAAATACAAATGAACCAAAAACGGAAGAGGCTAGTTCCGCTCATATGGCTGCCGAAGTATGTGGTTGGTCAGGTTATCTATCAAAGGCTGTTACATCGTATTTTATACCCTCCCAAGTAAGTGATGTGTTGGCACAGGATCGTGCTTTCGCCACAGCTGTTCTGGCACAACCAGGACTTAAGCATGCGTTAGGCTTGGCTCGTGTACAAAAAGAATTGAAACTCTTAATTGTGTGTGAAGATGGTTTCTTATATATTTTCGATTTTAATATCGAACGAGGGGGACAGTGTAAACTGCAGCATGTTCATGATTTACGCAATGTGTTAGAAGGAGTAGTTGGTAATTTTTATTGTAATTGTTGAATAACAAAAATATATATTCACAAATTTTAATTTTCATCTGCTAGAGCTGAATATAAATGAATGCATAGAGAAATTGCCTACATCAAGTATACCTACTAGTCCAGTTGGGGAATCAACAAAATGTACAATAAAACAAGCACAAAAAGATGTACCAAAAACTTGTGCTAGCAGTGTAATAATTGAAAATCCAGATCCTGCGCCTGATAATTCATATGCTGGCATTCTGAAGGGAGATCAAACGGAATCAACTTTAACAGGTATTATTTATTCTTAATTCTTACTTGCGCGATTTTTAATTTAAGTTATTACAATAAATTAATAAATAATTTATTTTTTTTTGAAATTATACTACTAATTCTAAAAGTATCAAAAGCCTATCAAAAATAATGTCTGTGTTCAGTTCTCTTTGTTTTTTTAATCTGCACAAATATTATCTATTAGCTATTTATTTTAATTCACTTTCTTTTATTTATTTATTTTTGTTTTCTTATTCCTTTTAAAAATTATAGAAACATAACAGTTAGATAGTAAAAGAGACACTTCTACTATCTACACATAAATCATAGATAATACATACCAATACATAAAAAGAGTTTCAATGATGCTATTATGAAGAGCCCAAAAACCTACTCGTTTAGTCCGTTTTGATAGTGATGATTAGCACTTAGGTTAGGTTATGCATCTCAATAAGATTTGTATGAAATTACAAAAACAACTACCTTACATGAAAAATGCATTTTATATTTTCATTTTAAATATATTCGGCAGCCAGTGCGAGGTATTCATGATTTTTTTATTTTTATAACGCAAAAGTAACAGTTATTTGTGCGTTTTAAAATAAAAAGCAGAATTTTAAGAGTTATTTCTCCGCGAAAAAATAAAAGGCAGATAAAATAATTATTTTTGAGGAATATAATATAAAACAAATTTAATTATTATTTTTTGAGTTTTATTTTAAAATGCTCACACATATAAAAAACATGCATAATATTAAGGATAATAGTTGTTAGAATGATAACTATATACTTAAATATGAGTCTAGACAACTTTTTGTTGCTGCTTTTTTTCATAAAAAATTTTAAAATAACTGTTATTTTCGGTCCCTGATAAAAAGTAATTATAATTGTTTTGGTATGCAAATTGTCTTGAAATTGCTGTTATCGCAAATTGTTTTATATTTAAAAATGTTTAATTAGCACAATTTTTTTTGTTTCATTTATAAATATCAGTATTAATTGCTTTGTATATTTTAGTAGATTCTGCCAAATTTCGTAAACTCTGTGATGCTATCGATACTCCAAACAAACTCTATGATGAACGACAGTTTCCGCCTGTTGTGATTGCAGCAAAAGATTGACAGAAATAAACCACACTTTCATCAATGAATGTAAAAAGAAAAAAATAAACAAAATATTGTAAAGTAAATAGAAAACTAAAGTATTTTAATAATTTAACGATGAAATTTTGAACAATTAAACAGCATAAATTTATATTTCAATTAATACAATTCATAAAGTAATAAATTTTTTTACTGCCCCCTTTTAGCTTATATAATTTAAAATATGTGTATATATATATATATATATATATATATAGGACAACTACATAAACTTTATATTTAAATTTCTTCACATGTTAAAACTTATGCTCTTATTTATGTTTTTAAGACTAAGACTAGGTTCTTATGTTTTAGAGACATTTTTGGTTCATGGTTATTTATATTTATGGAAAATAAATCCTCAGAAACACTATAATATTTGCAATAAAATTTCGGATATACTCAGATAGTTTTTTTCTGTCTTATTAATTTGTGATAAAGTTTTGTAGAAGCTGCAATATTTAAGTCTTGATATTTATGAGATATGTTTAGTGAAATCTAACTATTTCAATATTTCCGCAATAAA
This sequence comes from Teleopsis dalmanni, assembly GCF_002237135.1. NCBI lineage: Eukaryota > Metazoa > Arthropoda > Insecta > Diptera > Diopsidae > Teleopsis > Teleopsis dalmanni. The sequence goes on from NC_051848.1 coordinate 85,777,810, forward strand.
TCTTATAAAAATTTTTTACAATCTATATAAAAATTCAAAACTTATGTGCATTCTTGTCTTAGTAGGTATCTAAATCTACTAATACTAAATACGTTTTCAATCTCAAGGTTGTTTTAGTTAAATTCAGTAATGAGTTTTATATACTAAAACAATATTTCACAATTGTAGTGCCTAACAAAATTCAGTAAAACAAGAATTATACTTTATGAGTTAATTACTTAGAGAAATTTAATAATCATAATTATATAAATCAATTTTATATGTAGATATAGTAAAATCATATTTCTAGCGAACACTAATATTAATTAATTAAAGCATTTAAAATATTGTTCAATTAATTTAAGTGTAAACTTAAGTTTGATAATTTAATGAAATATCTTAATATGGGCTTGTTGTAATTTTTTGTTTACGAAAATTAAGTATTTAGTTCATTGAAAGAAAATTTTTGTGATTTGAAAGGTACATAAATAATTTGTATATATAATATATAAATATATTTACTTTATGCATATATATATATATATATATATATATATAATAGTTTGATTTTATGACAATCCATAATTGCGTATTCAAACTAAACAATTTTTATTATGACGGATGTAAGTTTCACAAATTAAAAACGCTCTTTATTGGGATGTATATATATATATATATGTTATACAATATATATGCTATGATTTAAAAAAAAAGATGCTAACATGCGTATCTGTAAAATGATTCGTATGATTCCGTATGCAATTGTGTTCAAAGTATACTCTGTGGTTGGCTACTTTCTGGAGTGCAAGTTTTTAGATTTGAATTAATGACATGAATATATGAAATTAGATACATGTAGTAGATATTTAATGGCATATAGCATATGGTAATTATCAAATCTTAATTAGATTAAAATTTATAATATGTAATAGTTGAGTACATTGAAAACAGTACATAATTACAAAAGTTGATTAATAATTATAATATTTGTACCTAAAGAGTATCCCATTGAATGTATATGTAATTAAAAATTTACCATAGATAATGAAATCCACTTAATTGATAAAGTATTTAAAATCGAAAAAAAAACAATGGAAAACACATCACAAGTTTTGAATTGTATCTAAGATACAAAATAAAAATTGAATAAATTTTTAGCAAAATTAAAATATAATTATTATATGCAATAATATAAAAATGCGAATAATGTAAAAAAATAATAATAAAAGAAACGAAAAAGTAGTATAATTAAAACCGTAAATAGTCTTTCTTTTAAATTTTTTAAATTATTATTACAAGTTAAAAAATTTTTCAGGAATCGTATTTTGTTATACTCTATTTGATTACAGGAAGTTAATTATCCATAAAGGATTATTTCCTAGCTGTTAGTTTAAGAACCAATATTTTTATTGTATTATTCACAATATTAAACACTTGTTAAACGTTCTATTTACTGTCATTGTTCTAGCTTGGAAGAAACCGTTAATATATAAACAAATCTGTTACTATCAGCTAGTCTATAAGAAAAAATTGAGGTTTAGAGCATAAGGAGGACTCGATAAAATTATGAGGCCTTAGTAACCAGCTCTCATGATTTATTTAATAATTCTATATACTTTTCATACTGATCAGCAAAGGTGGTGTATTCAAGATTGATTCCCCCCGTTGATAATACAATCTACCTATAGTACACTGCAAGAAGTCTGCTGCTTTGTTGGTATGTGCTGCAATAAATAACACATTGAGGTTTAAAGCATAAAGAGGACTCGATAAAATTATGAGGCCTTAGTAAACAGCTCTCATGATTTACTTAATAATTCAATATACTTTTCATACTGATCAGTAAAGGTGGTGTATTCAAGATTGATTCCCCCCGTTGACAAAACAATCTACATTTAGTACACTGCAAGAAGTCTGCTGCTTTGTTGGCATGTGCTGCAATAAATCGGATGAGGCGATGTACATATATATGTATAGGTATTATTTTATTTATAAGCTTCATGTACGAGTGTTCAATTATTTTTGTTGCACATGCTGCCTACTGTATTTGAAAAAAATTTTGGGAAATTCTTTAAATGATTTTGTGTAGAAAATTCATAGCAAAACAAACTTATGAAAACGAATAATACTTTTATTTATAGAATATATATATTTTTCTTATATATATATAGGTAATTACATACATACATATACATAAATAGTTTCGGTTGAGGTAGACGATATCTGCGCAAAACGCAACATTGCAGTTCAGTGCATTTTCTCTTGAAATTGTGCAGCTTTTGCATATATCACCCGAATTAAGCGGAATATATTTTGCAATTATGAAACATCTCAAAACTTAAAATTTAATAGAAAAACAAACAAAAATGCTTTTGATAAAATTAATCCTACTAGTTTTGACGACCGGATTTGTCGCAGGACGGGAACAATTTTTCATTGGTAGGTTTATGGATATATTTGTTTCTCTACATATATATATAAAAATATATATAAAATATTAATAATTATAATATATATAATTTCATGTACCTTAGGTGCAATATTTTCATCCGACAACCATGAAGCAGAAATAGCATTTCACACAGCTATTGAACGCGTTAATATATATGATCGAAATGTGGAGCTGGTGCCAATTGTGGAATATGTAAATGCGGATGATAGCTTCATTATAGAAAAAACGGGTATTGAAAATGTAATTCTAATTTTAATTAGAATATTGATTAATTAAATATTTTCTGAATATTTAAGTTTGTGGTTTAATATCGAAAGGTGTGATTGCGCTGTTTGGACCAAACAATGGAGGCAGTTCAGGTGTGTAGTATAAATTATAAAAGAAGGCCAGGTTTCCACGTCAAATAATATATTCTCTACTGTGAGGAATTTTTAAATGAATATAATAATTTCAAATGTAAAAATTATATAATTAGTTGATCCTGAACTACAATATATGCGTATATATGGCAAAACTTTTGAAGCTTTCTCCAACCCAGTTGGGATGAGCAGACGAACTTGAATATCGACTGCTCCAACTATATCAGGATCTTTGAACACATTTTCAAAATAGATACGTCCAATTTGTTGCTAATTGCTAATTGTTTAGTGGTGTGGACGATGAATATATCTTTAAAGAAAATTTGTGCAATAGTACAAAACATTTTGTTATAGCTAAGTTCTATTTATACTCTATAAAGACGTTGGAAATCATATAATGTATACATATAAAAACCATTCGCTTTTACGGTATTCAAAATTTTATCTTGATATAATTATATAGGAAGCGTCCGTCTTATTCGGCATAAATGCGGGAAATGATTGCTTCAAGAAATGTTGCAAGTCATATGGGAATGGGGCGTATCTTTAATATATTCTAATATCTTAGTTTATTTTTTGGAAATTTTTCATTTTTTATTGCTGAAAATCTAATCAAAGTTTTTGTAAATATTTCTTAGTTAATTTTTCATGTTTTAATCCCTTATTATCGTACAGAGATATTCTGCTCAACGCCTTTCATAGTTTTTAGTTTTCCAGGTTCTTCTTTTTGACAAAGAATTTTAGTAAAGACAACTGTTGTAACAGCTCTTTTCATACTTTATTTTGAGTTATGGGGTTTTAAATTTGGTTACTTTTTCATTAAAACCGTTAATAACAATTAGGCATATCATCTGGTTCTCAAATCGGCGTGCCCAGAAAATCGGAATCGCGTCCGATTTTTTTTATTTAATACACGATTTTCTGACAATCATAATTCGACGTCAGCTAACAAATGAATTTGAGAATTATTATTGAAAACATCAGTAGTGATTTTTTCCATTAAATTTTCAAAAAAATTTATTTTCTGATATGAATGAAAATTATCCAATAAAACAAACTTTAAACTACCATAATTTCCGAATCCATTAAAGTTAAAGGACGTATTGAATAATAAATTAGACTTAATTTAATAAACTATAAAAATAATGCAAGTTACGTGGAATATAGCCACTTTTCGGATGTAAATGGATTTTTGGCAGCATTTTCTTTCGGTAGAGGTCTCCTAATCACTTTGTATCTAAGTAACTATTGAAAATGTACCCCATTTTCATATGATTTCTTTCGTTTCTTGAAAAAAAATCAGATAATTTTTTTGTTTCATTAGAGTAATAATACGTTTTTTACAGAAATCATTGCATCAATTTGTAACACTCTTGATCTACCACATATTATATATGATTGGACGCCCAGTGAAGCAATTTCCGATCGAGAGCATTCAACAATGACATTAAATGTTTATCCAGATAATCTACAATTTGCTCGTGGGATTGCCGAAATTGTGCAAAGTTTTGGTTGGAGGAGTTTTACTGTTGTTTATGAGTCCGAAAACGGTGAGTATGGAATAAATAAAAAAATGTACATAGGGTTATTTGAGGTAGTGGTTTTCTGTAAATAAATCGATGATAATGAATAGTTTGTCCTAAAAATTAAATTTCAGAACAACTATATGCTATATGCAGAAGTCATTATAAATGTGAAGTAAAGAATTGAACGTACCCGTGTGATGCGACCTTACAATAAATATGTTTTTACCAGAAAATAAAGTCCTAATTGATCCGAGCCGAAAACGAAATTTCAGAATGTCAAAATGTCATTTGTCAAAGAGCTGTCGATGTTGCGATTATAAAAGACTTTCTTTCCTTTTCTTTTTACCCTTACGTTTTCACGTTTTTCAAGTTAACTTTATTAGAATTATTATGACCAAGGTAATATAAAATGACCAAGATTGAATTCTTCCTTTTTTTCTTCTGCAATTAGTAAAGTTTTGATGTCATCACAATTAGTACATTTTCATCATTACTTCTAATAAAAAACTAACAGAGTAAATATTTCATTTGTGATTTCGATTATAAATGCTGGCCTTTAGCCCAATATATTTATATATATTTGTTGTTGTTGTTGTGATTTGAGTTAGTGCTATTGTGCACTTTTACTCTATTGTGGCTGGGGGCTTATCCTTGCCCCACACTAAACTTTAGCTATACTAGAAACATTATCATTTATTTATTTTCTAACTGATGACGGAGCGTAGATCAGCATATCTTCCTGTGCGTCCTGAGGTGGACTTAAGGTTTGTTAGAGCGGGGTTGGACAACGTATCAACTTCTGTAAATAATTTTAGGGCTCTGTCCTTGATATACTTTTTCACTGAGTCGATTCTTTGATCTCTTTGCATTTAGATTTAATTTAAATCTATTCCAATGACAGTTCTGATTATTTCCGTATTTAGTGTTCTAATACGTACATTTAATATGTATTATGTATATATATATATATATATTGACTGTTTGGGTGAAACATGTGTATTCCTAAAATTGATTATGTTTCTTAGCTTTTCGACGTCTACCCTGCCTAATATTATATCAAATAAATGCATATATAAGTTAAAGACAGTTATTTCAAAAAATTTTAAATAATTTGACATGATTTTACACTGACTACTTCTTGTTGTTTGACTGTACTTCAAAACTGGCTGTTCCAAATATAATAATATATAGTTAGCATTTTAGATCTTTATAGTTTTGGTATATAAGTTATATTTAGATTTCACTTAAAATTACTTTGAGTGTTACATATATAGAATTACAACAACTACAAGATGTTCTGCAAATATCCGAACCTGATGGTAATCCTATAACTATTTTACAATTGGGCACTGATTTGGATTATAGGCCATTTTTAAAAAGCATAAAATTATCAACGGATAGTTGTTTAATACTACATGTCTCAATTGAAAAAATACTGAATATACTACGCCAGGCGAACGAGTTGAAAATGCTCGGCGAGTATCAGGTAAGATTGACTTCTCCCGATGTTGTGAAAAATGTTGCAATAGGTTTTAGTATTGCAATTTCATAGAGCATATTTTTGCCTCAACTGGATGCTCACACTTTGGATCTGCAAGAACTAGAGTTGGTAAGTGCCAATATTACCACTGTACGTCTAATGGATCCGACTGATTTTCATGTTAAAAATGTTGTGCACGATTGGGAAGAGCGGGAAAAGCGAGAAAGTCGGTATTATCGTGTATTGCCTGAAAAAGTTAAGGTTTGTGATATAATTTTATTATACATATTGATTAAAATTTTGTGACTTGTTTTATTGCAGACAAATATGATTCTTATCAATGATGCAGTTTGGATATTTTCTAAAGGTCTTACTGAATTGGGTATTACTGAAAAATTACGTACACCTAATATTGAATGCCATAAATCTCGACAATGGGCTCTCGGTAGAAGAATTATTGAGTTTATGAGAGCGGTAAATATAAATAATAATAATATAGGTTATAATAATACCACATAAATGGCACAATGAAATGCTTATCAAGAGTTTGTTCTATATTTAAAGCGCTCTGAAGAAGCAGCTACAGGTCGTATTGATTTCAATGAGCATGGTGAACGCAGTTACTTTACTTTGCGTTGTATGGAATTATCGTCAACAGGTTTTTTGGATTTAGCTACTTGGGATCCAGTAAATAGAGTTGAATTACTAACTAACGAAGCTGCAACTGCCAAACGGCTAGGAGAAAAAATATCTAATAAAACATTTATAATAACATCCAGAATTGGTGCTCCGTTTTTATCTGAAAGGTTATAATTAACAACAAATGCGTACTAAAATAATGTTTAAAATTGATTTTTACTGCAGAGAACCACAAGAAGGTGAAACTTTAGAAGGTAACGCACGTTATGAAGGTTATTCAATGGATCTTATTGATGCTATTGCTAAGCTTTTGAAGTTTAAGTATGAATTTCATTTAACTCCGGATAAGAAATATGGCAGTTTAAATAAACAAACGAAGCAGTGGGATGGGTTGGTTAAACAATTATTGGATGGTGTAAGTTAATTAATTTCAGTTGTATCAATAATTTTAGCCGGAGTGTTTTTTGATTCACATAGAATGCTGATCTTGGTATATGCGATCTTACCATGACCTCATCACGTCGTATGGCAGTCGATTTCACACCTCCATTTATGACTTTGGGAATAAGTATCTTGTACAAAAAACCATCCATTCCTGATACCGATCTCTTTTCGTTTCTTTTACCATTTTCTTTGGATGTGTGGATATATATGGCTACCGCATCTTTGTTTATATCCTTGCTACTTTTAGCGTTATCGCGGATGGCACCGGATGATTGGGAAAATCCACATCCATGCAAAGAACCGGAAGAAGTAGAAAATGTATGGTGCATAACAAATACAACTTGGCTGACGATGGGTTCGCTTATGGGTCAGGGATGTGATCTATTACCAAAGTAATTAAAGAAGAGAGAGTAAATAACAATAATGAGGCTGTGAAGTTAAACTTCGCGACATGAAATCATTATTTTTAGAAGGGCTGGTTGGTTTTGTTTTCCAAACAAACCAATATAAGATAATGAGCATTGAAATTGGGCATTTAATAAAGTGATAGTGCCCTGAAATAATATAAATTATTTAAAAAATATATCATGTTGTACACACATTAAATGCCCTTCTTTTAGTTTCCGTTAATCATTCTAAAACTTCTGTTTGTTTTGAATTTGAAATTTTAGAGCTGCCTCGACTCGTTTAGTCACTGGCATGTGGTGGTTTTTTGCACTAATGATGTTAAACTCTTACACTGCAAACTTGGCGGCCTTCTTAACCATGTCACGTATGGAAAGCTCGATTAATAGCGCAGAGGACTTGGCGGCGCAGAATAAAATAAAATACGGTGCTGTATTAGGAGGCAGTACATTGTCATTTTTTAAGGTATCATTTAGTGATTACTTTATAAATGGACTATATAACCCCAAAAAATTAAGTGAATATGAATAATATAATGAATATGACATTCAACAGGAATCCAATTTTAGCACCTTTCAACGTATGTGGGCTTCTATGGACTCAGCCACACCTTCAGTGTTCACAAAAAGTAATGACGAAGGTGTGGAACGTGTTATGAAAGGCAAAGGACTTTACGCTTTTCTTATGGAATCTACCACCTTAGAATATATAATTGAGCGAAAGTGTGAACTTATGCAAGTTGGTGGCTGGTTGGATTATAAAACTTATGGTATAGCTATGCCATTCAGTAAGTTCTTTATTATTTTGCATAAAAAGTGAAATTATTAAAATTTTCTTTATAATAGATTCCCCGTATCGCAAGGAAATAAGTGGTGCAGTATTGAAATTAGGAGAAAGTGGTACACTTGCTGAATTGAAGCGTAAATGGTGGAAAGAAATGCATGGAGGAGGAAGCTGTACACAAACTTCGAAAGCAAATGTGGATACACCGGAACTGGAAATGGAAAATGTGGGTGGAGTATTTCTTGTACTAGGCATAGGTTTACTTTCTGCTATTGCAATTGGAGTTGTAGAATTTCTATGGAATGTCAAAGCTGTGGCAATCGAGGAAAAAGTATTTAGTCCGTTAAATATTTTAAAAAATAATTTTTTACAATATTTCATAGATTTCCTTGGGCGAAGCTCTCAAGTTAGAGACTTTGTTTGCGCTTAAAGTTTGGATTGTTACTAAACCAGTGCGCGGTAGTTCTGACAACTCGAGCTCCTCCAGCAGTTCTTCGAAAAGTTCTTCAAAGTCACTTGGATTGTCTACCACACATAGTTTAAAGAGCATTAAAAGCTCAGCAGAGGGGCAACTGAGTGTACACGACAGGCTGCGTAAAATCAGTTCAATGTTTTCCCTCAAATCATTTCGATCTGAACGCATTGATGGCGATACGAACTCAGAAAAACACGATACTTCACAAATAGACAAGGGAACGCAAATGAGTATGTCAAATGAGAAAAAGCATCATCAACATCAAAATAATCAATAAGATAATCACAGTCGCCATAGCAAATTTAAAGCTGAATTTGAAATGTTATTAAATATTAAGAAAATTGTCTATATATGATAATAATACCATAATGCCTTACTGATAGAGTATGTGGCACAATTTTTTATTTTATTTAATCGAAAAATAATATTGAGAGCAAACATGTCAATATGCTTAAATACTGATTTCAGAATGCAATAAAATACTTTTTACAAGCACTTAAATGGTAATATAATTATTATAATATTTAATGCTTTCCGGTACGAAATTCTAAGAAGTAAGAAGGTCATTAGAAGTTCTGGTAGTATGATAAAGAGAAAATTAGAATCTTGAAAGTTATTATGTTGAATTTTTTATTTTTGCAGTCCATAGCTTATAGGTAATAGATAGCCTTCAGTGATCACATATATTTCCAAAGTTGTAAATAATTGCAATCTTACATATTTCGTATATATAGAAAATGTTACTGATATTATAATATTTGATGTATTTCTAACTAATACTATTGATGGATTTCTTTTGGTAGATTTCTTTTGTAATTATATCTTATATATAGAAATGTATATACATTGTTTTGATTGTCGTCATTACATTTATACCATGCAAACCGTTGAAGTTGAAGTTACTAAATTAAATTATAATTACTTTAAGTAAACATAAGAAAACTAAATATGATCTAGATTCTAAAGTGGAACCTGCAGTATTGCTAATATATAAGATATCAAACTGTGTTCACTTTACGAAAGACGGGTATAGATTTCATTTTGGTTTTTTCTGATTTCATCATTTCAATCAGTATCCTTGGGAAAGTTTTCTTTAATACCAGGTGTACCGGTATGAAGTGAGCGTAAAGATACAAATGTTCCGACAGGGAACATTTGTTGTGAATGAACCTTTATTATTTTTTTGTTTGTTTGCTATGACATGTGTGAAATATATTTAGTATACATTAAGTCATTGAACAGACAACATCATATTTTTTCATCGTGTTAAAAATGTTGAATTTTGTACCAGAAAGTGATGATTTGCGGAAAGCATTGATTGTTTGTTTTCATTTGAAGAAAATCGGTGCAGAGTCGCATCGAATGCTTGTCGAGGCATATGGTGATCATGCTCTATCAGAAGCAACATGCAAAAGATGGTTTCAACGGTTCAGAAATAATGATTTTGATGGGAGAAATGAAGAACGTGGAAGACCGCCAAAAAGTTTGAAGACGCCGAATTGTAAACGATATTGGATGGAGATGACACTTTGGGTCAAAAGCAAATGGCAGAAATGTTAAATGTTGCACAACAAACAATTTAACAAATTCTGACCGTTTAAAAGCTATGGGAAAGATCCAAAAGTGTGGAAAATGGGTGCCACATGAATTGAATGAAACACAGATGGAAAACCGAAAAAACACTTGTGAAATTTTGCTTCAAAGACACGAAAGAAAATCGGTTTTGCATCGGATTGTTACTGGCGATGAAAAATGGATTTATTTTAAGAATCCTAAACGGAAAAAATCATGGGTTAATCCGGGACAACCATCAACATCGACTGCAAAACCAGATCGATTCGGCAAGAAGACAATGCTGTGTGTTTGGTGGGACCAGAAAGGTGTGGTGTACCATGAGCTCCTAAAACCTGGTGAAACCGTCAATGCTGGTCGCTATGAACAACAAATGATAAATTTGAACCATGCATTGATCGAGAAACGACCAGAATGGGCCAGAAGACACGGCAAGGTAATTCTGTTCCATGACAATGCACCTGCACACATAGCAAAACGGGTTCAAGATGCAATCAAAACACTTGGCTGGGAGCTGCTACCCCACCCGCCGTATTCATCAGACTTGGCTCCTTCCGACTACCATTTGTTTTCATCGATGGGACACGCATTGGCTGAGCAGCACTTTGATTCCTACGAGGAGGTCGAAAATTGGGTTTGCTTTACCATATATCATCTAAATGCAATAATTAAAACTTTATACTATTTACTTGGTTGCAGTAATTTTAGATTCTTGTAATTTCTTTGAGCTGTCTTTGAGATGTAAGGAAAAGAAAAATATATCTGTACCTCTTACCTCTAGATTAAAGCTCTTTAAAGAATATATCAGCTAACACTTATACCGTGCAATGCTTAATTCTATGGTTATTATTATTATAATTATATTTTATTTTATATTTTATTTTACTATTATTATTATATGGTGGTCGTAAACGCACCATCAAAATTCTTTTTCCTATCACAATGGCTGACGATAAGTCTGCAACTTCGAGCGTGCAATGGCTATTGAAAATAATAATAATATAATAATACGCCTTGCTCGACGTCTATGATTTCGAGCAGCCTCTTATACTGGGCATAGGCTGTCTATAACCCGCTTCCACCTTTCGCGCCGTAACGCTACGTCCTTTATATCTGTAATGTTGCTTATGTTTCTTCCTAGGGGTTGCAAAATGGTGTTTATTTCAGTCAACGTTGACCTTCTCCATGTTGTTTTTGGACGGCCTCTTCCTCTACTACCTTGCGGGTTGTATACCAATGCCTGTTGACAAATTTCGGTGGGAGCTTTTCGAAGTGTATGTCCGATCCATCGAAATTTTCTTTTACGAATTTTAAGATTGACATCTCTAACATTTGTTTTGGTCCAAAGATCGTGATTTGATATTCTGTTTGGCCAGAAGATACGTAAAATTCTGCGGAGACAGCGGTTAACAAATACTCTCAGCTTACTTTGTATGTTTTCTGTAAGAAACCAGGTTTCGCAACCATACAGGAGAACTGAAAGAACGCATGCTTTAAAGATTTTTATCTTTGTGCTCAAACTATAAGTATTGGAGCTCCACACTTTACGAAGCCTTGTAAAAGCACCAAGGGCTTTCTTTATTCTACTTATCATATCTTGCGCTGTACCTCCATTTTCAGACACAATACTCCCTAGATACTGGAATTCATTTACGCGCTCAATAGTCTCCGTTTCCAACTTCAAAGGTTCGTCAATTCGATTGTTTATTTGAGCTTCTTTTGTTTTCTGTGCATTGATTTTTAGTCCGACTTTGCACGACTCTAAAGATAGGTCAGTTAAGTTTAAGTTTCTGTTGCATATCATCAAGACGATGTGACAACTCGCATTTGTCGTCAGCATAGTCCAAACACTCTAGCCTAGTGTTCGGTGACAGTGGGTTCCATACAATTCCTCGTAGAAACAGCAGTGGGGAAAGGACGCATCCTTGACGTACGCCAGAAATTGTACAAAAGGGCTCAGACAGTTTGTTGTTTGCTCTGGTCGAAGTAGTACTTCAACAACTTTTACCATTCTTTCTAGAATAATTTTCATAAATATTTTCATCACAGAACTTAGAACCGTAATGCCGCGCCAGTTTTTACAGTCACTTAGGTCTCCTTTCTTGGGTATTTTGATTACAATGCCATGAAGCCAGTCAGAAGGATAAGTTTCTGTTTCCCAAATAGTTTTGAAGAGCGGGTATAAGATATCCGTTGTTAGTTGCAAATCAACTTTCAACGCTTCGGCCGGGATATTGTCAAGACCTGCAGCTTTTCCGTTTTTCAGCAGTTTTATTGCATTAGTTATTTCTCTTTTTGAGGGATGATCAACCCTAATCGGTAACTCATTTACGTTGTCATTTTGCGTTATCACGATACCTTCGCGTTCTAGGTTCAATATTTGAATAAAATGTTGACGCCATCGGTTTAGCTGATCATTTATGTTTGTTAATAGCTCACCAGAGAGATTCTTGACAGGTAGTGTTCTTTTGACGCTCTCGCCTGTTAGTTTCTTTGTTATATCAAAGAGACTTTTCATATTATTTGACGCCTCTGCATTTTCCGCTTCATTTGCCATTTTGTTAGAGAATTCTTTCTTATCGTCCCGAATTGTCCTTTTGACAAGTTTGTCCAGATGTGTGTACTCCGTTTGGGCTCTCTTTCGATCATTAGGCTTCTTCATGGCATTTATTTCATTTTTAAGTTTTGCTCGTTTTTAGCATTATCCAAGTTTGTGCTGAGATGAAATCGTCTTTGGTATTATTTGACGCTCTACCTAAAGTTTCCATACAGGTTTCATTAATAGCCATTTTTATTTTGTTCCAGCAATGTTGGGGATTTACGTTGTCAGTAGCAGCAGACACTTTTTCAGGGATGAAACGTGAAAAATTTTGCTTTATATTTGGTATTTTCAATTTAGAGACCTTGTATTTAATTCTGCTACAGTTAACCGCCTTCGTAATTCTTATTGGGTTCACTAGTATTTTTCCAACTAATAGGTGGTGATCGGAGCTGATATCGGCACCTCGTTTATTTCTTACATCAATTAAACAGTTACTCCACTTTGCCGTAACACAAATATGGTCTATTTGATTTTGTGTTCTCATATCAGGTGATACCCAAGTTACTTTATGTATTGTTTTATGCGGGAAAAGTGTGCCTCCAATTTTGAGTTCATTCATACCACATAGCTCTACAAGGCGTTCGCCATTGTCATTCATGTCACCAAGGCCATGTTTCCCAATGATGTGCTCTAAATTTTCATTTACTTCTCCAATTTTAGCATTAAGGTCGCCCATCACAATTTTTAAAATAAATTGAAAATAATAACAACAAAAATTTTATTTAATTTATTGAAATTTGGTTGACCATACAACGCTGTTTCGAGTATTGCCAAGTACTCATCGTCAGTAGTCTTAGGAAATATTCAAATTTCTTTATTAATTTATAGTCCGTATATAATTTGTTTGGACTGCAAGTGTCAAGCTTAGAACTCGCGATGACCAATCTTATTTTTCAACAAGTAGCCTAGGCTGCACAAACTTTGAGTGCTGAAGTTTCAGGATTTTGGCACTTTTTTGCTTTCTAAGTGACACTGACCAAAGCACTTGCTGTGCCTTTTTATAAAGTCGAACGAGCTTATAAGCTATAGCTTTAATTGAAAACACAAGTTCAACGAATTGAATTCATTTCTATTTGAATTCTTCTAATTTTTAAATAGTTTCTTCTCGTCAAATATTAATGTTCTGTGTATAATAGCAAATTGAACTGAAAGGACATTGCAGGAAATTCATCACTAATGAAATGACTCTTACGATATTGTGTCATGGGCAGATTAAGAATAACAGTAAAAGGTGAATCAGTATAGCTAGTAATCGCCAAACTATTAAACGCAAAACAACATGGTAAGTCCTGACCACAAATAGGTAGAAAATTTTGGACTCATGGGTATTTTGCCAACTATCTTTGTAGACACATTTTTAAGCGGCCATATCTCAAGCTATGTAAATTATTGACATTTAAAATTTGTTCCATTTTAAAAATAATTGATTGAACCTTTTAATCCTTTCAATTTCAAAATAGTTCAAACAATTAAGTAGTACGTAACTGGTTTTTCTAAAAATTCAAGACACAATTCCCAAATGCTACAAAGCATTAATAACTGTAGCTTAAAAATTGCTTCAGATTCACTAAGCTACCCATCTGTAGGAAAACATGTAACCGATGCGGTTTTAAACTTTTCCGAATGTAATGAAAACAGATACACAATGACTGGGAAAAAGATTACGAAGTCGTGAAAATTGATGGAAAAAGGACACAAATGTAAAAATGTCTCATTCTAAGTAATCTGATGGAGCTTTCAAACTCACATCAAAAGCATTTACTGCATTTACTGTACTAGTGCACTACAGATCCGATAAATGACTATAAAGATTGGCTACACCGCATGATTTGCGGTAATTTACGCACAGGATTTTTTTTTGAACCGGCGTTAAATATCCTGGAACTACAAATTAACAACTTCAGGATTACAACTTCTTTGATTACATCATTAAAACTATTACATATAAACAAAGGGTTCGTCAAAACAGAATCATATTTAAAAGTTTGACGTCTTCAGTAGACGAATAGTTCCGATAGTGTACAGCTCGTATAGAATTAATGAAGTTTTGTTAATTCATCAATATAGAAAAAGGTTCACAAGGCGTGTCGTAATGAACCTTTTTGAAATTAGTACCTCAGATTTTTTAAAATTCGTGATTTAAAACAAAAGATGATGTGGAACTAATTTAAAATGTTTTATTTCCATGTCTACCTAGTATAGTGATACATTCAATTCAGAAATAGAAAATAAACATTTTGTCGTTTTTTGTAGAAAATTATTTCAATTTGTTTTAAATACGTCTAGAAACCTCATTGGAAATAGTTTTTTTTTTTAAGTAAATACCTCATTGGAAATAGTTTTTTTTTTTAAGTAAATACCAAAGAACACATTTCAAAGAACGGAAACTCCGCCCACTTCTACCGTAATATAAAGAAATTACTGAAAAAAATTATTTTTTTAACATTTTGGCACACCGGATTGAATATATATGATCTTACTACGATAACATCAAATTACTCTCTTTTGGGGTTTTAATAATATAAAAAATTCTTTTTTGAACGGGATATGGTTATGCGTAATAACATACAGTATGTAAATACCTTAAATCTATGGTATATCAAGACCATGATGCCTGATACTTTATCACATCCTCCTCGAGGTGAACCTGTTTTTCATGTTAACTATCGCGTCGACATAGCAAAAGATCATGGATCTAGAGAAAAACTCGATAAAACCTGTAATCTTCGGTATTATTCAACCCGCGCCCATGAGACAAATTGCACTAAGTTAGTGTGTATTTAAATGAATATCTCCTGATAACTGGCGCTCTTCGGTTGTAATTTACCCTTGTGTGGGTATAGCTGTTCTCTGTCTGGATGGACTTTCCTTTTCTCCGCAACTCGTGGGTTTAAAGTTTGAATGAACCTAAAAACAAAAATTCTTCAATAGGGGAGGGTTCGGCTATACAGAGCTCCAAACTTTCGGTCAGGCAAACCGTTGAATAGGTGTTATAAAAAAAATATAGAAATATTTTGGTTACATCTGAATTTATACTATAGATTAAACTGCACCACTGCAAAGCTGCGCCCACCAGCTTGCTGCATTGTCTCTTCAATAACAAGAGCCATGGGTTTATAGGGATAATATAATATATTATATTTTTATAATAAAAATAAAAATTGTTTGATACATGCCTTTTTTTTACTGAAAAATAGGGTGTATTTGTTTGGTGTTAAATAAAGCATAAACTAATTTAAGTTACATCCGGACATACAAAGGCTTTATTCGTTACCTTCAAGAAATAAAGTGCAATAAAATTTACATCGAAATAATATATAAATACTTATCTGGAATTATTCCCCAGCAGGCTCACCTACATCATATTTTTATATTTTCATGTTCCTATAAAAGAATTTATTAAATGCAATTATCATCTAGTAAATTTGAAAAATAACAAATACCATCACTGAATGTTATTTATTTAATTAACATATTAGTAATTACATATACCCTTTTTCTGAATCAAATGGGAATGGGAGTTTTTTTTTCCTATTTTGCACAAAAGCTTTTCCAACCAAATTGTGTGGGAGATAAGTTAAAAAGAGTTTAATTTAATATGTAAATAACTTATAACGACCAGATTTTTGAATATACCATACTTTAATAAAATTTTTACTATTATAAAATTATTATTATAATAAAATTATTATTATAATAAAATTATTAGAATAAATATAATATTTTTAAATTTTTAAGTTTTTATTTTATCCACACTGGTCAGTTTTTCGAATATATTTTAATAAAATTATTATAATAATAAAATTATTATTATTATAAAATTATTATTATAATAAAATTATTATAATAAATTTAATATATTTAAATTTTTATTTATTAAACTATTCTTAACTATTGTTATTTAAAACAATAGAATAATGAAAGGCACCCAAATTCTGCAATGAATGGGACTCCTTGAATAAGTTTAAATAATCTTTTGTAATTATGCGCAGGTAAAACATTGCTTCTTTTAAATTGTAATATTTGCGCTATCAGAAACTATTATTATTAATTGATAATAGTTATTAATTGAAGGACATTTTTATCCTAATTATAAAAATGATTATCGACCCTAAAAATAGAGGAACTCAAACTTTAGTTTGAACCATTAATAATTCCAATTATTATATAAGATTTTTTACTTTGTTTTATTGTTTAAAAAAGAAAATAAATTATGTTGATATTTAAAAACTAAAATAAATACTTAAAATAAATTTTTTTTATTATTTACTTATAATTATTATTATAAGCTCATAAATTATTATATTTATTTTTGTCATTTTGTGCTGCAGAAATGAACTTTAAAGACAGAGGTATTGTGAAAATTATCTAACTCCAGCATTAAACTCTTACATCGACATAATATTTAAAGTTTTTAAAATTTGTTCCACCATTTCGGCTTTTCCCCAACATTCTGCAGTGTGGTCCAGAAATTCCTTTCTTATAGGACCTTTCAAGTCCGAGTCGGTTCCTTTTAATCTCGCGATTCCTCCATTGACGCCGGTGTCCCTCAGGGCTCGGTTCTCGGCCCCCTACTCTTTAGTTTGTTTATAGCAGACATTCCTCTCCGGCAGGCCCCTGTCAAGCATATCTGCTTCGACGACGAATGCATTGTCTTCATGCGATCGCCCAATCCCAGTCGCATTTCTAGTGAGCTTAATGCCTACCTTGGATTCCTTTCTGACTACTACACCAGGTGGAAAATTAAGCTCAACCCCGACAAGATCTCTGCTATAGCTATTGTTGTGTTATGTCACTTGATATATTAATATAAAAGTTATGTTATTTGCAAACCATTTTTCTTGGTAGGTAATTTAACATAAGAAAATACTAAAGTCAATTCTGCAAACAACGCGGAAGTATTGTTACTAAATATTATTGAGTTCAGCCATTGACCTCAACATTTACTATATGAGGAGTTGCATGTTTTCCAAATATTGACAGTTATCAGTAGGTAATTAGGTCAATATTTTACTTTCTATTTTTCTGCGTGATTGCGGAAAAGTAATGGAAATTCCCGCCCATGATCAATGTTTTTCACTCTTTTCTAAAGGTGAAAATATAGGTGGAAGTATTTGAAGTTCAGAGTTCTTTAGTCTGTTCGAGAGGAGAGTGCGTTTTGCGATTGTTAAAAAAGTGTGGGCTTTGACGATGGAAAGAAATCATAAGTGCTGGGGTTAACTTTAATTGCATAAATACTAAAGGCCCGCGGTTAACTCTAATAAGATAAGTACTGAGGAGAAATTGAAAAACTTAAAAAACATAAAATAAAACACTTTTAAATGGTTGAAAACTTATGTAATGAATTTATATATTTATATAATATATAATATTTATATAAAATAATTAAAAAATAAAAACTAAATAAAATAATAATTGCATTTTTATTAATCTTACGATACCAAAGTGTGGGACAAGAATTCCCATTTCAAATTGATTTTTTGAGTGAATAAATATTGAACGAAAATAAGTCATAAACTTGAACGTGTGTATTTTCCTTTGAACAGGACGGGAAAACATAACATAGCCTTCTAGGCCAGCAGCGAGATCGCCCCAGACCCTTTGTTACCTCTGATACTAAGCTAAAGCTCAACCGTTCTTTCATTCAGTTTGTACCTATGCTGAAATATCTTGGCATTGACCTTTCTTCACAACATAATTTCATTCCTCACGTTGATTACGTTATCCGTAACGCCCGCTTTAGGCACATTCAACTCAAAAATGCTCTTCGAAGGCACAATCAGCTTAGCTGCAAAGTTAAGCTGCTCTGCTATAAACAACTTATTTGCCCCTACTCGTTTGCATATTTCCCATATAGTCTGTAATCTCTTTGGCCCAAAAAGAAAGAATTCGCCTATTTGAGCGGAAACTTCTTCGGGATTGCACCAACTACAAGCGCAAGCACTTCCCCATATTTATTCTTTATGACAATGTCAAGATCACTAGTGTTGACGAGTACACTACTTCAATAAGTGCGACCGTAATCTTCACACCATTCCTCCGCGGCATTCGTGACCCTATTCACAAACTTTATCGCTAATCTCACCGGCGTGTATGAGCTTTAACCCCACTCTCTTCACCATTACCCTATCTCTCTAGTTTATGCCCGTGCTTTCTGGCTTAGATGAACCTAGCTCACTAAGTATTAAGCCTATACATTAAGACTGAAAAGTTTTCGGAAATTCTCATTTAAAATTCGCGCGCTGTATATTTTTCGATATTTTAAGTTTATGCAGTTTGGCAGCACTGTCCTTAATTACTATGCCAAAAATGAGCGCGATCTGTCAGACAGTTCGTTTACGGCAGCTGTTGAAACCAGTTCACCCTCAGTAGTGCGTTGCGAAATGTCTTCGACGGTCGTACGACCGTCCTGAAAGGCTTTGTACCACTCATAAACTTGAGTTTTCGATAAAACTGATTCCCCATAAGCCTTTTGTAGCATTCGCAACGATTCTGCACACGAAATTTCGTTCGAAACACAAAATTTGATGCAAACTCTTTGTTCAATATTTTTTTCCATTGTTTTTTTCGCAACGCACTACTGAGGTGAACTGGTTTCAACAGCTGCCGTAAACGAACTGTCTGACAGATCGCGCTCATTTTTGTCATATTAATTGTCCTTAATTGCTGCCAAACTACATAAACTTAAAATATCGAAAAATATACAGCGCGCGAATTTTAAATGAGAATTTCCGAAAACTTTTCGGTCTTAATGTATGTTCACATCTCTCTCCCCTGATTACTGGAATGAAGTTTCCTCAATGCTGTGAAAATCTTCTCCATTCGACAATTTTAAATCTCTTCATTTTTCTATGAATCGACTTTGTGTATAGGCTCGACATCGCTAGGATGTAAAATATAAATATCCCATTTTGCAGAATTGCGATGTCTAATAATAATAAAAAAATATTTTCGGTTAATTTCTGAAAACTAACTTAAGATCATAAATACAAATGAAGAAACATTCACGAAAATAGACATTTGTCATAATCAATGAATTTTTGTAATTGTAAATTTGTTTTTCTCTTTGTTTGCAATATTTAAATTTTGTTCTCCTAGCGAAAGTCGTAAATAAATTGCAATCACACAAAAAATCAAGTTAATTCTTAAGAAGATAAAAATGTATGGCTTATATTTCCTGACAATGATTATTTTGTACAATTGTATCCATGTCGAAGCACCTGCAGGAGCACGAAGAAACTGGGCATTCAGCATTTTGTCTGAAAAGAAAAATAACATCAATACTTTTAATAATTTTTTAAATTTATAATAATTAATAATTAATTAATAAATCAATTATTTAGAAAAGAACAAACTTTTCTGAAAAAATTAAACAATAAGTCTTTGTAATGTTACGCCCCTGTATAAAGTATAAATCGCTGCGATTGATGCTATTACTAAAAAAAAATAATTAGTCCAACTTATCAAGTTTCGATATATTTCAAAGAATTATAATAAATTCCTCGTCCAATGTGAAGTTAAATACAAATTAAAAAAAAAAATGAAACTCCATTATCATGAAGAGAGTAGAGAAAATTTTTTAAGTAACCATACATTAAATTCATGTATAGTAAACATACTTTTAATTTTGTAGAACTGCCGGATCTACGTCCAGGAGCACTTAGTCATCGTTAATTTTGATGACTAAGTGCTGTTCATTACCACCCAAAGGGATAAAGGAGATCCTCACGGGTTATAACAATAACAACAACCATATCAGGAGAAAACTTCTTTGCTTTATCGTTGAGCATTGCTTCCATTCGAAATTTTATTACAAAAATCCTCTATACCAGGGTTATGTTTAATAAATAATTTTTGTTATTTGTGTTCTTCTAACTCTCAACTACAAGAGAATTCATTTATAATCACTTAAAATGCCATTGGTCAACAAAAATTTTGTTTGTTTTGAAATGATTTTTAACTTGCAATGTCTTTAATGCATATAATTCTATCGTATTTCATATACTCACTTGAACCACTGCATAATATGTTCTGTATGACCGCCATGTCTACAAGTTTGACACCAAGAAAACCATTTCGAAAATGGTTTTGATTGCCACCCAATATTTTCAGTTCCATTCTCAATAGGTGAAAAGTTGTTTAACATGGTACCCATATGAAGAAGGCACAATGAACAGCGAGGCAGAGGCTTACGGCAATTAGGACAGGATGATAACTATATTAATATAAGATTTAATCTATATTTTATAATGCTTGTAAATACATACACATTTCTTACCTTATTTACATTTGTTGAAGCAGTACGTACGCGGTTATCATCCTGCAGCGCATTCGAAACAGATTTACCACAAAAATTACATGAAAGAAAAACAGTGCGTGCTGTACGACTTGTTGAGCGGGCATTTTCAATTTTTATTTCTAACTCTGCACGTTTCTCCCAAAATCCCCATGAGTTCAAGCAATCCAAATAGCTGAGAAATTAAAAAAGAATTTAAACACAAAAACTGTAGCGTAAGAATTAGTAACTATTGACCTGGAAATCCAAAATTGAATTGATTTACTATTAAAATATTCTTTATGAAAGTAATTAATTGCAATTAAAGCCACTGTTTGTACATCAAATGTCCTATCCAAATAAGCTTGTAATATATTAATACCATCTAGAGACTCTCCAGTTAATAGCAAACCATTTAAATCACCCCTTTCTATTGATTTCTGTATTTGCTGTTTAACGAACTCAGAAAGTTTGCTTTCAGATAAATATTTACAGGCAAATGCGATCCGATCTGCTAGTGATACACCTTCTTCAGTCTGTAAACGCATTCGAAAAATTATAACATATTGATATTATAAGATTGAAACTAATAAACTCACCAAAACAGCATCGAAACTATCATTTTCTATTGTAAGGAAAGAAAATATTGCACGTAGATGTGCATCCTGTATTTGCATGTTTGCATTTGAACGTTGGTTACGCCATGTCGAACTACAACGATCCGCATTAAAACTGGATAAGGCTATAGCAGCAATTCGAAACATGCTGGGATCGCGTAAAATATCTGCAGTCTTTGATAAAATATCACAAGCGGAAAGAATTTTTAAATGAAAAACACTTATCATTGCTGCGCGACTGTATTCCTTTGAAATTTATGAAGACAGTAAAAAAACAATAATAATAATAATAGTACACGATCATTACCTTATTATCACACAGTGAGGTTATATAGCTTTCAAAATCCTGTTCTGTAGACCAGCCACAAAGTTTAATGGCTAAATCTCGTTGTTCGCTTCTGCTTGAAAAATACAAATTTGAATGTGAGATATTCATTTTAATTTGTAATTATTTATTTTTTTAACTGTTTAAAAACGATAATAATAATGTTTCTCACCGATAACAAACTAAACTATTCGAATTATTGATGAATTCTGGCCATTGTAACACATGTGATTCAATTCGGGATGTTGACAAGGGATCCGATTGATAGCTCAAACTAATACCTAATATTGACTTTAGTCCTGTTAAGCATTCATCACGATACAAGTTGTTAAGACTAAGCCAAACATTTTTTAAATAGTTATCAAGATCATTAAAACGCTTGACTTCAATCTTTAGACCATAGTCACGTAACGCACGTTGTCGTGTCATATCAACGAGATCCCGCTCAAGTAGATCCGTATCTATTATATCAAAATTTAAGGCAGGATTTGTTCCAATACTTTGTTTTTCATTTAATAAATTACTACGTATTGGAGTATTTGGTGCGGATAATGGGCGTTGCAATAGAAGTGGTAATTTTTTGTGATTGCTGTAGGCAGTTAATATGGAGACTGGTAGCTTGAAGTCCAAAATGTTACCTAATTTAATATTTAAGTACCATACTATATTAAGTTCAAAAAAAGACTTACCAGCTTCAGATAATACTAAGGCACGTTCAAAATCAGTTGGATGCCAGGACAAGCAGGATAGGGAATACCCCTTTATAGACGATTGAAGTTTATTACTAAATGGTAATAATTGTTTCTTTACATGATAAACTTCACGACTTTTTTCTACATCAACGGATCGTACATCATATAAAGTCATGAAAGGTGATTCACGTTGCAATGAAGAAAGAAAACTTGTTCTGTAAGATACAATAAATATTGTGTTGTAAAATATTTATTTTACTTAAAAATAAAAAATAATAATAACTCGCCTTGTTGGACACCAACTTAGCTGTAAGTGGTTTTTTGCAGATTGTATCTGTTTAAGGGGACGATCAATTGCCCGCAAATCCCATAACATTATAAGTGAATCCACGTAACTGCATAAATAGTTTCCATTTGGAGCTACCGATAGCCCATGTACTGTTTTTGTTTGCACATATTGGCTAGCGGCATTAGCCTCTAGATAGCGTACAAAATCAAAATTAAAGATAAGGAATCTGTTAAACAATTGACTCACGTCTTAAATCAAACATTTTAATATGTTTTTGGCTCATGCCAGCTATTAGTAATCGATAGTTTTTATCCCAACAAATTGAATGTGCAGACTCTGACACGCCAAAAAAATTCGCTTTTAAAAAAAAATTTTAATTAAAACTTTTAATTTTATTTTATAAATTAAATAAACCTGTACCTGTATCTTTTGGTAAGCCACGTTCAATATCCCAAATCGTTATGCACGAATCGGAACGATGTCGATCATGTCCAATTGCTAATATATTGGGCTCTGTCTCATTCCAAGCCAAACAAAGACACATACGTTGCTGACGAGGAGCTAAATGTTTAAATACATTATCATTTGAAACGTGAGGAAAATTTTAACTGTTACTTACTATATTCCCAACTGCTATCAATTGCATCATAAAAATTACTTATGCCAATTTTTCCATCACTCAAACCCACTGCAATTATAGGTCGATCACGATGATAAGAAGGTTGCACACAACGCGCATACTGATAACGTACTTCTGTTGCTAAAAATGTTGCTGGTATATTGTGTAGACGACCTTTAATACAGCTTTGCAGTGCTTACACAAATAACTTATAAAAATATATAAATACTTACTTCTTGAAGAGGCGTTTTCTTTTCCGCAAACTTCATACAAACCGATTTCTTGGCCCCATGCTACGAATTTTGTAGAAAAATTTGGAAACCAACCAATGCCATGTATGTTACCGCTCATAATTTTTGTACACTATTTTTGCAAGATTTTGTTTCAACAAAATTATGCTTTTATCACAAATTGATTCGCTTCTATATTGTGTTTTCTCTTACTTTTGGTGCTGTTATGCATTGACAGTTCATAATCAGCTGTTAGCAAGAGAATATGATTGTCAACAAAGAATACTTGTACAGATGTTCTTTGATTGTTATAAGCAGAGAACACAAGTGGGTTGAGACAGCCTCAACGATAAGTGCAAAATAGAAATGAATATTTTTTTCCTCATGAAAAATCAAATATGTATATATTTTCACAATTTATTTTTTATTTAAATTGAAATGAATATCAAAAATCAATTCAAGAAGGTTTGGTTACAAATTTGTTAATAACCTTTTATAGTAGAATTTGTGTTTTTTTTACAATATATCTCATTTAAGGCCGTGCGGGAGTTCGAGTAAATTGATGGTAAATTGAGAGAAATAGTAAATTATATCAACATGGCAGCGAATGTTGGTATTTGCCAGAATTTCGAAAAGGGTAAATTAGATAAAAATTAAGTAAATTTGATGTTACAATTGTGAAAATTTTATAAGATGTTTAATAAATAAATATGTAAAAAAAAATGCCTCTACAAACAGAATAGTATTGAAATTTAACAATTAAAAAATAAAAATATAATTAATGAATTAATTCAATTATTCTACAGCTGGTTTATGATTTCGTTCTAATATAAACACAGCAAATAAAATTTGTTCATAAAACTTCCACATCAAAGTAACAAAATTCCAGAAAAATATGTGAACATTAAAGTTAAGTACGGCTTTGGATCAGTTGGTTGAGGTGCGCTGACTTTGAGCTTCAAATTTGGCAGGACCCGAGTTCGATTCCTGGTACTTGCAGTCTCAAAAAATAATTATTTACGAACAATTAAATACAAGAATTATTTCTAAGACCACTGATGATGGGTATTTGGCAATACTCAAAACAGCTGTATGGTCAGCCAAAAATTCAATTAATTAAAATAATATAAATAATAAAATTTTTGTTGTTGTAGTTCACTACTGTCCGAAAAAACCTCTTTATAAATAAATAAATAAATTTGAAAATGTTTAACCAAAGATAATAAATGAGTTCAATAAATAAATAAATATTTACATATTTATTTAAATGCAGTGCGAAAAATCAATAGAAAATTTCAATTTACTTTACCTCAATTAACTCGAACTCGCACACGACCTAAAAGAATTGTGCGATAAAGCAGTCTTGCGACAAATATGAAATGTTTTATTGGGTTTTAATTAATGAAAACTATATTATTTAACCAAGACTGTGAAATAAAAAATCCATTACTCTTAAATATAGATGCATGTCGAAGAGCTCTGAAGTGTGGCGAAACACAAGTTGTTGCTAAAATTGCGAAGTAACAAATTGACATCACTGTTGCCATCTGTCGAATAATACGTTTTCTCAAAAAATGAATCTTATAGTATGTTTCCAGTACGTACGTACCACTTTTCAAATACAACAACCTTAGCGTGAAGAACAGAAAACTGATCTATACACAAATAATTAGTCCAGCATTACTTTATGGGTGTGTCGCGTTTAGCAAAGCTGCCGACTCTACTATACAAAAGCTACAAGTCGCTCAAAGTCAGGCTCTCCGAAGGCTCTTCAAAGTGCCTTAGTACATCCGCATAAACGACATGCTAAGAGACCTTAGAATAGACCCGATCAAAAAATACATAAGGGACAGAGCCCTGAAGTTATATGCGAAAACTGACAGGCTATCCTCCTTACCATTTTCTAATCTTAGAGTAATCACTCTCCGCACAATTAATATGTAAACACAGAAAAGCTCTATAACTAGAACTTTTTGACACATAAAAGCTCTAAAACTAGAACTTTTTGACACATAAAATCTCTTTCCCATTCCTTAAGTAACTCATGATAATGTAAACTCAAAAAGCTCTATGTTACTATATGACTTACTAAGTACGTAGTGGAAACGTAGTATTATACTGCGTTTCCACTGCTTACCTTGTAAGTTACTTAGTAACATTGAGCTTCTTGTCATTTACATTAGCACAAAATACTTAAGCAATTGGAAAGAGCGTTTATGTGTCAAAATTTTTAGTTGTAGAGCTTTTCTTTGTTTACATTTTAATTGTAAGCAGATGATATTAAATGTTATATTATCAGAAAAAAATATATCAGCATGGAAGAAAACGCAGCAAATTTAAATTGCAACTTGCAACGATTTATAAAAAATTACTAATTATTCAAAAACAATTAATTACAGTGCTTTTTTCATTGATTTCTAGAAACGGAAGAAAGTGCTGGACTTTGGTAAATTTGGGCAGTAATTTTTATTAAATAAAGAGTAAAATTTAAATGAGTTACTTTTTGAGAAAAGAATGAAAAAATTTTGGGAAGAGGATTGCCAAAAAATGACGCGTATATCGGTTCTGAGAAGACAACAGGGGCTTCAGAACAACTTTGAACACTAAAAAATCAAAATCCAAATGGAAAAAAAATAAGGCGATGTTTAGTTCGAATTTTCAGTAAGTTTTATTTTAATTAATAACTAATAATAAAACTAGTAACTTATAAATTAATAATAAAAACAACAAAAAATAAATACTTATACATATTTCATATATTTAAAAAATTTATAAAAAAAATTAAATTATTCATTTACTTATCGCTTCAACGTCCATAGTGGAGTATGAACGTCATCTCCGTACAGCAGTAACGAGGCGTCAGCTTTTTGGCAAGGTGTTCACAATATAATCAAAACAGAATTCCAACTATAACGTATTCCCCCTACTTCTAAGTTTCGACATCCGTAAGATGGTGAGTTAATTGGAGAGCAAATAGACATATTTTCTTTATATATTTTGGGTACCCTATATATTCAAAGTGGATTTGCTGTATATGTGCATAATTTTTGTTTCTCTTTTTTGTTTATTATCTGATTTTTAAAATGTTTTGTAACTATTGCATTATTTTTTGTTTGTAGAGTTAGAGTTGGATCAGTTCTAAATATTTTGTACGCCATTATATCATTCACTATATTCTTTATTTCTTTGTCATTATTATTATTATTCTGAAAAATGGATAGTGCATTGTAACCTTAAAGACCTATTGTGCCCCTTAGTCGAAGTAGAGTGGTTCTCCAAGTTTGATTTCTTTAATGAAAGACAGTATAGAGCCTATATTCCTAAGTCTTAAATCCTTGTGATCCATGAAACACACTACTAGGTGTTTCTTCCGCTTATGCGATAGTGCCGGACACTCCTCAAGCATATGGTAGCAGTTTTTTTCTCCTTTCCTTAGAATCTGCAGTCTGAGTTGGATTAAGTTCCAAATTTTGTTACTGCGGCCGGTTAATAATCCCGTAATATTTCTTTGGTTATTCTTTGATTGTTTTATGTAAACTTTAAAGTGTTTTAGGTTGCAGGTCCCTAAAAGCATTTTAGATAGTGATAGTCTTGGTAGCCTTTCCCAATAGAGTCCTCTTTCTTTCTCCTTTGCGTCGTCATAAAAATGGAAACAGTTCCTTTGCCTAGACCACAGTAATGTTCTGGGGTTATCATTATTGAAGCCGCGCTTCTTCTTGCCATTTCATTCCCTTGGAAACTAGCATGCCTCGAGTGTATTCAGTTTGTCAATGCACTCCCATACCAGTTTCAATGTTATTTGGTAGGACATGAGTGCCATTATAGCTGCTTGCAGTTCCGGTAGTTGCGTTCAAGGTTAAAACAGGTGCATCTATCTATCGCGTATATTTTCGCTTGAAAGGTTGTTATATCTTTCCTATTGCTTTCCAGTATCTTTTGTTTGGTCTATATATACCAGCTACAGCTCCCTAACTAGTAAGAGAGCCGCCTTTATATCATGTTATCATGTTTTCCTTTATTATTTGAGTTTTGTGCAAGCCTTCTCAATTCTTTTTGTTGGCAAGTTCAGTGTTCAAATTTTTCAACCAAATCCCTCTTCAACCTGGACATAATTCTATAACTCCAATTATGTTCAAAAATCTGCCCCTCGCAGCAATTTCATTCATTACAAAGATTTTTAAGGCCATAATAAAATTTGAAAATATCCCGAAGGAATGGAAAAAAGCATTAATTATAATGGTTCAAAAGCCAAAAAGATGTCCCTATAAATACCAATTAAGTAATATCAACATTTGCTAACGATACAGCTATTTTGTGCCAACATAAGAACGCCACAGTCGCTTCCATTCAACTGCAAATCATTTGCGCTTTATAGAAAGCTGATTATTATTATGGTGAATTAAGGTCAATGAGCAAAAATGTTGTCATATAACATTCTCACTTAACTGATCCTCCTCGGAATGATAGACTGGCCATCTTGCTTTCCTAAAGATCATCCTGATTAATTCAACATATACGCCGTGATATCTGGTAAATAAACCCTGGCTATTTATTCAAAGGTCCATTGAAATAATTTATAAATCATTATATACATC
Organism: Teleopsis dalmanni; assembly: GCF_002237135.1. Classification (NCBI taxonomy): domain Eukaryota; kingdom Metazoa; phylum Arthropoda; class Insecta; order Diptera; family Diopsidae; genus Teleopsis; species Teleopsis dalmanni. The sequence continues at coordinate 85,806,168 of NC_051848.1, forward strand.
ATTATAGTATGTTTATATAAGATAATTTGTATTGTAATGTTATTAGTCTATAAGATTCTAAAACTAATTGTTAGGCTTTAATTTAAAGCGATTCAATAAGGATTTATTCTTAAATAAAAAAAAAATTTTTTTTTTTAAAGTTTCAGTTTCTGGGATTTGTTTAGTCAAAGTGTCAAATTTTTTACAGTTGGTCCCAAGACCCGTCAACTTGTTTGTAATTACTCTTAGAGCAGCTCTTTGTGCTTATGATTGCATATGAATGTGAAGAGATTTGAGTTTCAGAAGTACTTCAATTGATGACGTAGGACATGTTTTCATTGTTCCCGTTATACTTACACACGCAAGTAGCTGTAACTCCAATACCATCGGCGCCATTTCTATCCAGTTCTACAAATAGTTCATCTACTACAATACTCCACGTTAGGGGTGATAGTAGTCTCCTTTGTGGGCACTCTCGCGAAGTCTTTGCAATAACATTCCCTATACTGGTTGTAATTTCTACTCTTCTGGCGCGGAGCATATTCCTCATCCAGCGTGAGAGTGTGCTATTAATTTCTCTTCTACAAAATGTTGAGTTTATAACCTCATGTGAAGTGTTATCAAAAGCTCCTTCAATATCTAGGAGAGTGCAAATTGCTATTTCTTTCTTTTCTATGCTATCCTCGATTGTGCTACTTAGTTGATGTAGGGCCGTTTCTGTCGATTGAGATGTAAGGCAGATTGATCTAAGGGTTTTCGGATTAGTAGGATACCTCTTACCCGCCTTCGGAATGAAGATCACTTTTGCTCTTCTCCATATTGTTGGTATATGACCCAATGCAACACTGCTTCTAGCTTTTTTAGTCAGCGGACCTAGTAGCCGTTCAATACTTTTTTGGAATAATGCCGGAAAGACACCATTAGCACCTGGAGATTTCAGAAGTTTGAGTGAGTTTATCACCCACCTGATTCTAGGCATTGTGATTATGTCTTTGGCAGTCTTTCAATATTCTCTCTTTATCATCCTATGGAGTTCAGTGTGCCTTGATTTTGTCCATAGGTTTGAAGAGGATCCTGGGAAATGTACATGAAGAAGTAACCTTACCTTTTTCTCTGCACCTAACTTGAAACTTTCAAATTCTCGCCTCCACCAAGGCACATCCTTGTTGGAATTAATTGAGCTTAATGGACAGCTAACCTCACATGCATTTAATATAACACAATTTAGCCTTAGTTGGACAAGATTGCCTTTCTGAATTTCTGTGTAGGCTTCCCAATTTGTTTTTTTTTTGGATTCCTTATGTCTTTGATCAGACATAGGAGGTTCACTAGCGATTCTTCAGTTTTTGACTAGCTCATAACCTTGAGTATTTCTTATTGTAATATCTAGGACCTCTTTGCGTAAGTAAGTTATAAAAGTTGGTATATTGCCTAAATTAAGTTTTTCTAATTTCTTACTAGTTATTAATTCTAAAAGCTACTCATCGCTTGTGTTGGTGTTTGTGCTTCCCCAAATTTCATTGTGCGCGTTGGGTTCTCTAGAAGTAGTCCACCAGTTTATCGACCTCTACATATGGTGCTTGAGTGTTGTTATTTAGTAGATAGCCTGTAGCTACGACCACGTTTCGTAGTACTCCGTTGATGTTCTTCCGAATCTTGTGCAGGTGGAACGGGATAGAGCTGAACCTGTAGAATACCCCACAGCTGTTGGTTTTGATAGCTTCCTGGGACCGGCTGTCAATCTTGATCGTTAGGAGTTTGCCATTCTTCATACGTTTAATATTCTCCTCATTCTGTGTTATGGTGTTGACACCATTGGTTTTTCAGAGGTAGACCGTCATCATGTGTGTACTCGGTATAGCAGCTACAAGATGTCTTAAAAAAATTGCAGCTGGAAACAAAATCAATTATTTTATAGGATCACAAATTTCATATGAATATGTCAATGACGTTAATGACGCAGGAGAATCACAGCCATCGAAGCCGAAAGACAGCTCATTCGTATTCTAAAAGCTCACAATTTTTGACTTAAGAAGTGACAACAATTCGGTTTTAGGACCACTTTGAATAAGTGAATCTTTATAAAAGAATCAGGTGCGTTAAATGATCCGCGAATTTCGTGACACATATTCAAAGGAGATGTATCATCGTACACTCAAATTAATGTTTTTGTTGACGCCTTTGAAAAGTCATTTGAGCCTGTGACATATAGGAGATCTAAAAACTTGTGTAACTCCTTTAAAAAGCAAACATAGCCACGAATAGAATTGTGCATATAAGCACATAAATATATTACACTATATATCAAAAATAAATATATTACACTTACTTGGAGGTATAATCTGCGAACTTGTCAATTAACAGCAAATTCATTCAATGCCATTATGTTGGTTCGAAGGAAAACCAAGCTGATATATTGTCAAGAACTTTATTAGCAAATATGTTGTCCACAAAACCGTTTGTTTTCAAGTACTATTTTTCCTTCATATTTTGGCAGACAATTGGTGGGTGTATGCAACAATTCTTTGTAAATCCATGACAGAATTTTTGTGTGGAATCATATACATGAATTCAGAATCACTCGTAAGGATAGAAACTGTCTTCAAGATGAGAAACTGTTTTTGAGTTTCTATCCTTACGTGTGTTTCTGAATTTATGTACATGATTCTACACATATTGCATATCGACTGGGGTATACTTAGCAAATAAACTCAAATATCTGAGGCAAATAAATAATTCCCTAGCCTCACACACCTTAGACAGAGAAGGAAGAATATTGATAAGCCGATATATTCTATCGGAGGAAGAATATTCTTAAATAATGTCAAAAAGAGTTCTTAAAGATAATATAAAGCAATCTAGAGATGATACAATTAGCAATCATAGACTTTCTAACAGATACTCACCATGGTAAGATCAATCCGTTAATATTATCTCCGACAACTGTAAACAAAAATAATAATTAAACATCATACCATCGCTGCTGAAATTACCACTATTAGTAGAGGTACCAAACTGGGTGAACAATTTTTTGGTGGTAAAAGATCTGCGTAGTTTGACATTAGCAAAATATGTTAATCGTGGAGAATATATCCCTATTGGCAAATCTGATCTCAGCTCTTGTGTGATCATAAGACAAGAAGAACTGTTTCAATTTAACATAAGCGTTCAATAGAGTTTTAGATTATAAATGTGTGCATAAGATATAAGTTTGTTCAACAATAACGCAACAGCTAATTGTTATTTGAAAGGAGCTGTTAGCAATGACACTGGAATTCCATTGAACCAAAATAATGAATGGATGTATGCAGTTTCCTCATCGCCAGAAGTCTATGAAAAGGAGATCACACCACTCAACTTAAATGTTTCCAGGTTACTAACATTCAGTTAGAGTGTTAAAACACGCTTCTGCCTCAATACAAGATCAAAGAACAATATTAAACACCAAGGTATTCAGATACTTCAGTAAGGCCTCTGGTCTAATGCTACGATATTAACTAATGACCGTCATCAACCACAATTCAATCAACGATATGCGTTATAACTAAAGGAATTGGCAGTTGATCTCTCAAGACTACTCCAATCACAGATACTATAACCTACTCAGTTTTGTTCTTGATTCTGATTTAATTATTAACATATTGAGATAAGCAGTTTTAAAAAAGGCACAAAATGAATGAAGAACGAACCACCATTTCACCACAACTAACACCTGCAAAGAGATTGAAACCACAACCTACAACACATTGATAGTTTCAAAAATTTCTCGTCGACATATAGTTGACATGATAGTCCGGACGGACTATCAATAATTTGAAATTATTGAATATTCGTTTAACACGGGGGAGAAAGTTTCATATATTAAAAGATAGTTATAATAATTTTATATTCGATATTGTATGCCAGTGTACAGTGGCGGAGCTAGACCAACTCTGGACGTCGGCGACATTAGAATTGCGAAGCCCCCTTTATAACCCAGTTGTAAAAGTAAATAATCAATTTAAAATAAACACAAATTAAAATAAATGAATTTTCCTACTTTTAGCTTCACTCAATTTTTTTTAAAATTATATCATAATTTGCGTCAGCTGCTATTTTCGCATCAGTTTATAGAATTTCGAATGGAGATAGTCTCTCTTGGATCATCATACTATATAAACATTCGGAAATATTTCGAATATGGTTAATGCCATTATCAAATCAAATTGTTCAAAATATTTATTAAGCGTTTAGAATCCACAGTCGGTAACTTTTTGCGAGGCCCATGGGGGCGCGAGGCCGTCGGCGCTCGCCGACATCGCTGACGCCTAGCGACGCCACTGCCAGTGTGAGTAATATTTTATTTTTAAAAATAAGAGTTATTCTTGATTTTTATTTATGTATATGTAAGGCAAAAATAACAGTTATTTGTGCGTTTTAAAATAAAAAGCAGAGTGCAAGAGTTATTTCTGCGTGAAAAAATAAAAGGCAATGATAATAATTTTTTTATTGATATAATTTAAAACAAAATTAATTATTATTTTTTGAATTTTATTTTAAAATGCGAATGATAACAGTTGTAAGATTTTTATTTTTTTAATGATAGGTACTACGGACCCTGAAAAAAACTAAAATTATAGTATGCTGCTTCCGACATCTAAAGTAAAGTTTTTAATGTTCGCATGAGTATTTTTTTTACGAATGTAGTGAACTTGTTAATGATCTTTTCAGGAAGGTAGTGAACTCTTTGGTAATAATTTGTCAAAGGGGTAGTGTGCTTTAGTGCCTATTGAACAAAACATTTTGAAAATGTTTTTAATGTGCATTGTTGTTGTTTCGTTCGTATTTTGTTTATGTTCGTAAATAGAGATGTATATAGTATTCACTTATTGATGCATATTTAATAATGGGTGACGAAATACAGAGATATAATATTTTATTGAGGATGGGTCATGAACACAAACTTTAAAATTTTTTTAATATGTTTCGGACATGAGCAGTACACTGCGATACTATACTGTATACTGTTTATTTTCGGTCACTGTTTAGTTCTCTATTTTTTGAAGGGAGTGCAGTCGTACAAACTAAAATATATTTAAAGGAAATACAAAAAATATGCGTTGAAGAATATAAAAATGCAATGTAATGGAATTATGTTAGTATCTTCTTTATCAGTCTTATTAACATTTTTCGTAAAAATTGAAATCTGAATAACAGTCTAAGAATATGTAAATAATTTTATACTGTAATAATACGAATAATAATAATCGCATATGACGAAGTAACTATTTTTAGTGTTCCCGATTACAGTTTTCTCAGTGCACGTATTGAATTATTTGTTGAGTTATTTATCCATAAATAATGAGTTTTTATTTAGACAATGAAGTGGAAGTGGAAAGTCAAGAAAATTCTCTGAAATCGTGTGGGTGCGTTATTTTTGTGATAGAGCAATGAGAAGAAATTGTGAAAAAGTATTATGATTTCTCCAGAGTCTGTCAATATTTGCGTGTAGTGTTTGAAGGTGAGCACTGAATGCAGACCAAATGATCTTATGCGATGCTTACTGTGAGACTACTAGCACAATTCATGGATACATAGTTGTTCAGTTTATTTTCTAAGCAAAACCGAGATGAGGAATTTATTTGATAGAAAAATTTGGTTAGTCAGTGTGTATTATATACTTTTCACGACTGGACGAAATAATGATTTCAAAACAATTTGAATAATTTTACGTAATTTTTTTTTTGAGTATTTTGTGAGTGTAGAAAAAATTGTTTTCTACCATGCGTTGAAGTGACAAAAAAACTATTTGCTAACTTTCTTGAAGATGATAAATTTAGTGAAAATAACTTAGATTTTCAGAGTCTCCAAAAGAAAGAACTCGTAATGAAAGTTACAAAATGAAACTGTATTTTAATATAATATTAGTATTTACAATATTGCAATTAACTACCGAAATGGAAAATGAAGAAAAAACTTTAGTGAAAGTTGGTACGATGACAACACAAGTTGCGAGTTTAACTTATGACCAAATTAATTAATACTTTTACATACTTTTGCATGATTTTTGATTGCAGGTGCTCTTTTCTTTGAAGCCGAAGAAGATATCGAACTGAGTTTCGATGCAGCTTTCAGTGAGTTAAACAATTCGAAGTTTTTTGAAATAAAATTTTTGACAATTAAGCGTTACATACGTCGAGATGATAGTTGTATGCTACAACGTCTGGGTGAGCCAATGCCAAACAAGATATTACATTACTTTTATGCATTGAAGTTCGAACTCGAACTATTTTCGTTACAGCTTGCGAATTGATTGCTGAGGGCGTAGCAGCTATTTTTGGACCAAGCTCAAAGGCAACGCACAGTGAGTTCCAAACAATTACTGAAAACCAGAAAAAAGCGGAAAATGAATTATTTTTATTTTTCATAATGATCTCCCATTTGCTGTAGTTGTAGTTGCCTCGTTTTTGTTTGTTATTGATTATTTAAAAATTTAGATTATTATTATTTTGCATAATTTTCACTAGTATATATGTTGTATATAATTCATTTAAGATATTGTTGCGGATATTGCCAATTCAACAGGCATTCCACATTTACAATTTGATTTTAAAGAAGGTGAGTCTTTGCCAGAAAAGCTAAATCATCGTATGACAGTGAATGTGGCACCAGCGCCAACGATACTTGCACGTGCCTATTGGGATATTATAAAAACAAATTATGACTGGAAAGCGTTTACGATATTATACGAGAATGACGCAGGTGAGTTTGGAAACTGAACTGTTACTTGTAGAGTTGAGGAATATAGTTTCCAATTTAGAAAAGTGTTCCATGACTTGAAAAAAGGTGCATCAGATGCAAAATGCATTTTGAGGATAATTGACCCAATAAATATTCTAAATAAAATTGAACCCAAAAAATATATATTTTTTATATATATTTAAGTAGAGTAAAGTTTGGTTATATGGGCATGTAGTCCTTATTAATAATTATGAAAACAAATATATTTAATACAACTATCATAAATTTATGTTTAAGAAGTACCTGGACAAAGGGGCATTCCATGGGCATGAATTAACGCTACAGAAAAAAGCACACAAAAAATATTCCTGAGGTTTTCAATAAAATTTTACGGATATCCAAGTTGTTTATAGAAGTCACACTTCTTTCTACCTAGCAACAATAGAGCTATGAGCTATAACTATGAACAATAGAGATGTATGCTTACTTTTTGAATGCTCGATTGGGACTAAGGCAAAAGGTTTTAAAATGACATCATCTACTAATGAGTTTACCAATGTGTACATTGTTCAAAAGCTAGCGCCCTTTCATTAAACTTCAATGTATGTAAATATGGAACGTTACTAACACTATCAATTTAAAATACTTGATATTAAATTCTTGCTAGTGCCCCATATAGTTTAAATCATATTATCTTATGATTGTTTCCAATTTTTTTCACATAATATCTTCGCTAATGAGAGTAGTATTTTAAATTCTCTAAAAATCTATAAGGTTAAATTATATATAAATAACATTTTTTAATTTTTAAGGCCTCACACGACTTCTGAATCTTATGGATATAAACACTCTAACACATGACTTTATTAAGGTCATAAAAATAAGTGTATACAATGACGATTACCGTGTGTTGTGGAAAGAAGCTGCAGAATCATTCCATGAACAACGTTTTATACTTGATTGTGAACCAGAAACTTTGGAAGGCTTACTGAAAGTAGCGTTAGAATATAATTTATTAGGTGCGTTTAAAGTATGTAAAAGAAAATTCATGGAAGTTTTGCAATGTGAAACTAGTGAATTCGTATTTTTAGAATTGGTTTCTTACAAATTTGGATACTCACAGTTCAAAACTGCGATATATGTACAATGAATCCTTTCAAGCTAATATAACATCGGTTAGAATAAAAACTGTTGATGCAAATCCTTACGAACGAAAGAAGGCAAAACAAACTGAAATTGATGTACGTAGTGTTGTCAGCGCTTCTCATTGCCATTCTAAACTGATTTTCTTGCAGGTTTTATATAGCAATCAGGCATTGCTCCCTATACTGATGTATGATGCTGTTATGCTTTTTGCCAATTCAGCACGAAATATAATTCTAGAATTAAAACAGTATCAGGAACCTAAAAAGTCTTGTGATATTGAACAACGTAGTCCCTGGTATTTAGGACTTCTGATTACTGATGAAATGAAGAGTGTAAGTTCTGTACAGTCATATTTGTTACTGTATCTAAATTTTTACATATATCTAGATTTCTGAAGATAACATTGAGCCTCCCTTCAAAACTGAAAATATGAAATTTAATGAGTTTGGTGAACGCATTGAGTTTGATCTAGAAATTTATAAGCCAACCGTTAATGAACCAATAGCTATCTGGAAACCCGATAACAGTATTGTACCAGTAAGTGTACGATCGTATATGACTGCAGTATCCAGTGCACAAGATTATTCAATAGCACGAAAAACGTACACCGTAGTAACTCATTTTGAGGAACCCTACTTCATGCTCAAGTTAGTCCTTTGCAAGAGTAAACCATGAAGAAATAGTAATTAATTGAAATTAATGTGAATATTTGTAGAGTTGATCATGAAAATTATCGTGGTATAGAAAAGTATGAAGGATATGCGGTTGATTTAATACATAAAATATCTGAAATCATGGACTTTGAATACAATTTTATGCTTGTGACTGGAAATGGAAATTATAATCCACAGACTAAGGAATGGGATGGTATAATTAGAAAACTGATAGATCATGTAAGTATATACATATATTTGCAATGCGTTTTTATTAGTTCATTAAAAGAGCTGATATCTTGACTTAAGAATGAGAATTAAGAATTAATATTTATATTATTGAATAATTGGCTATGAATGCATCAACTATAAAATGTCCAACTAAAACAAATCTAGACTACTTATAAATCTTGTAACTACTGTGGGCTTAATTTTACCTTTTTGATTTGGGACTATGGTCCCGCCTCCAAGGTAATCACGTCTACGTCTTGACACCACTGGGCAGTTGCATAGAAAATGTTCTAATGTTTCTTTCTCCTCATGACAGAGTCAACAGGAATCACTTTCTACCGCACCTAAATTCTCAGTGTAGAGTTTAATATCGTTTCTGTTAAGGTTAAAAATAGTGTCAACTTTGATGTGTTTAGGATCAATGAATCTTCTTGACTGTTTGGCCTCTCCAGTGTTTAAGTAGATTTTGTTTCTCCCGTTCACATAATAAGTTATTTGTACGGCTATTTGTTACCCCGCAGAAGGGCTCTGGACCAATGAAAGGAGTACATGCACCTCTCATTTCTAGGGTACTTGGTATTTTATTGCCCTCATTGCCTTCATGTCCCGTTACCTCATGTAACATAGTTCCTCGATGCTAGGGTATTGAGAAGTTGAAAGCTTTCCCAGACCAACTTTGATAAAAACGAGGAGTTTGCTAAAGATTTAAGAGTTGCTTCGCTGTTCGAAAGAATGCTTATTTTAGTACCTAGGGTGACACTGAGTAGGTACTCTTTCGCACAATGCTTTAATGCATGGACCTCTGCCTGAAAAATGAAAGCGGTTTTTCCTATTGCAATTGTTTTGATGCATTTCGGTTTCATAACTCCTGCTTCTGCACTGCCATAATTGTAAGCCCTGTTTTAAAATGATTTTATTATTTCTCCAAGTTGATCGGTCACCACGTCGAATTCTGTAGAGAAAAGACCTTAAAGCACAAAGAGTTCTAGACTTTCTCCAGAATATTTACGTGTCCTGTTACATTGCATAGATAGGAAAACCTTAGTGCGGCACTGGTTGCCATCCTTTTAACCGTGAGACGTAATGGAGTTATCGCAGTCAGCATTGCTAGGGCTTCAGTAGGCTACATTATCTTTGCTCCCGTTACGCTTAAAGAGGCTATTCGATGGATTTTGAGTCATCTTAGCTTTTGTCTCATTTATTTTAGGTGACCATGCCAAGGAAGCATTACGTTCTTGTACGACCAAACCATTATTTTCGGTCGGGCTTTGCCAGTTATATATGATAAATAGTGTTTCAGAGTTTTATCTAGAACTATTCCTAGACATTTTATTTCCTCGGATAATATTTAGTCGGATCTTCCTTCTTTTGGCCTCATTTGTTTTATTCGGATTAATCAAGAGTCCATTATCATGAGACATCTTAAGAATGTCAAGAGCTAGTTGCATCCGATCGGTTACAGTAAATTGAAACTTGTTTCTTATTATGATAATCATATCATCTGTAAAGCCCTGAACTTCGTATTAGAGATCATCAATAGTTTGTACGAGGTCGTCAATGACTGATAGCCATAGGAGTAGCATTAGTACGCCTTCTTGAGGGCATCCTTTGGTTGACTTGACAGTTGATCTCTTTGCCCCCGTTTCAAAGATTATCGTCCTATTTCTCAGCATATTAAGAATCCATGTTATGATCAATCTATGTATTCTTTTCCTGATCATTCTTTCGTCAATTGATCTAAATGTTGCATTGTCAACAGCTTCTGTAATGTCAACCTATGTACTTTCCGATTTTACTCGTTAGACTATCTATATCGGTCTCAGTCGATTTGTCCGACTAGTAAGCATATTGCTCAGTATGTAGGGGTGAAGCTCTAGTGTAGACTTCCTTCACATATTGGTCTAGAATCTTCTCCATCGTTTTAAGTAGAAAAGAAGTGAAGCTAATGAATCGGAAAGCTTTTAGCGTGTTGTCTGTCTTTTTGTTTCGTCCAATGTGGAGGTATCATGCTTATCTAAATTTTCCGTAAAGCTTCCATCAGCCTTCTTTAGTGTAGAGTGAGTGATCTTTGCTGAGAGATTTCTAAAGTCTTGCAGCCTTGCAGCTTTGATTTTCTCAATTTCTTTATGTAAACCGTTGAGACCCTTTTATATGATACCCAGATCTTTAGCCTGACGGTTACCTGGAATGTCGTGCCAGTAACGGCTTTTCTCGGCTGAAAACCATTAATCAATCGGAGACCTAGTTGAAGATCAACTTAATCCACAATATAGCTCCGGTTCACAGATTTGAATGGCAGACCCTGGCCTTGCAAGACTGTCGGCAGACTCGTAACTTTGTTTTTGTTTGCCAGCTACTGCAGCGTATCAGCGCAATCTAATAGAAGCTTTGAGGAAAACTTCAAGGAGCGTAATACTTTGATTGCTGCTTCACTATCTGAGTAAATACAGATTCGGGAGCATTTCAACCCATTGTTAATGTTGATACGAGCGCAGATCTCTATGGCGTAAACTTCTGCTTGGAAGACAGTGGGCCATATACCTAACGCGAGCGAGATTCTGGTGTTAGGACTAAATATTCCAGCACAAATTCCTTCTTTGGTTTTTGAACCAGGAACTACTCTGCAGAGAGAGTTTTGTCTGTTGAGACTTCCGTGTATATTGATAACAAGGTGTAGCCTAGCTTCACTCAAAACTGCTGTCTTTTAAATAAGGGGTGAGACCCACTATGGACTCCAGTGCTGTTGTGGGACAAATTCGAATACTTCCTGTCATAGCGATACATACGAGTCTTTGCAGCTTATTGCATTTAAGTATTGCAGCATTTTGTTGTGCCTTATTCCACCAAACAAGAGCTGCATAGGATACAATGGGTCTGACCATTGTGCGGTGCATTCATAATAGAATTGTGGGACTTAGACCAAGGTTCTACCATATGGGTTCCACATGATTAGGGTGACTTAGCCAATTATATTATCCAGGTGGGTGTTCCAATTTAGATGCTTATCTAGGGTAACCCCTAAATATTTGACTTCATCGGAGCATTCGACAGCCGGACCCAATCATGCCACATGTAAGATCACAATTTCAGTTTGACATGCTTCAGTACACAATAAGCCCCTACACCACGACAAGGTGACTACCTCGCGTTAAGTATTTCATCTTATTTATGATTTCGATTACCTAAATCCATTTGTACTAAGCATTGATAAATGAGAGTAACAGCGATTGTGCTCTATATATTAGTCCAGTACTAGTTGAAGTGCAAAGTATATACGAATATACGGCTGGTATTATTCAATATATTTATGTATATACAATATACAATACAATATATGTAATATATATATTTAAGTTGAAGCTCTTTGAGCCAGTGCACTTGAACACTTTTACTGTTTCTTAACTCAAGGTATTTTCAAAACCCTTCTTTACGCCTTGACTGGATTATTGTTTATCACTTCATCAGACTAAGCAATACTTGACATCAGATCTGCATACCTACCCGCGGAGCCTGTAACCTTTCTGAGATTTGATAACGCGGCGTAGGTAAGTCTGCAAATAATTTCAGGGTTCTATCCTCTATCTTTTATGTATTTTTTGATCGGATCAATCTTGAGGTTCCTGAGGATGTCATTCGTCCTAATGTACCATGGTACTATGAAAAGTCTTCTCAGAGCCTGGCTTTGTGCAATTTCTAGCTGGCGAATAGTAATGTTTGAAGCTTTGCTAGATGCTACACAACAATTTTAATAAAAAAAATATTTATTTATCTTCTTTCAAAGATGTATTTAACACGATTACATTTAGTTTCCAGCACAATTGAGGTAGTAATTTCTAAGCGTTGGATTTATACATATAGATAAAGTACATAAAAACAATTAGAAAAGAAAATAGAAAATAATCCACTAATGGCCACCTTAAAAGGAATACTAGTGATGTAAAAATCATTGAATATTTAAGTTTTTGTTATTATTGTACAAAAGTCATTATAATTACACTATCTTGTAGCACGCACAAATTGGAGTTTGCGATTTAACAATCACACAAACTCGTCGAGAAGTCGTTGATTTTACTGTACCTTTTATGCAGTTAGGTATCAGCATACTATATTATAATACTCCACCAGAGCCAAAGAATCTATTCGCTTTCTTAGAACCGTTTGACATAGATGTTTGGATTTATATGATGGTCACACAATTGGTTATGACTTTACTCTTTGTTTTTATGGCTAGGTGAGTACAGGACTCTTTTAATTTAGTCGTATTTAAATTCTTTTCCCTTTGTTCTTTCATACACTATAGAATTTCAATACGTGAATGGGAAAATCCTCGGCCATCCAATCCAGATCCAGATGTTATTGAAAATAAATGGAATACGCGTAACTCATTTTGGTTGATGATCGGATCCATTATGCAGCAGGGATGTGATATATTGCCAAGGTAAGCTTGTCATGCTAAATATTTACTTAATACAATATACAACTCTTAAAAGAGGACCACCAATGCGCATACTGACAGGTATGTGGTGGTTTTTTTCGCTGATGGCATTGAGTACTTACACCGCTAGTTTGGCTGCCTTTTTGACCAGCAATAAAATGCAAAGCGATATTAAGAGCCTAAATGATCTTGTGGATCAAACAAAAGTAAAATTTGGTGCTATGCGTGGGGGTAGTACATCGCTTTTTTTTTCGAACTCAAATAACACGCTGTATGCTAAAGCCTGGAATCAAATGAAGACATTGAAGCCTTCGCCATTTACAGCAACAAATAAAGAAGGTGTAGCACGTGTACGTAGAGAAAAAGGCGATTATGCTTTTTTAATGGAAACTACTAGTATGTCATATAATATTGAACGAAACTGTGATTTAAAAGAGATTGGCTCAGCAATTGGTGAGAAACTTTATGGACTTGCTGTGCCTTTAGGTAAATACTTTTCACTTTATACAAATAAAATATCTAAGGAGAGACGACATCAAATTCTTTTTTAGGTGCAGATTATCGTTCAAATCTAAGTGTTTCTATTCTGCAGCTAAGTGAAAAGGGCGAACTTTATAATCTTAAAAATAAATGGTGGAAGAAACATAACGTCACTTGCCCAAAATTTCACGAAATCAATGAAGATGAATTGTCCATTGTAGAGCTTGGGGGTGTTTTTCTTGTTTTAGGTGGAGGCATAGTCATTGCGGTTATTTTAGGTTTATGCGAATTTTTTTGGAATGTGCGTCGTGTGGCAGTAAAAGATAAAGTTTGTTGAATACTTAATTAAATAAAAAATTTTCAATAATTTTCTAATGTCTTTTTGCTAAAGGTTACACCGACGGAAGCTTTTAAGGCTGAACTATTATTTGCGTTAAAGTTTTGGGTGCAATATAAACCAATACGAATTGCCGAGAGCCGTAAGTTGTCAATAGAAAGTAATCAACGTTCACCTACACGCTCAGGTACGCGATCATCAAGACGTTCGTCCAAAAGTTCATCAAGGAACTCGTTTCTACGGTCGGGTACACAAAGTCATAGCCGACAGATCTCAAGAAACACAAACCTATAAATTTTAAAAATATGTAAAACATTTCAATAAGTAATATAAGTTATATAAAATAACATATGTTTCAAAGTAAAGCTTATAAGAACGAAAATCTTTATTTAGTAGAATAAATTATTTACGTATATATAGACATTTTTGGTTTCTTCTTTAACGTTTTCTCATATAGTCTGTTTTGTTAAATTAATTTTCCAATTTTAATTATAATGTAAGGGATTTGAAGTATTGATATGATAATAATAATGTCTGAATGAAGTATATAGACACTATTCTCTGAATTCCGAGGCACCTATTCGCCAGTTAAGTTTTTGTTTCTGTCTACACTTCCTGCGGTTTTAAGTTCAATTGTGTCTTGATGCTGTTGTAGAAATTCTTCACAGAATATTGTATAGTATAAAATTTAGTATATATTTTGCTTATATTTCTTTGATGAAAATACGCCCGGTAGTTCATTGTCGGTAAAAAAGTTTGTGATGGAACCTATCAACATATAGTGTGTATCACAGAACTGCAATGAGTATTCCACACTCGAATCATTGACTGTGTTTCAGTTATATGCACTCTGACCTTCTGTTCCGTTGATTGGACTTCACCTGCTCTTAGCACTTGCAACAATTTTTACTCTTCTCATATGATACTCATAAACACCGACATTCGACACAAAATTGATGCAAATGATTTATAAATCATTTATGAATTTTACGTCACAGTTGGGAAAAATTTTCTTGTTCTTGTTTACTGGGTATATAATTTGCTGTTAAACCAACCTCTTATTTTATGCACCTGAAATATTCAAGAACACAAACAAAACACACACATTTACAGTGCTAACAACAACAACACACACCAAAATGATAAAACTAAACGCAGAAATTTTTACTTTAGCAAACAACAGCGCTCATACAAAATTTTTACGAATGCTACAAGTGATACAGTCATTCATTTTCAATGAGTATATTCATACTCACCTGAGTAAAAGCTAAGATTCATGAATCATACGTATTCTTGTGAAGCTGATTTCTCGACAATATTTGCAAAAAACATTGCATGAAACAACTAGCCCCAACGGAATAATTCACAGTTTGCACAGAACCTGAACCTAAGAATAATGAGCATATTCTTTACGCATAAGCAGATTCTTAAAGGAACGTGAAAATTGCCTGGAAGCAGATACCTCCTGCTATACTTATCGACCACTTCCCATGAACTCTCGATGTTAAATCTTGTAGGGGAGCAAATTGTGATTTAGATCACTATCTAGTGAAATCTAGGTTTCGGCAAGGAATAACTAAGTTAGTAACGCAAAATTTAAGGAAGACATGCAAGTGGAACACTGATGAGTTTAAAAATGCTAATAATGTAGAAATACACTAAAACACAATTCGAAATAAGTTACAAGACAGAGGCCACACAGTGAGTTTAGTAGGAGAAAAATGGTGCGCAATTGAAAGCTTAAATTGGAAGAGCATCAGGTGAAAATAACATTACAGTAGAGCTATATAAATATGGGGGTGATCAGATGGAAGAAAAATTGCACTCTTTGATATGTGATATATGACAACAGGAAGAAATGCCATATGGAAAAGCAGTTTGATTTCGTTGCTAGATGTTGGGTATAAAATTTTCTCTACTATTGTCGGTGATTATCAATTTGGCTTCAGAGCTGGCGGGTCAACTATTGATCAGATATTTTTTATGCGTCAATCAATGGAAAAATGCTACGATCATAATTTGATCGTAGCATCCAGGCATTTGATAGCCTGGAGATTTCTAAGATTCTAAACGCTAACGTGGGCAGGCGCTCCTCATAAACTTATTCGCTTGATTCTCATGATACTTAAAAACTCAACTGGTAAAGTTATCCTGAATGGACGACTCTCAGAACCTTTTACGAAAAGCTCAGGTGTTAAAAAAGGCGATAGTCTCTCAGAATTTCTTTTTATAATAAGACTACACTATGTTATTCACTCCCTTGAAAAGCGTGGAAATATTATAACAAAATCTTGCCAAATCGAGATCGTTTTTCAGTTTTTCTTTTGTTGCATTAAGCAGTACTCGTTTAAAATGAAATCGCATTACATTATAAGTCAGTTCACTTTGAAGAACATATGACATTAGTGACTAATACATTCTGAACTTAAATATAACACATTAAATTAATATGAAAAATGATATCATGTAAAAACGTTTTATAAAATGCAAAAATAGCAAATCTAAGTTGAAAAAAATCTTTTTTAGTACCGTAATAGTAAATGTAAAGTTGAAATTCTTAACCGCGTCGATTCTCACGAGGTGATAACTGGTTAGAACAAGACTAACATATCTCAAAATCTCAAAAATATGCATATCTTCCCTTGAAGTTATTTTCAATAAAAAGTTCGTTAAAATTTACCAATATTATAATATAATAATGAAGTAGGAGTAAATTCGAGATAAGCGGATGTAAAGAACTTTACAAACAAGCTGGGGACACTTTTCATCGGATGTGAGACAAGTCAGAATAAGGAGGCAACTATGAAATCTTGTCCATCTTTATATGGTTGAAACAATCTTAACAGGTCATAACAGGGTTAAAAGAATAGAAATATAACGACATTATGTGAAAAGCTGGCAGAGCTAACCATTTAAAATTTAAAAACGAAGTGAGTTTTATGGAAATGCAAGATGGACAGAGATTAAGGTGACATATATTGATCAAAAAGGATTGGGAAAATAAGCAAATGCTTAAAGATATAACTGAAGATACGTTCTCAGCAGAAGCAGTCAAAAAGGTGCGTATGAAGTGATTAGGTGTAAATGACATAAAAATTCAACTTGCATATTATTTTTGAGTGTGATGGAAAAAAGGATAACCAGTGGCTGAAATTTAATAAAAATAAATGATTGATGTGCGAAAAACTGATAGAGGAAGGTGTACTATGCAGTATTTATTGGCTTAAACTGAAAAATTTTTACTTTAAGTATGCAGACACTAGACAAAACTTAGACATTAAAAACCAGTCAAGAATTTATTAAAAAAAACTTAAACTAAACTAAACTTCGAACGTGACTATGCCATCCGTAACGCTCGGTTTAGGCATACTCAACTCAAAAATTCCCTTTGAAAACACAACCAGCTTAACTGCGAAGTCAAACTACGCAGCTATAAACAGCTAATCCGCTCCGTGCTCACACAGGAAACCTATTTGGTCTGCAATTACTTTCGTCCACTTCTTCTCGCTGATATCTCCACTCTCAGCACCCTGCCCATAGACCTCATTCAAGCCTGGCGCTTGAATATCTAACCCAATACTATCATCGCCATTTACAACCGCGGCTTTCATGACCCTGGTCACAAAGTTTGCGTTAGTCGTACCCCAGCGCTTGGACTATAACACCACGTCCTTCACTAACCCTCAAACTTTCTCTTCCACGTCCATCCTTCTTGGCTTAGATAAACTTAATCCGCTAGGTATTAAGAATATCTGCTCACAGCTCTCTCCCTTGATCATTGTAATGAAGTTTCCACATTGTTGTTGAAATCTACTATATTCATTTCAAAGAGGTTGTTTTAGGGGGTTTAAGTCTCACACAGTGACTTTTGATGTTTTCCATCTATTGGAAACAAAATTCTATAGGTTAGATCAATTGTAGGCCAGTAGTTTTTAGCACCGCTGACATTTTAATGTTATAGGCTAGAATCTTTGTATTATCATTGTTTTAACCCCGCCGGCATATTAATGCCACAGGCTTTACTTTTGTAATTAGATAGTAACATTTTTTATTTTGATAGAATGTAAAGTCGGCTGTTGAGGCTTTAGTCTAATAGTTGATATTTGAATGAATTTTTTTGATCAAATCGAATGTATTATAGTTAAAAAGTTATAGAATTCCGCAATGTTCTACTATGATATTAACTGCATTATAAAGGTGGAAATTTCTTTATTTAAGAAAAAAAACTTTGGCTGCGGATTTTTGCGGATGGCTTTGTAAGCAGCAAAAAAATGCAGTAGGGTCATACATATTTGAAAACGAGTAAACATAATATTTAGATAATGTGGGAGAAAAAATATTGTTGAAATAAAAAAGTCTATAATATTAAAACATTGAAAATAAAGTTATTATTTACAAATGTTTGTGAGTATTTGGAACCATAGTCAAGCGCACCAGCAATATTCAGTGTACTCATGAGCAGCGTTTGTGATCTATGTATACTATGTGTTTCCATGTAATCTTTTCATAATTAAATCTTATCATTTGGTATTTAGGTGCTTCAGAAATTACAGAAATAAGTAGAGCATATATATTAAGCATATTGATGGGAAGGTTAAATTTACTCCAAAACATCTTCTTGACTTCGAAAGGTATTCTGAAAAAGAGTTGAAAGAGTCGTCGTTAGAGGCAATTTCAATGTTTATTGAGGCAAACTTGTCTCGTAGGCAATACGAAATAGTAAGACAAAATAATAAAAAGTTTTATCCATGTTATACTTTAATCCAAAAAGCTACAAAAGATTGTTACCCATTAAGTTTAGCATACAAAATCACTGTTATTTCTACTATAATGAATTTACAAGATCTTTTGAATCAAGACTATTGGAATACCTTCAAGATGTGATGAAGTTATTAAATCATTAGAACTGAATGTTTTAAAAAGCTTAACACTCGTTTGTAAGTGAGGTTGTGATGGATCACAGCAACCCCAATATAAGCAAAAATTTGACAATGAGTTCGATTTGGATACGAGTATTTTTGTTTGTTTGTTTGTTGGTACCACTGCAACTAATATTATCAAATACTCAGAAAGTGATATGAGAAAACCCAACTCCTTTTTCACCACGCTATTGCCGTCCTATCCTATCCGTCCTATACGATTTGTAAAAGAAACCGAAGGAATTAAATTTTTAAATATTTCAAATGTTTTTAAAATTACACTTATTTTTCTAAGGTAAGAATAGAAAAATGCATGCTTTCAATAATAATTTTACTATTGTTAGGTATGAGAATATGTTTATCCAAAAAGTCAACTAGCAACTAGTAAATATACTTAAGACTAACAAGCATTTTTAGTTTAATGAATTATAAATATTTAAGCTAAGTAATGGACTTAGTGAGGTTAAAGACTGACTCTCCGTGCTGAGTCAGTTGCGTTGACTAATTGTAAAACTTCTGCCTTTTTATTTGTTTTTATATTTATTTTTATTTAAATTAATAAACTTTAAATTAATTGTAGATTTGTGAAATTTTTCAAAACATATTGTATATAGGAAATTTTTGTTTTGAAATCTGTTTACCTCGTTTTTAGAACACAGATGGTTCGTCGTGTATGAGCGCTCTTTCCAAGTAGCATAGAATTAGAGTGAATGCTCATTTCTAGACATTTCGTAACACAATTTTCACTATCATCCAATATAATAAATGATTTTGGAAAATGCGTTTAATCGGAAATTCAGTCATACAATGTGTCTATTTGTCGTGCCATGGAAGACTCTAGCACGCACTAATGTAAATGTGTGTGAGTTCTAAATTAAGCAATATATATATATTGTGTATATTTTTTTATTGAAGGGACGTACGACGACGAACGTTGCTGACAGATTCTTCCAAAGTATTAAAAATTTGAGAACAAAAAAATTTTGAATATGTTTTTTTGTATTTATTTCAAACTGTGTCTTCATATGTCTTAATTTTTTATACGAGCGGACTCTAGTACTGTGTACACAAATCATTTTCAGAAATGCTTTTTGTTAGCACAACATCACAGTCTCCGACTAAAATTTTGAAAGTAGCACGCCATCCGCATACTGTGATAGATGTTAGTAAATGCGTATAAGCGGTAAAAGAAAATTCGGAAGATTCCATAATTTATATAATTGTTCGATTCGAATTTTTGTAGAATCTATATAAAATAAACATAAATGTCTTTGAAATATATTCAGGGAATTTAAATGTATACCAAGTGTTTTCTGTGATGTATCTCTTGTTCTAAAGAAAGAAACGAATTTCATTCCAACATAGAACAAAAATGAGGTTATTACTGGGCATCGCGCTCTGTGTAACATTTCAATTGGTTTTTAACGCGTCTGCTATCTCTGCAGAGTTCGAAGTTGTGAAAATTGGTAAAACCATTTAAAAAAATTTAAAAATGGTGTGATGGTCTTAAATTTCTTAAAAATTAGGTGCAATTTTCTTTCACAATGAGATCGATTTGATTGAAGCTTTCGAAACTGCCATCGAGGACATAAATCAGCTTGAATTAAATGTGCGTCTACAACCGATAAAGCATTATTTGAGCGCGGACGATAGCATTGTTTTGCAAAAACTAAGTAAGGTTCAAACTATTATTAAAAACATCAACATTTATTTAAAAAAAGTGTTAATTATAATTTTTCATATTTTGGCATAATAAACAAACTTTTTTAGCTTGTCATTTAATTGAAAGCAATGTCGCAGCTATTTTTGGTCCAAGTTCAAAAGCATCAAGTGGTAAGTGGCAATTAACATATATACACAAATGTGTAGTAGTATTAGTTTTAGTATTTTAACTATATTTTTCATTTTCATATTTCATTTTTAAATTTGTCGTATTACAAAGTAATTTATAAACTGGTGTAATTATATATATAAAGCTTACAGCTATCGAGTGTTTACACTCGAGCGAGTGTTTACCAAAGTGCAGCATTCTATGTTCTTTAAAAGTCAGGCAATCACCTACTAAACATATTACCCAAGAAGATAAAGAAAAGAAAGTGAGAGGAAATTTGAATAATTGTGTCTCTTTGTGTAATATCGCAAAAAATCAGAATTGTTAAATATTAAAATCGGTGTGGTTTATAATCTAAATGTTTACTACTTTTGTGGTTGCATACTAGCATGTAGCCATTTCTTCTTATTAGAAGTTTTTTTATATATATAATTTATATATAATTATATATAGTTAGTCATGAAAGTGTTTTAATAAAGTGAAAAATTGTACAATATTCGTTTAAATAAAAGTTCTTTTTTATCATGTTGTACATATTATATATATATTTATATATACATATGTAGCTTAAAAAATACATTAATAGCAAAAGTTAGCATCTAAGAGAAGTTAGTACGTAATTCCTAACAAAGTCTTCCACTCGTTTCTATTATACTAATCATAAAACTGCCATTACTTAAAATTCTTAAGAAAGCATGTAACACGGTTTGAATCAGTATTAAGGAACTTTTAATATAAAAATATTAGTAACGAAAAATACAGATCACTTTCATTAAAGATATGCAGTAATTTCATAAAGTATAAAGCAACTTAATTATCCAAGCCCTTTTGCCCGTATGATTTGAAGAAAAAACAAACAACAACAAAATCGCAAGTTAGTTAGTTAGTTGTGGTGGATAGAGGACGAGTCCTTCTCAATTAACTAAAAAATCTGTTTGGAATCCACAAAAACTAATAGTGGTTAGTAGAGAGAAGGTCAAACCAGAACAAGCCAAATGCATTTATAAAGGCAAGAATCTGGCTAATGATAATTCCAGAGTTATCGCATAGTGAATTGAAGAAAGGGGTCCCTAGAAACTTAAACCTAGTTCTGGCCAGACCTGGACATAGACACATTTATTGTTCTGGTGTCATTTCTTTGAGTGTTGATATACACGTACTGCAAGAGGTAGGACAGGGTGTGCCGAGTCTAGCTCCATGTCGTCCTATGGACCAGTGCCCTGTAAAGACAGTTATGAACTCAGATACTTCTGATTTGCTTCTGTGTATTAATGCAGAGGTTCTATATTTGGAATCGATTGGACAAGTAGCCACTCACTATTTGTCTGTCGCACAAAATCGCAAATTGTACAAAATATTTTTAAAGCACATATATATATATATATAAGCATAATTGTAATTAACATAATTATATACATATATTAATACATCAATAACAATTAATAAGTACAATTAAAAATACTATTAATATTAATTATTATTATTATATTATGAAAAAAATAACATTCTAATCACTTTATTATTCTATTTTCAAATTACTTAATAATAACTAACACGTTCAAACTAATTGATGATTTATTATAACATTTACCTCCAGCTCAAAAAGTACCCGCATTTTGTAAATAAAACACATATTTAAACTTTATTCCAAATTTATTTTATCTCCTTCAAAATATGCTCCTTCTAAAGCGACACACATATGCCAACGCTTAACCCAATCTTCCATAGGGTTTTCGTAAGCCCCTGCAGGTATGGCAGGGGAATTCGCAGTTCCTTCAGCGAATTCTCTTTTACCGATTCAATCGAGTCAAAACTCTTACCACGAAGTGGCAATTTGAGTTTCGGGAATAGGAAAAAGTCGCGCGGCGCCAAATCTGGCAAATATGGTGCCTGAGCGATGATAGTGGTGCTGTATTTGGTCATAAAATCGCGTACAACAAGAATTTTCCATATTAAAAATCGCTAAATGCACTTGAGGTAGTCTCATAGGACTATTTCTCAAGGAGTAGTTAACAAACAACAAAATCCGGATACTTTTTGAGCAGACGGTATACTACTTTGGTGCACATCTTAATTTCTAATATGTATTTACTTTTTTCTACAACAATAAATTGTATTATTTTTAATTAATAACTAACCTTCGATAATTCTTCGGAAAGTATATGTAGGTATTTGAAAATCCAAGTGCGCACTTCCGTTTCAGTTTCCAAAAAATTTTAATTAAGTAATAATTAGAACATTCTGTTCGATAATTATCTTTTTTAATGCTTTTTAATGCTTCAATACTTAGTTTTAATTTTTTGCTACATTTCCGGTTTTCATCATTACCCAAATCGATAATACTATTTTGATAGAACGCCAGAACAACCAATTTTTCAAAGAATACTATTGCGTTATTTATTAGGTTCTGCGTTATTGTTTTTTGAATCTGATTGTCTGGCAAATTCCCTTTACAGTTGACGTGATCAAAATTAAGTTTTAATGTTTACGTATATGGCGTTGATAGCCAAGTTTCTATAGTTTGGGTTATTCTTTGGCGAACAAAGCGTTGCTTTTATGCAGAATGTCTGTTATTTTTCTACTCTCTCATGTTCTTCCTCTCTCCCGATTTGAGCTTCATAATTTATAACTGATTTAACTGTCGCCAATATTTCAAGTTTTCATTTATAGTAAGTGGGTTTCGAAGTTCATATTTATTCCTAGGTATTTATTATTATTTACGACTTCTAATTGTTTATTATTATGAAACCATTTTTCATCATTTTTTATTTGTCTGACAAATTTCGTGAAAATCATAACTTTTGATTTTGATCGATGTTTATTGATAGTTCCCATACCTTGCAGTTGTCTTTTAATTTTTCTATCAAATTTTGTAAAATCTTTGGACAATCTGCAAACAGCACTAAATCGGCAGTATATAACAATACTTTGAAGTACATGTCAACAATCATGATTCCAACAATCATGAAGAAATTTTTTGAAGTCATCAACGAACAATGCAAATAACATAGGGCTTAAGATATAACCGTGTTTCACCCCAGTACGTGATTGGGACCATCTTGAGTTGCATCTTCCATACTACACTGTTGATTTATTGTTTTAGGTATTATGTATTTTGCAGTATTTTTGTGAGTTTGGTTAAAATTCCCAGCTGTCTGAGTTTATAAAATAATCCATTTCTTTGCATTGTTTCGAAAACTGTTTTAAGGTCCACATAAAAACTTGAAACTTAGTGTTGTTTGAAGTAAATTCTTATAGTACAAGAATTTAGTGAGGACAAAAGTATTATCCACCGTGGAGTAAGGTTTACGAAATCTTGATTGAAATTCACTTAATTTGTTATTTCGATCTACTCAGTCTTTAATTCTATTATAGAGGAGGGTTCTAAACTCTTCTGCTGATATATTCAGATATGTTATTTCTATATAATTTGCACAATATTTGGGTTACATTTTTTAAAAAGGGGAAACGTTATTGCTTCTTTGAAACTAAAAGGAGAGAGTGCATTTGCATGTTTCAATCAAATGCCTAATTAAATTACTATGGCGTGGCATATTTGAAGAACTCAGTTAGAATTCTGTTTTAACCTGCTACGTTGTTATATTTGCAATTCTGGAGAACTACATAGACTTTCTCAATTCTTATTGGAGCATTCTTATTGGAGCTTCGTTTATTTCGTACGGCAGGAAATAGCTGGAGGAATAATTAAATATATCTTAGATATACACACATGTGTACGTATTGTGCATACACATATTTATAAATTGTATAACTATCTTGTAGATATCGTTGAAGTGTTATGTAATATTACGGGTATCCCACACTTGCAATATGACTGGCATATACAAGAAACAGGGCTCTATTATCGTAATCATCAAATGACAGTGAATGTTGCGCCATCTGAGTTTGGACTCTCCACGGCTTATTGGGATATATTGCGTAGTAACCGTGATAAATGGAAATCTTTTACTATTGTGTACGAGAGCAGCAGCAGTGAGTTAAATACAATTGGTTTTACTTTTTTTGAAATAAAGATATTTTCAATGCCCTCAATATTGCCGTTTTTTAGATTTAGCAAGAATGCAAGAATTATTTTCGTGGAAACAATTACATAAAACGGGCATAAAAGTGCACAAATTTAAAAGAGGTGATGATTATCGTATTTTATGGAAAGTTATAAGTAATTCCCGTGAAAGGTTTGTGGTGCTCGATTGCCCTTCAGATATTGTATACGAAGTCGTAAATGCGTCTATATACTTCAACATGACTGGATCTTTTAATGTATGTTTAAATTGTGCATTGTATCGGTAAAATATATATTAACCTATTACCATAGCACTTATTTCTGACGAATCTTGACACACACTTAGGTGATTTAGGCAGATTTTATGCCAAAGAATTCACGGTTGCAGCAATGGCTGTGCGATTACGTCCATATATACCGCCACCAGTGCATGAAGAAACTGATATATTTGAGCCTGAAACTACGGACAAGGTATTATGTTAATTATATATAAATGAGGTATTTTATCCATTTAAGTAGCACAGTTCTGCGCAGTTGTCCGTATCTGTCTTTACATTCAGTCTGTTGTTAATATATATTTTTATTTATATTATATCTTTATATATATAATTCTTCTGTACGTGTGTTGACAGTGAACTCCTCCGAAAAGGCTGAACCGATTTGGATGAAATTTTTTGTGTGTGTTTAAGTGGGCTCAAGGATGGTTTAGATTCACAATTTGGTCCACTGGATAATGTTATTTTTTAATTATTATGCAGTTTTTTGGTATCCATATACATTTATATTAGACATTTAAAATTTATTCATGCTTACTTTGATTTGTTTCAAAAGTTTAAAGTGTCTAAAATGAATCGTTCAACTATCCTGTTGAATTTTTGAATTCGCTGGAATTACCAGGAATGCCACCACATAACTTAAGATTAAAAATTGACTCACCTATAATTATGCTGCGGAATTTAAATACACCTAAGCTATGCAACGGCACGAGATAAGTCATAAAAAAAATTATGGGCAGTGGGCTTGAAGGTACAATTTTGAATGGCAAATTTGAAGATGAAGCTGTTCTCCAGCCACGAATCCCAATGATCCCTTCAGACTCACCCATTCCATTCAGACGTCTGCAATTTCCAATTTGCTTGGCATTTGCCATGACTATTAATAAGTGACAAGGCCAAACAATGTCGATTTGTGGAATAGATCTAGAAATTCAGGTGTTTTCACATGGCCAATTATAAGTGGCGTGTTCTCGCAATGGAAAACCTCAAGTTTATTCATTTATAATCCTCAAGATTTGACTAAAAATATTGTTCATCAACTCGCATTAAGACGAAATTAAACAAACATTATTGATTATTAAGAATTGTTTTTCGAAAAATTGATGTTATTTCAGAATAAAGAATAACAAAATTATTACATTATTTGTCTTTCATTTCTTACTTTGTTTAATATCCTTACCGCAGATCCAGCAATAGTAAAATGGTTAAGTAATATGCTAAACCAAATAAAGATCACAGCCTCTTTAGGACAAGTCAATCTTAGTGTTACAGTAGTAAAAGGATGCTCGCAAGGGGGAGTACTCTCACCATTGTTATGGTCATCTAATACAAATCCTCAACAACAAAGGGTATAAAACGATTGGATATGCAGATGACATATCAGTAATCATTACAGGGAGTCATGAAAGGACTATAAGGGAATTAATGCAGGATACACTTAACACAGCATTGGAGTGGTGTAGGAAAGAAGGACTATCAATTAATTCTACCAAAACAAGCATTATACCATTTACCAGGAAAAGGGCGTTTGATATCCCCACACTAACAATAAACAAGATACAGGTATCCCTCAAGGAAGAGCTAAAATATTTAGGAATTATCCTGGATAAAAAATTCACTTGGGAATTACACCTCAATTCCGTAAATAAAAAGGCCAAGAAAAACCTTTGGACCACACAACAACTTCTAGTAAAATCCTGGGACCTAAACCCCAAGGCTGCCTTTTGGATCTACACCCAAATGATTAGACCCATCATACTATATGGGGCAGTGGTATGGTAGGGAAAAACTAAATAAACTACAGCTATATCTAAACTGAGCAAATTACAGAGAGGACTATTCGCAAAAATGGTATACAGATGAATCCAAAACGCTTCAAAGTTTTGGAGCAGGGATAGTGGGACCCAGAGTACACAAATCAATTAAAATAAGCACAGACTCCACAATTTTCCATGCGGAACTCTATGCTATAATAGAGACTGTGAAGATCTTATCCAAAAGAGGACTTAAGAGAGTTAAAATTAATATACTCTCAAACAGCCAATCAGTTCTCAAAGCTCTAAAAAGCTGCACATTTACATCAAAAGTTCTTATAGAGTGTAACTCAACCAACTGGCTACCCACAACCAGGTCTCTCTGATTTGGGTACCCGGATATGAAGGACACAAAAGCAACGAAAAGGTGGACCTTTTGCAAAAAAGGGATAGAGGGATCATTCATTAGTCCAAACCCCTTCTTTGGCTTCAATAAAACGAACATAAAACAGGAGACAAAAAAATGGATCCAAAAAAGTATCAATGAATACTGGAATGGAATAGACGGCCTACATCATTTCAAAAAATTCTTAAATTTTGATGCCAAAAAAGCAAACACCGCTCTCAACCTAAGCAAGAAGAGTCTTAAGTCACTCTCTGGTGCACAAACAGGCCACGCCGCATGTAATAAACACCTACATAAAATAGGTACATCAGACACTAATATTTGCAGATTCTGCTGTGATGAGGAAGAGTCTATGGAACATCTGATCACCAACTGTGAAGCAGTAGGCCACAGAAGAAACAAAATTTTAGGTACATACCAACTGGAGGATGAAGACCTTCGAAAACTCCCTCCGAAGGAGCTGGTTCGATTCCTCGAGATACTAAATATCTAAATACAAAGGGTGCACAACAGATCAAACTGGTCGCAGTGCATAGGGACCTTAGCCAAACCCGAAAACCCCATTAATCATTAACCTAATCGCTTAGTATATCATGAAGGACAACATCTGTCGGGTCCGCTAGTATATTATAAAATTTAAATCTTTTAAATACGAAGTTGGTATCAATATTTCTGTTCAAAATTTGAGGTAACACAATGCATCACAATGCTTATGACTATTTGGGCTCTATATTAGGAAAAGCTGCAAAAACACGACTTAAGACAGAGAACGGACGAACATTTTTTTCAAGAATCATTATATCACAATGTTGGCAGATTGTATTTGTACTGACCTTTAGTGGTCGTAAATTTCTTATTGTGAAATGCTTTTATTTGAATTATACAGCAGGTTTGATTACAAAAATTTGTAAGCGTATCTTTTCCATTGTAGATAGTTCATATACACGCTCAACTAATTTATGATGCAGTCGTGCTGTACTTCCATGCCCTAACCAACGTTATAAACGCATTAAAATATTATGAACCGAACTTGCACTGTGGGCAGGGATTTTGGAAACCAGGTCCACTCATAATTCGAGAAATGAAAAACGTTAGTATATATATATTAAAATATCAATGATACTATATGCTCTAATTTAATAAACAAATAAACAGTTAACACCTAAGAATGTCACACCGCATTATAAAACACAAAAACTTCTTATTAACTCATATGGCAGACGAGATGATTTCAATTTGGAAATATATAATCCAGTAATTGAGCAAATAACCCATGTTTGGAATAAGCAACATCATCTAGTGAGTTTTGATGAAGTTAGTACAAATTCCAAAAACGAAGCAAAGAAACGAAAATTCAATGACAAGGAGGACTTCTCACAAAAAAAGCCAACTTACACAGTGGCAACCAGAGTTGGGGAACCATACTTCATGTGGAAGTAAGCTTAAAGTTTTCTATATTCTTGCGGTGAAAATGCAAGATATAGCAGACTAAACTTTAATTTTTCGTGTTCTTTATTCTGTTAATTTTTGCTTAGACCTGAACGAGAAGGTGAGCACTTTGAAGGCAATGAACGATTTAGAGGCTACGTGGTCGACCTACTTTATAAATTGGCTGATGAGTGCAAGTTCGAATTTGTTCTTGAACCTGTGTCAGATAACAACTATGGTAGTCCCGATCCTGAAACAAATGAATGGAATGGAATTATTAAACAAATAATTGATAACGTAATTATATTACTTGAGTTTATTTCAATTGCATTCTTTTATTGTTCACCATTTGTTCACAAATTTGTTTTATAGAAAGCACAAATCGGTGTATGTGATTTAACCATTACACAAGCAAGACGTTCAGTGGTCGATTTTACAAATCCATTTATGCAACTTGGAGTTAGTATTTTGTATTACAAAGACGAGCCACCAGCAGCGAACTTATTTGGATTTCTTAAGCCTTTTGCTTTGGAGGTCTGGGCTTACCTTTTAATGGCACTTATAATAACAGCTTTAGTTATGATCATACAGGCTAGGTAAGATCTATTACTGATAAAATATATACATACAACTTGAAACAAAATAATAATCACGATCATTACAGGATATCACAGCTTGATTGGGAGAAACAAGTGCAAACTGACCCAAATATCATTGTGCTTGAAAACAAGTGGCATTTGATTAATAATTTGTGGCTAGTAATAGGTTCAATAATGACCGCGGGTTGTGATATTTTGCCTAGGTGAAGTATTTCTTTTAAATATGCCTTATTTGTAGTCGTTTTACAATTCACTTAAAAATCAGTAAAATACAAAGATAAATTTAAGATATGTAGAAAAAAATTTTCAATAGCATATACTTAAGTAATTTAGTCATACATTGAAGCTGTAATACCGCATATAATTTATTTCATCAAGGCTGTGTGCGAGTTCGAGTAAATTGAAGTAAAGTAAATTAAAATTTCCTAACGATTTTTTGCACTGCACTTATTTACACTTCTTTATTGCACTTATTTATTATTTTTCTGTTAGAAGTTTTCAAATTTATTTATTTATTTATTAAATATCATAAAGTTTTCACAATGGCAATATCTGATTTACCTAATTTACCCTACTCGAAAGTCTAGTAAATACCAATATTCGCTGCCATACCGACATAATTTACTATTTCCCTGAATTTACCATCAATTTACTCGAACTCTCACTCGGCCTAAATTAAACTTATATCAGTTTTAAATTATTTATTTATTTTTATTTTTATTATTTATCACCATTTACGTTGTTAACATGCATATATGGTACAATAAGTACAATCTCAGTGCAAGTTAACAGCAGCGAAAACAAGAAAAAATTCACAAATAGTAATAATTCTATTCCACTTAATTTCATCTATTTATTTTTATTAATTTTGTGCAAAAAGTAATTGAAACTTATTATTCGAAAATGGAGTTCAACATTACCGCTCTAATCTATTACTACGCAAGATTTAAGTTCGATCTGTTACCTAACATGTTCAGATAAAATATTTTTGAAATTATGTTTTTGAGTGCTTCGCGATAGCACAATGCCATGTAAGAGTTTCGTATCGTAAGAGTTTTTGGTAAGTCTCTACAAATCTCATAAGATGCATTCTCATGATATGTTATAAAGATTACCTCATAAGATTACCTCTTTCGTATTACCTTTAGGTAAAAGAAAATCATGTGATGCAGTTACGGGTGACACCTTAAGCAGTCTACGAAGAACATATACCATTTGATCAAAAAACAACGAGAAGTTAAAAAAACACGCAAAATTTTGATTTTTAATCATTTTCTTTATTATCGCCTTCAAAGTACTTTCCTCCTGCGACAATACATGCATGCTAACGCTTGATCCAATTTACCATACAAGTTTTACAGGTGAAGGTGTGGTCTTTAGTTCACGCAGCGATTTCTCTTTTATGGTCTCTATGGTCTCAATACGCGTTCCTCGCAATGGTAATTTGAGTCGGGTGAAGAGGAAAAAATCACACGGGTCATATCTGGAGAGTACAGTGCTTGGTTGATGATATTGGTGGAGTTTTTGGCCGGTGCGTTATCGTGGTGTAAAATCCATGAGTTTTTCTTCCATAAATCTGGTCTCTTTGTGCAAATGGCCTCACGCAAACGACACATAACGGTCAAATAATACTCCTTATTGACCGTTTGACCATTTGACCGTCCGGAAAGAATTCATAGTGCACCACACCACGAATATCAAAGAAAACAGTCAGCATAACCTTGATTTTGGACCGACTTTGGCATTCTCTTTTCGGTTTCGGCTCACCTTCGAAGCACCATTCGGCATTCGGTTGATTGTTGTTTGATGGGCATGTCAAATTCATAAATCCATGTCTCATCACCAGTTATGATGCGTTCGGTGAATGTGGGATGAGGTGTCGCTATCTGCGTTGGAAATCATTTCTTTGGCCACATCACAACGACACTTTTTTTGAATGAAATTCAGCTAAAAATCGCCACACGAAAATTTTTCGACTTCTTTGTATAGACGCCAAACAAAATCTATTCGTACGATATGCGTTAAACTTTGACAGAATGTGTGTAATAGTGTTGCCAGCGTGAAAATAAAAAAAATTCATCGATTGAAGAAGCGCGGGAATTCAAAAAAGAACGAATAAGTTCTTTTTTGATCACAATGTACTATGACATCATTCTGTGATATCGGTATATTGAACTTGATGGGACTTATTTTAACGATGGTAAAATGAACTTTGATTAATAATAATTTCGGATATTTGCTTAAACGATATTGTTACAGTAAATGGTGATATTAATAATTTTTTAAATATTATGCAAAATATATATTAGTTATATACCTATAACATAAAAATTAAACTAAAATATAGTATTTAAAAAAATTTCAGGGGGGGAGCGACACGTTTGTTAACTGCTTTTTGGTGGATATTTGCTTTGCTCTTATCACAAACTTATATAGCGAAGCTGGCATCATTTATTACTTCATCTAAGATGGAGGGGTCAATAAGAGACTTACACGATTTAGTGGGCCAAAATAAAATACAGTTTGGTACAATAAAAGGTGGTAGCACATCAATGTTTTTCTCTGAATCCAATGAATCTGATTATAGAGTGGCTTGGAACAAAATGATTGCAATGAAACCAGATGCGTTTACTTCTAGTAATAAAGAGGGTGTGGACCGTGTAAGGCGGAGTCGTGGTCGGTATGCATTTTTAATGGAGACAACCAATTTGCAATATTATGTGCAAAGAAATTGTGATTTGCAACAAATAGGAGAACCATTCGGTGTAAAGCATTATGGCTTAGCTGTACCTTTAAGTGAGTACATTTACTAACATATAAAATTTATAATAATATATAGTTATATTATCGTTATTGTCAACTTATTAATTTCTAGATGCACCATTTCGTTCAAATCTAAGTGTTGGAATACTTAAGCTTAGCGAAAAAGGTGTACTGTACAACCTGAAAAAGACTTGGCTTAATGACAATAAAACAATGTGCAAACAACATACCGGTAGTTCTAGTAATCAAGAGACACAATACACGATGGAGTCTTTAGGAGGTTTATTTATAGTCCTAGCTGGTGGTATCTTAATTGGAATTGTCTTAGGCATAGGGGAATTTTTATGGTATATCGAGTCCATTGCAGCAAAAGAAAATGTAAAAATATGTGGTATATTAAGAAAATTTCAACTACTTTCAATTAATATTGTAGATATCACCTATGGTTGCGTTGAAATCTGAGTTCAAGTTTTTTCTTCGATTTTGGATTAGGTATAAGCCTATAAAAATCTATTTGGCCAATCGGAGTTCAACATCAACGGGCTATTCTTCATTTAAAGCAACGAGCACATCCACTTTCAAAAAGAAGAAAAAATCGAAGAAAAAAATTGTTCTGAACTCTGATTAAGCCAGCAATTTTTTACAAAATAGTAAAAAATTTAGTTCTAAGTAATGTAAAAATTAAGACAACTGAATATACATTGTGACCGAAAAGTTTTCGGGAAATTTTAAATAAAACGCAAAATTCTTAATCTTCATCAATATTTATTTTATCTCCTTCAAAATATGCTCATTAGAAGCGATAACAAATGCAACGTTTCTTCCAATATAAAACATTTTATAGGCGCTTTCCGGTATGGCTTTGAGTTCCCTCTGCGAATTCTGTTTTACGTCTTCTATGGATTCAAAACGCGTTCCTCTGAGTGGTAATTTGAGGTTGGGAAACAGGAAAAAGTCACACGGTGCAAGATCAGGTGAATACGGTGGCTGTTCGATGGTATTTATTGAATGTTTGGCCTTAAAATCGTTGATAATGTTGAACAAATTGAGGTGAATCGGAACAAGCCGGGCGTTGACACGTCGCATACACAAATTGTCCACCAAAATCAAACGAGCCATCTCACGACCGATGCCTAGCTCTCGTGCTATCTCTCTAACACTCACATGAGGATTTTTGAACACGATTTCCTTTGCCTTTTCAATGTTTTCGTCGGTGGTAGAGGTCGAAGGTCGTCCAGAACGCGGCATGTCTTCGACGGTCGTACGACAGTCCTGAAAGGCTTTGTACCACTCATAAACTTGAGTTTTCGATAAAACTGATTCCCCATAAGCCTTTTGTAGCATTCGCAACGATTCTGCACACGAAATTTCGTTCGAAAAACAAAATTTGATGCAAACTCTTTGTTCAATATTTTTTTCCATTGTTTTTTTCGCAACGCACTACTGAGGTGAACTGGTTTCAACAGCTGCCGTAAACGAACTGTCCGACAGATCGCGCCTCATTTTGGCATAGAATTAAGACAGTGCGGCCAAACTACATAAACTTAAATATCGAAAAATATACAGCGCGCGAATTTTAAATGAGAATTTCCGAAAACTTTTCGGTCACAATGTAATTTAAATAGAGCAATAAAATTTATATTGTAAGCTTACACTAGCTTACACTAGTGCTTTAAAGAAAAATTAACAAATGTTTAATGAATTATTTTTAATATTAAACTTGATTTAAAACACATGCTTAATTGATTATATACTTTGAAGTAAATGTAATTGTTCAACTACTCCAAGTTCAAGCAATAACAACTAATATTCATGGAATCGGAGAAAAATCAAACTGTAATATTTTTTTTTTTTTAATACCGGGGGATGTTACATCGAAATTTTAGAATCAATTGTTCCTATTACTTAGACTTAAAATAAGTCATTTAGTCCTGTCTCTTTAATAAGCAGAAGTATTTTTTCTATATTTTCGGTTCATTATTAAATGATGGTTAAAATAAATGCCAAACCACTTAATATAAATATTATTCAAGTATATGCGCTAAGTGCTGACAAAGGTGACTACGAAATATAATCTTTTTATGCTGAATTAAATGAACTTATGCGACTGACCAAATCACATGAAATAAACATTAATCAAGGAGACTTTAATGCAAAGGTTGGAAGAGGAGAAGTTCATGGAGTTGTGGGCCAGTATGGACTAGGTGAAAGAAATGATAGAGGAGATCGACTAATACAATTCTGTCAAGAATATAAATTAAAGATTTCAAATACTTTGTTCAATCTACCACCTCGTAGACTATACATATACGTGGAAATCTCCATCTGACACTCCTGATAACATTATCAGAAATCAAATAGACTTCATCCTAATTAATGATCGTTTTTGCTCTTCAGTTAAGAAAGTTACAACTTACCTGGGGGCCGATGTACCATCTGATCATAATCTTCTAATGGCGAAAATTTGCATAAGATTAGCATCAAATCGCAAAAACAAACCAAGCCTTAAACTCAACTTAGAAAAACTATTAAATGATGACATAAAATGTTCATTAAAAAATAAAATAAATCATAGCATTAGTAGTACTGATTCTAGGAACCCAAATAATATATGGGAGCAACTCAAGACAACGATTACATCTTCATCGAAAGAAATTCTTTCTTATAGGAAAGAAATAAAAAATCATTGGATGATCGAAGATATAGTGAAATTAATAAATGAACGTCGTCAGTATAAACAAAACAAGATCTATATTGGCAATTAAACAGAGACATCAGCAAAAACAGTTTGGGTAAATAATGAATGCCAAGAAATTGAACGATTACAATCACTACATGATGACTTCAATCTACACAAAAAACTGAAACAGACTGCAGGAATTTACCGAAAAAACTCTCCTTCATTTCTCATTAGTGATGACAATGAAATAGTTTTTGACATTAATGAAAAGAAAAGAATTTGGAAAACATATATTGAAAACGTTTTTTCTGATAGCAGTAGACTAAATAATGATATTTATTTTACAAATATGCCAACTGGAATGTACATAACTAAAGACGATGAAAAAAAATAAGGCAAATGGCCCAGACGAGATTCCATCTGAAATTTTGAAATTAATTGATGAAGAAAATACCAATCTATTAGTAAAATTGTTTAATCATGTATACGATACTGGACAATATCCGACGACTGGGCAAAATCTACCTTCATAACACTGCCTAAGAAGAAAAATGCAAAAAAATGTAGTGAATACAGACTTATCAGCCTTATGTCCCATGCTCTAAAAATTTTTCTAAAAATTATACACGGCAGAATATACAAAAAATGCGAAGAAGTGATGGGGAAATCACAATATGGTTTTAAGGAAGGACTTGGAACTCGGGAAGCACTATTATGTATTCAAGTTTTAGTTCAAAACTGTAAAGACGTTCACAAAGACGTTTTTCTCTGTTTTATCGATTACGAGAAAGCGTTCGACAACGTGAAACATGATAAATTTATAGAAATTCTTCAAAACATTGATATCGATGACAAGGAAATCCGATGCATTAAAAATTTGTACTGGCAACAAACTGCGCATGTAAACATCGATGGTGATATAACAGAAGGGATATACATTTCAAGAGGCTTTAGACAGGGTTGCATATTGTCGCCACTGTTATTCAATGTGTATTCAGAAAAAATATTTGAAGAATCCATTAGCGATATTCAACAAGGTGTGAAGGTAAACTGAGTTTTCATTAATAACATCAGATACGCGGACGACACCGTTCTTATTGCCGACAGTTTAAGTGGCCTACAAGAGCTAGTAAACAGGGTTAACATCACTAGCGAACAATATGGGCTAAAAATAAATATAAATAAAACAAAATATATGATTGTAAGCCGAAAGAATATGTATAGCAACACAAATTTATTGGTTAATAATATTGGTATAGAAAGAGTACAGCATTTTAAATATCTTGGATGCTATGTAAATGAAAATTGGAATTGTTCCAAAGAGATCAAATGCCGAATAGAAATAGCACGAAATACTTTTCTTAGATACAAAAAAGTACTTAATAGTCATGATCTCAATATTAAAACTAAAATCCGTTTTGTAAAATGCTATGTCTGGTCTATACTTATATACGCCATGGAAACCTGGACTTTGAAAATTGTTGATATTATCAAACTCGAAGCATCTGAGTTATGGATTTGTCGGAGAATTCTCAAAATTCCATGGACAGATCATGTTACAAATAATGAAGTGTTACGAAGAATGAGGTGTGATCGCGAATTGTTAACAATTATAAAAAGAAGAAAAACAGCTTACCTGGGACATATTATGCGAAATTCAAAATATGAGCTACTCAGAATGATTATTCAAGGAAAACTCGAAGGCAAACGCGGTATTGGTAGGAAACAATTTTCATGGCTGCGAAACATTCGTCAATGGACTCAAATACGAGAGGTTGGCAGCCTTATAAATATAGCTAGATGCAGAGAGCAATACGCAGAAATAGTTAAAAATTTATAATTGTGTTTATTAAAAACTAATCAAACAATATAGTATTATGTTATGTTACTATGTTATAATTATTATGTTATAATTATTATTATGTTATAATTAATCAATATAGTATTATGTTATGTTATATGATCACCAATATTCGAAATCGAATTGGCAAATAAAGAAGAAGATTAAATGTTTTGTATTCATCTAAGACCTTTGTTACTGCATTAAAGCAAAGCAGTTTTCCAGCACGTGCTTGGCCCTCTTTTCCTTGTATTTGTAGAACCATCCACCAGAGACGAAAGTTAAGATGTAAATATTTTTTGGATAAATGGTTTCAGGTCCCAAGAAATCATTTTAGGGATCTAAAACTATGTTGTTTCATTGTATTCCTTTTTGCTTTCATACTTTTTTTTAAATTATTTGTTTTAAGTCTACAAGCGCGTTTTTTCTTTGCAAACACGTCTACGATTTAATCGTTTTCTAATCCTAACGTGCCTTGGAGCTCCTGCAACTCATATGTTATTACTTTGGCCGAGTATATTAAACTTTTCTAAATATTTCGATATAAGGTGTGATGTTTTTTGGTAAAATTATTGTTTATTAAGGCCGTGTGCGAGTTCGAGTAAATTGGTGGTAAATTAAGGGAAATAGTAAATTTTGTCGGTATGGCAGTGAATGTAAGTATTTACCAGAATTTTGAGTAGGGTAAATTAGATAAAAATTAGGTAAATCAGGTATTATCATTGTGAAAATTTTAAAAGATGTTTATTAAGTAAATAAATAAATTTGAAAACATTTAACCAAAAATAATAAATAGGTGCAATATATAAATAAATAAATATTTACATAAGTGCAGTGCAAAAAATCCCTAGTCAATTTGAATTTACTTTATCTCAATTTACTCGAACTCGCACATGGCCTAAGTTGGTTTTTTTTTTGGTTTTTTAAGATAG